>NC_092509.1:107585688-107958650 GCF_047511675.1 Marmota flaviventris | reverse complement strand
GCAGCTACCATTGTTTATCAAAAGAAACGAAGTTGTGCCTGACCCAGGTGGCTCAGCCAGTTGCTCTCGGTTACCTGAGGGTCAAGGTGCTCACCGCGGGGCTCCAGGGAGGAAGAGAGGCGCACACCTGGGTCATCAGCCTGCAGTGTCCAAACCTGGGGCACACGGAGTTCCTTGGAAATACGCACAGATAAGGAAAAGGGGCAGGAGCGGATCCCTGGGCTGCAGCAGGCACAGAGAGGGCCGTGAGACTCCGGGGTGACTGGCGAGGTCAGAGGAGCCCAGAGGGTGGTGTCCCAATGGCGAGGGGAGGAACTAAACGCTGTGGGTTAAGAAGAGCTTGGGGAGTGACACTGGTCTCGAGAACACAGAGGTCATTGTGACTTTGGTAGCACAATTTTGGTGGAATGTTGGGTATTTTGGTCTAGTCAGAATGGGTCCCAGAGGAACAGGGGAGAGGGAGCAGAGACCGTGAGCAGAGGACACTCTTCCAAAGTTCTGCCCTCTGATGGCCACACACGGGACAGAGGTGGGGACTCGAGGGAGGCTCCTCTAACGTGGGGGATGCCGCAGAGCATCTACGTGATGATGGGAAGGACCCGACAGGCAGGACAGCGTGGGCAGCTCCCCAGCGGGATGTCCTTCATCAAGGGAGGGGACACATCCCGGACACACGGAGGGCTGGCCTGAGACGGGAGTACAGCTGGAGCCGTCTGAAGACATTGGCTCATGAGCAAAAGAGGGTCAGGGAAGGCTGTGGGTTGTGTCCTGCCAAGGGCCTTCCAAAGGCCACAGTCATGGCTGGGACGGAGGTGTCCCCGACTCCCGTGCTAATGCAGGGACGTTTAGAGGCTGAATGGCTGGTCCATGGGAGCTGTCACCAAGTCAGTCCACCCTGGCTCAGATGGACTGGGCGGTGACTTTGGGCAGGTGGGTGTGGCCTCGGTGGCTCTGGCTGCCAGGAGTGGAGCTGTTTCCTCGGCCACACCTTCCACCACGACCTTCAGCCTCGCCTCGGGCCCAGAGCAGTGGCGCTGGCCGACCGTGGACTGAAGGTCTGGAACCGTGAGCCCCAGGTGAGCCTCTCCTCCTCTACGTTGCTCTTGTCAGCTGTTTTGGTCACAGCAATGAAGAGCTGACTAGCACGGCCACTGATGCGTCCAAGGAGCGCTCCTGTTCCAAGCAGTCACCATGTCCTCCCTGAATGCCTCCCAGGCCAGATCAGGCTGGTCACTTCTCTTGGGGCAATCAATGAGTTTATCCAGTGGACGAGGGGCAGGGTATCAGGCAGGCGCCAGGGGCTGGCTTCAACTTCTGGCCGCTGTGTACGTAGAGAGTTTTACCGACGTACTTACAGAGAAGAGCTGGACGGGGTTCCCTGTGCCGCCGGCCAGCAGCACCTCCGGCTATTTACTGAGATGGCTTCTCTGGCTTCCACTCCATGGTGTGACTTCACTGGCGGAACTTCCCTGGGCACCAGCTCTGTGCCAGGTCCTGGGGATGGATGACGCCTGGGCACTCTTTGTTTTTTCGGAACTCGGAGCCTTGGAGCCCTGGGAGAGGCAGACCCCGATGCAGGAGTAGGCGAGGGGGGCTCTGAGAACAGGTGGAAGCCAGGGGCTGTGGGAGCCCAAGGGACGCAGCTGCAGGACTCTGCGTGACCAAGGAGTATGGCCGGCTACCCACCGGGAGAGGGGGAAGCGGGCCGGCTTGTGCTTGCTCGGCAGGGAGAATGCCCAAGCCAGCAACTTCAAGGCTAATTAAGTGAAAAAATGATGCGATTGATTTGTTTGCTCCCAGCCAAATAGAACTTGGTCAGCAAGGGAAAGCAATGAGTTTAAGATTTCTGTGCTCTGAGCCTGCAGGATGGTTCCAGCATCCGCCTCCACCCACGCGTTGTCCTGTTGAAAGGCAATCCCACTTAAATATTTAAAAACGCGTTTCTCCAACGGGGCGAGGAGGTTGCACTGTCTGCATTGTGAGGCGGGTGTCGAAAAGGTCCTGGGAAATGGCCTTATCTGTTTAGGTAGCCGGCTGGGTCACGCCCAGGAGGGTGAACTGGAATGGTGACAGTGGCCAGGTCCCGGGAAGGGGCCACTGCCACTGTTCAGGCAAGAGCTGGGGAGGGAGGTGAGGAAGAGACGCGTCTGAGAAGTTGAGAGGCCTCGGGATCCTATTTTATTTTTGGGAAATCTGCAGCACAAAAGTCAGACATCACAATGGATGAACGGATAAAGAAAATGTGGTCTATAATATAAAATGAAATCCTATTCAGCCATAAAGAGTGAAATGTCACCTACAGGAAAATGGATGGAAATGTTAAGAGAAATAAGCCAAACCTGGAGGGTCAGGGCCTATGTTCTCCTCATGTGGAGAGAGGAGAAAGGAACAGAAAGGTGCAGGGAGGGGTCTCATGGAGACCTAAGGGGGTCTGTAGGGGGGGTAGGGGAGGGGAACACTGGGAGGGATACTGCCCACTTAGGCCATTACATCATGTGCACGGACAAATACGTGACAGGGAATCCCACCTTCACAGATAAGTGTAACGCCCAATAAAAAATATGGGAAAATAGATGTTGACTGTTTCATTACGAGGTTCAGGTATTTGACCCACAGTTTGCTGGATCCAAGCAGTTTTCTACCAAATCCTGCTTTCTAACTTAACTTCAACATCAGTATTCTAGGTGGTCACAATTTGCTAAACTGCACGTGCTCAGTTTGGGTGAGGTGGGAGGCGGAGGAGAGCCCAGGCCTGACGCGGGAAAGACCTGGTGATCTTGATGGATGGACAGTAGCTCTCTGGATGATTGACAGTTCACTTCCGTGACCCTGGCCAAGTTACCTGGCTCCGTGTCTCAGTTTCCCGTCTGAAAAATGTAGTTATTGATATCATTTATCTAATAGGGTTGTTATGAAAACTGATCCCAACACCCATATACCACTCAGAGCTGTGCCCGGGGCGCGGTAGGATGGACACAGCAGTTGTCCTGTGTTTGAGGAAGGGGAGGGTGAGTGGAGGGTGCAGCTGGTTTCTATGATGGCTCCCAGACCAGGCAGAGCCCTGGTGAAAAGCAGACAGTGACCAACGCAACTGGGACGTTGACGTGTGAACTCAGACTCCAGGACGGTGGAGGACGGGCTTTGACCTGGGCATTTCCAGGGCGTCCCTGGCCAGGCCAGCGGGTCGCTCTGACTGGGTGTACTTTGGCCGCGGGGTTCACACAGCTTACTCCTCTCTGCAGTCGTTCCTCACCCGCTGGTTTAAGGCCAGCACTTGTCGCATGAACTGGAGGAAACGGTAAAACACAGGCCCCCGAGGAGGCTTCTTCCTGGGGACTCGTGGGGCCCCTTCGGTGACCCAGGTTGTATGTAGTGGCTTTGTCCCTGGGCATCCTGCTGGCCCGATCCTTTCTTTTTCTCTCTTTCTTTCTCTCTCGTTCCCTCCCTCTCTTGCTCCCTCCCTCTCTCCTTCCCCCTCTCTCCCCCCTCCCTCCCTCCCTCCCCCCTCCCTCCCTCCCTCCCCCTCTCCCTCCTCCCTCCCTCTCTCCTTCCCCTCTCTCCCCCCTCCCTCCCTCCCTCCCCCTCTCCCTCCTCCTCCCCCTCTCCCTCCTCCCTCCCTCTCTCCTTCCCCCTCTCTTCCCCCTCCCTCCCTCCCTCCCCTCTCTCCCTCCTCCCTCCCTCCCTCTCTCCCCCTCTCCCCCTCTCCCTCCTCCCTCCCTCCCTCCCTCTCTCTCCCCTCTCCCTCCCTCCCTCCCTCCCTTCCTTCCCTCTTCCCTCTGTGGTGCTGGGGACTGAACCAAGGCCTCATGCTAGCAGGTGCTCTGTTCCTGAGTTAAGTCTCCAGCCCTGGTTAGGTTTCTGAACCAAGGATTGCTGATCTTGGGGACATGAGAGGATGAGCACTGGGGATTTCTCTGGGTCTGAGAGGTCCGGGGCCTAGTTGGCGCTTCTTTCTTTGCTCCGTGACCCTCCCACTCTGGACTGCTGCAGGTTGGCCAGGTCTCCCTGGTGGTGCATGGTTGGCAGGAGGCTTGGCCGAGCTCTCTTTGCTGGTCTCTGGCCTGGAGGCACCCGGTGCATCAGAGTCAGGAAACACCCACTCTGTGCTGTGCTCACAGCTCGGCGCTGTGAGGAGTCAAGGAGCTAGCAGTGGTGGAGAGAGTGTGTGAGAACACACGTGCACAGTCCAGGTCCAAGTGTCTTACACGCGTGCTTGATTCATCTTCCCAGCGAGTCAGAGCAGTAGAGGTTGTTATGCCCAATTTACTGCCGAGGAGACTGACGCCCGGAGGTGTAAGTGATGCTTAGAAGCCCTTCAGCTAGGAAGAGCCCTGGGACTGGACCGCAGGTGTCCGACTCCTGAAGACCCATCTGTGGCCACTCCCATGCCCCACCCCACGTGCTGCAGGAACCTGGAGCTTGGCCCTTGCTCACAGGAGAGACTTTGTGCTTGTTTTCATGGTTCTCATAGGACAAATATTCAGGTGCTAAATCCAGCCATAACCTCGATGGTGGACTTCTAGTCTCCAGAACCACGAGAAAATAAATTTCTATTGTTTAAACCACCCCGTCTGCGGTATACCATCACGTCGGCCCACACAGACCAACGGCCTTGGTACCAGGAGTGGGGCTAGCTGAGGCCCTCCAGAGCTTGGGGCAGGACTGCCCAGCAGAGCCCATGGTGGGGCCACGCCCTGGGCCGTGGGCGGGGGATGCTGCTGCCCCACTGGGCCTGAAGCACAGAGCACCTGGCAGAAGAGGGTTATTCTCAAGAATTGAGATCGAGTGGCGTTTGTCCTGCTGGACTTTGAACTTGTGGGACCTGTCGCCCTCCCACTTCCTGCTTCTCCCTGTGGAGTGGAGGGTCTTCCTGTGCCCGTCCCGCCGCTGTGTTTTGAAGCGCATGGCGTGTCTGGTTTTCACAGTTCACGGCTGAGAGGAGTTTGCCTCAGGACGAATCACACCTGAGAATCACCCATACTTGCTTTAGGAGGTATTTGAAGGAGACTTGGACTTCAGCATCGCTGGCGGGGTCAGTGAAGACTTGTTGTGGAATGGAAGCCGTGCATCTGCAGAGAGGTCGTGAATCCTGGGGGGTCAGAGAGGACTTGGGGAGCTCCCTCAGAGCTCATGTTGAAGCCCCCATGCGCTGCTGGTTGGTAGGACCTGTGGGGACGTGAGGGACGTTAAGTGAGCCCTATGGGTCTCAGTCTGACTCGACGGGTATCCCTGTAAGAAGAGGAAGAGACGCTGGAGCTGTTCCTGCCATGCCATACCAGCTCAGCTCAGGTACCACAGGGAGCCTGGGAGCCGCCCTTCCTGATGCCAAGGGTCAGTGCTTGGGTAGGACTCACTCTGCTCCCCAGAAGGGCTCCCGGTCAGACATGATGGTCCTCCAGTGTGTGCATGCTCACCTTCAAACAGGCACCAAAGCCTGAGGCTTCTAGGTGACTCTCTCACCCTGACTGTTGAGAAGCCGCGTGTCCCCCCCACATCTTCTCAGCAGGGGCCATGTGTGCCTTGAAGCCTGACCCCAATATCCCAACCGTATCTTATAGGGTGCGGCCGGGCACATTCCCTGAGACTCTAAGCACTTCTCTTGGGAGAGGGTGTGTGAAGGTCAGGGAGGGCTGGCCGGGGCTTTCTGCAGGAGCAGCGGACACTCAGAACTCTCTGGAAAAGCCAGTGTCCAGGGAGGCCCACACTTTCTCCCTCTCCCCACTGGTGAGAACAGAGCAGGCCTCGCTTCCCAGTCGGCTGGGATTCTGGCTGTGCAGACGGTGTCAGAGTAGTGTGGCTTGGAAACCACGGAGATGACACAGGGACTGAGTGCCGCTACTCGGGGCAGATGACGGGAAAGACAGACGCCTCCCGGGAGTGTCTGCATGGACTTCTGCTGAGTTCTCCTGGTTTAATGGTCACGGAATGACAAGAGGTGGGCAGCAGAGGGTCATCAGGTCCCAGGTGAGGGTGCTGATGTCTTTGGAGAGGGAAGGGGACTCTGCCAGGGTCGTTCAAGTGGACATGGTACACTGCTTGTCCCCTTAGCAGCCTGACAGCAAGTGAAAATGCTAAGGAGGTGGGAGAACGTGGTCAGCAGGACTGTCCACTGGCGAGCTGACTGCAAACAGGAAGGAGAGTCGAGGAGGAGCCGAGTGAGTGGGTCCCCCGCCCACACAGCGGGCGCCGAGGTGGGCTCGGGTGTGTAAAGCCGTCCATCAGCCGGCCACGCAGCCAGGGGGCGCCGGAGGTCAGTCAGCAGGAGCCGCCGCTCGCAAAAATGGTGAGGAAAAAAGAAGGCCGAGCTGAGAAGTTACCTTGAAGTTTTTTTGAGGCAAAAAACTGAGAAGGAACTGAAGGAGGCTCAGAGCTTGGGGCAGATACTGTTGGCCGGCGACAGAGGGCAGTCCTCCTGGCCTCTGCCTGCTCTAATGCCTGGGGCCGGGGACAGGCGGGGCCCGACCAGGAGGAACCCCGGTCTAAGGCAGGCACGCAGCCGAGCAGTGGCCTGAGTGAGTCCAACCCAGTGAACTCTTCCAGGGCCTGGGAGAGGCTGTCGGTGACCACAGGACCGTGTGACCACAGAACCGTGTGACCACAGGACGTGACTCACCCCCAGGGCAGCGCAGAGAGCGTGTGGACCGCACTGCCTGAGCCCCGAAGAAAAGGCTGAATTCCCAAGACGACACTGCAGGTGACGGAGTTCATGGCTGTGTCACTAGGAGCAGGGGTGGCCCTCAGAGCTGACACGAGGTCCCTAAAATAGGCAAGGCAAGGTGGCCCACGCTGTTTGTGGAGGGGCAGATTGGTAGTGGGACCGAGGACAGAGGCCACGAGGTCCATGGTTCTCCGGGGTTGGACCTGTGAATGAGAAGGGACGGGGCCCAGCGGCATCTCTGGAGGACGCAGGTCCAGTGTGCGCTTCCTGAGTGGCCGGATGGAGCCGGGTCTCTGAGGGGACGCCACTGATAGCACCCACCTGAACCTGAACCCTAGGGGCCCCTCAGGGGTTTGTGGACGTCCTTCCAGCTGCTTCAAGTGGTTTCAGGTGGAGGGTCCCCTGGTGACAGCAGGTGAGTGGACGGGAGGGAGACACCTCCGTTGTCACCAGCAAAGCCAAGCTGGAGGACTTAGTTTAGTGACCAGCCAAACTCCTTGCCTGGACCCCTGGGTGGTCAGCGGCAGGCAGTGTGGACGAGGGTGGGCTGCTGTGGAGTGGAGCAGACCTCTCCCTCCCTGCAGAGCTGGAGGAGGAGCTGAGACCAGGACGCCCCGTTGTCCCCTGCCCATCAGGTCAAGCCCCCTCCTCTCCTGGGCAGGCCAGCGAGGCGTCCACCTGCACGGGGACAGCGGGAGCTGGAGGAGGCCCTGCGGCCCTCCACGGCGCCACCAGCCCCACCTGGCCCCTGGTTCCTCGCCTGCCTGCTCGCTGGCTTCCCTCAGCCGCGCTCGGCTCCTGGACGGTCTTCACGAACGCGGAGGGTCTGTTTTAGAAGTACCCACTTTTGAACCACTGATTTTGTCCTGGTGAGTCTTGGCTGCTCTGATGTCCTCAAGGGCCCCGCCCACGGAATCAGCGGCCTCCGTGGCTTCTGAAGAGGAGTCTAAAGGCGTCACTACTTGGCTTTGCTTCAAAGTCGAGCTGAAATCTACAGCAGCGAAGGGGATGGGAAAACGAATTCGGAGAACCCCACTAACAAGGTGTGTGGCCTCCAGGGAGAGGAGCTGGCCGGTCCACCCGGGCCGGCCTGGGGGATGGAGCGCTGCGTGAGGCACGGTAGGAGAGTGCTTCCTGTGGTTCAGGGGACACGTGGGCAAAACAGGCCTCTCTGGAATGCCTCACCGGGTCACAGTCACGGGCGGGTGGCCCCAGCAGGTGCAGGTCGGGACCCAGGCTCTGCCGCGTGACCCTGGCAGTGCACGTGGACTTCACGAGATGCTTCCTTGGTAGTAAACCAGTGGCAAGGGGCTCTCAGGTAGATGCCCACCCTGCCTCCCTTTCCTGGGGCCAGTTACCCACATCGGCAGCTGTGGCCACCATCTCAGTCCAGCCCTGACCCTAGGGGCCCCTCAGGGGTTTGTGGACGTCCTTCCAGCTGCTTCAAGTGGTTTCAGGTGGAGGGTCCCCTGGGCCGCTTGCCCCCAGGCTGGATACTGCTGTCTGCTGGGCTGGCCCCGTGGGTGTGGTGGCCTTGGTCCAGCCTGTCACTGCCCCTTCAGTTACTGTGAGCCAGGCTTTCTGAATGCCCTGTCCCCGCCTGCCTGGGAGGGAACAGATGAGCGACTGGACGTGGTAGTGTTGTAGGGACAGACGAGGCCAGGCACCCAAGACAGCAGGACACAGGGACAGACGAGGCCAGGCACCCAAGACAGCAGGACACAGGGACAGACGAGGCCAGGCCCCGAAGACAGCAGGACACAGTTTTATGTGGCTGCAGCCAGGTTCAGAGGGCACAGCCTTTGCTGTAATCAGTCAATCCCCTGAACCCCGAGTTCAGGGAGTTTCAGAGTTCTACACCCAGCGTGCAAGGGGAGGGGCTCAGAAGTTCACAGTCTGCAGAAGTTCACATAAAAGCAGCTTTTGCTTTCACTGTTCTGGGAGAGTTAACCCTTCAAGGACAGCTCCTGAGGAGGGGAGAGCTTCTTCTCCCCTTTCTTTCCTCCCCTGCCAGCTGTTACCATGGGCCCAATTGTAACTGATCTTAAAAATGTAGACCTCTCTGTGAAGCCCAGCTCAAGGCCAGAGGCCTTGTTCGCACATTTCTTCAAAGTACTATACTTGGTACATTTGTGATAACTAGTAAGGGGGTGTCCAGCACCTGGAGTGCAGGTATCTTCTCGGCCAGTGGCCAAGTACACAGGGTGACATGAAAATAGGAAGTCTATCTACAGTGGACTCTTTTGCAGAGACTCTTTTGCCAACATCCTAAGATCAGCCCTGGTGAGGATTTCTGGAGAACCCAGTTCAGACTTTTCAGTGGAGAAAGGGGTGATACTTCCGTGGGGGGGTGGGCTTGGATAACGTGACCAGTGCTGTGTCTGGCGCTGTCGGAGCGGGGAGTGGGCTCCCGCCCGCTCGCAGCACCTCCCCAGGCTGTGTCCCTGGTTTTGAGAGGAACAAGCATCAAGAGTGAGCGCAGCAGGACAGGCCGCAGGACGGTGTGGTGCTTTTCTCCGCGTCCTCACGAGCCTCCTCTCAGTTAGCTACTGTGCCCACTCTCTGCTTAGTCACCTCAGGCACAGCCACCTGAGTGCTGACCACGCCGAGTGCTGACCACGCCGAGTGCTGACCACGACTGTGATTCCACGAGGAGTCGAACCACAAGGTAAAGTGAGCAGAGGCCGCAGGAGAGGAGTCCTTGGATCGGGACCCATCAGAGGAGTAAAGATGATGTTGAGAGTGGGCGGGGTGGGCTGGAGGCCAGGGGACACAGGCTGAGATCTGGTCCCGCAGGGCAGACCCTGGGTTTGGCACAGGCGAGGAGGACTGTGCCCGAGGCCCCTCCGTGCCCTGCGTCAGGCGGTCACTCAGGCAGGCTCAGGTGGTGGGCCTGTCCACAGGGCCCCTGGTGAAGGACGTCATGGGTTTCCACACAGAGCCCCTGGTGGGGGGGTCTGCCCGCACGGCCCGAGGCCCGAGTCGCACAGGACCCCCCTCGGAGGGAGCAAGCAGTGAGGAGCAGAGGCTCTGCCGGCCCCACGGGGCATTCCTAACCGGTGTGTCTCTGCAGCCTGCTTTGTGAGGACGCCTGGTGGTACAAGAGGACGTGCATGTCAGCAGGGGACACGTGGCTAAAGGCACAGGTACAAGGCAGGCCCAGGCCCTCCACACTGTGGGGCAGCAGCCGTGTGTGGTGCAGTGCCCTGGCCGCCCACCCACTCCTGGTGCCATCCGGCTGCAGCAGGGTTGGCGGGGCCAAGTCCTGGGCCCAGGCTGCTACTGGGGGCAGCACTAGCAAGGTGGTGGCTGCAGTGTGTGGCCCTGGGGAGGTGACTGGCCAGTAAAGAGGAGGGACAGCTAGCGGTAGCTCTTCCTGTTCACTTAAGACACAGTCATGTGAGGCCTACCCCGACTTGGGGAATGGTATTCAAGTCGTGATGCCACCTGTTCCTTGTGCCTCCTGCCCAGCTACAGCCAAGCTCAGGGGAAGCATTAAAACACCACTGTAAGAATCTGCATTTTAAATCAGCCAAGCTACACAAACTCAATTGTACGGAGAGTTACAGATTTTTAGAAAAATCATTTTGCAAGAACTCTCGGCTCTAGCTGTACTCAACCTTATATCTTGAAGTAATTTATCAGAAATTCATCCCAATGCAGTCACAACCTATGGAAGGCTCTTAGCAGTTTTGGTAACAGTTGCATCAGCAGAAAAATCTTTCAAAATTAAAAATCACCAACAGTTCCTCGTGATCTTGCATCTGTGAGAGGAGAGGTTGCCTGCGATCCTATCAACAGAGAGCGAAGTTGCTCGAATTCATGAGAAAATGCTCAACCTCAGTACCACCCAGAAAGTGCAGACCAAAACCACAAGGAGAGCGTACCAATCGCTGGCAAGGAGGCAGAGACAGAGAATGCTCCTGCCCCGTTGGCGGGAATGTGAATTAGCGCAGCTGATGTGGAGAAGGCGGCGTGAAGGCTCCTCAAACCACTAAAAATAGACCTATGGATGAGTCAGAAATCTCACTTTGGGGGTATATCCAAAGGAAACAAAGCCTGTCAAGAGATACCCACATGCCCACGCTTATTGCTGCACAATTCACAATAGCCAAGAGGTGGGATTAACCCAGATGCCCACCAATGAAAAGATGGCAAAGAAAATGGTATGTATGCACAGTGGAATATTATCCAGCCATAAAAAATGACACTCCATCATTTGCAGGAAATTGGATGGTGCTGAGGACATTATGTTAGTGAAATGTCAGACATGGAAGGACAAGTTCTGCTGTGTTCTCAAGGTACAAGGTGAAAAGAGTGTGTCTGAATGTAGGACAGCAATTCCTAGAGGCCGGGGAAGCAAAGAGGAGGTGGCAGATGATCAGAACTAAAACACGGGACGGGGTGCCAGGTTCTGGGTTCTGCGGGCCACCAGGTGACTAGTCTCCATACCTTCGTATCTTAGGAATAACAGAAGAGGAGCGCCAAGCCCCAAAGCAGGAAGTAAGCAGAGGGAAGCGTTAATGACCCCGACTCGATCAGAACACACAGTGCCGTGTGTCAGAACCGCCCACCGCAAATGCACAGTCACTGTCTCAACCAAAAACCAAGGGATTCAAGGAGATGCTAACTAGCCTGACCTGGTTATTACTAACTTTAAATCTTAGTGTTAGATTATCACCCGGAACACCATAAATATATACAATTAAGATAATAGTAAAAAGATGCTCTTTTATATTAAAAGAGGAAATGAAATTCCTTTAAATTTTGATAACTTAAAATAAACGAATTTCCAGAAAAGTAATCCAGGAAGTTGAAAACAGCAGTAAAGTATCCTATCAGTAAAGTGTCATTCATTGTGTTTTATAAAATTACGATTCCAACATATTACACTTTTGCCATTTTTAAATCTATATTGGGGCACATAGGTCACTACCCGCCTATTACGCTTCAAAAGTGGCCCAGTCTTTAAAGAAGAGGCTTCACCTCCCTGCTTTTTGAATATGGACCTGACACTTCTTGTTCTGCGCTGACCCCACAAAATGTAGCTTGCTCTCCGTCCACGGCTGCCGCTCCCCTGGCCTTGGGCTCTGCTGGGGAGAAATGGTCACTTCTCATCTGCTTGGTAAAGGCATGCAGTAGACTCTTAGGAAAGAGAGAGCTCTGGGGACATCTGTGCTCTGAGAGGGGAGCACAGGAGTCCTGAACCCAGGCCTGGACTAGTGGGCGAAGGCTGTGCAAGGGCAGGGGCAGGGACTGCCACACTGAGATGGGAGGCCATGTTGCTAGGAGAGTATGCGGAACCTTCCGGCGTGGAGGTGAGCCAGACGGGAGGAGGCCACGCTGTGCCTGTGCCCACCTGGTTGCCCTCCAGGGCTTCAGCTCCCCAGCTCATTCTGGGTTGTGAACGTGGCTCTCATAAGATCAGTGTTCGGGGGGAGGTCCGGGATGCGCTAGAGGAAACAAGAGCAAGGGTCTGGTTTGTTCCGACTGTGAGGGAGGTGCAGGTGGGTGCAGCCTTCAGACGCCGCCCGAGGCTCACCTGCCACCCTCCTTCCTGGTCTCCTCAGGGTGGCGTCCCTCAAGATGACTGCAGAGCACGGCCCGGGCCTGCAGGGCCACTCGAGGCTGGGCGTGAGGCTGGCCTTGCTTGGCTGAGCGTGCTCCTGGGCCCAGGCCGCGCTCTGCTCCCCTCCCCATGGGCGGGACACCAGCCCCTGGCCTGTCAGTCCTTTCCTCAGCTCTGAGCCCTCAACAGTGAAGCCTGCTGCTGTTCGTGGTGGGGCGACCGGAGCCTAGATCAGAAAACGCGTGGGACGCACAGCCCGGCTCTCCGCTGCTGGCCTGCTGTAACTCCCGTGCGGCCGGCAGGTCACTACGAAGGCGGCAGAATGGCTGGTCCAGACGACAGCCTTCAGGGAGAACTGTTCCAAGTGGGGCTGGAGCCTGAGCCCAGGGTCATTTTCTCTGGGCTCGGCTCCTTAACTCTCTGTTTAGACTTCATTTTACTGTGGTGAAGACCTGCGGTGGGTGATGGGGTGCTGGTGACTGTGGCCGTGGTCCCATGCCGTCTCTTCCGAGTCCAGTTGTCTCCTCGTCAGTCTAACAGACATCTCCGAGGCTTTTCTGAACTCCTCGTCCCCAAAGCCAGTTCCTCCTCCCATCTTTGCCATTCCAAGGAGGGGCCCTACCACCGGCCTGGTGGCTCCAGCCTCGGTCCTCTCTCCCGCTGCCCTGCACACGAAGCTCGTCAGCCCCACCCTAGCCTGTCCGTTTCTGACCAGCTCCGCCACTGCCTCCTGTTTCAAGCTGTCACTGTGGCTGACCTGCAGTGGCTGACCTGCTGTGGCTGACCTGCAGTGGCTGACCTGCTGTGGCTGACCTGCTGTGGCTGACCTGCAGTGGCAGGCGGTGTCGGTGCCCTCTCCTGTCCCTAGACCTTCCTGCCAGTTTCCTGTCTGCTATGTCTCAGTGCCACCTCAGAGAGTGCTCCCCCTCCAGCCCGCGCTCTGCCCGCCTGCTGCAGCTGGTGCGCGGGGATCAGTACCCAGTCTCCAGCAGTGAGCCGGTCAGTGCCTCCGGACCCCCGCTCCCTCGCCTTTCAGGGGGGACCTTGTGAGGAGTGCTGGGCCGGCTGCCCTGAGTGTCTCTGCGGGGTTAAGCCCGGGTCAGGGTGGCACCTGGGCTGAGAACACACCTCGGCTGCTGTGCCCTGCACTGCCCAGACACACACCTGCTCTGGACCCTCTCGGGCTTGGCTCCTGGGTGCTGAAATAGCCTCTTATCCCCTACAGATCTCGCCTGCACATGAGCCAGACTTTAATTCTAAAAGTGTCAAGTAGATCTGTCTCCCCTGCCCACCTGCCTCCGTTCCCTGTGCTCCACTTAGGCTGGTGTCCCAGTCCCCTGACGCAGCTCGGAGGGGTGCCTCGCCGGCCTGCCCCGGCCCCTCTCCCCTGCACTGCAGACACGGCCTCCCTCCTGGCCTGCGTCTTGGACACGCCACCTCGCTCCTGTCCCCCCGTCTGGGCTCCTGCCTTCTGCTGGGGATGCAGAGCCCCTGGGGCTGAGCTCCCAATCACCTTCACCCCTGGAGGCACCCTGAAGGAGCTGGCACTTCCTGCCACCGCAGGGCTTGGGACTGTCTTGACATTGGTGTGTGTGGTCTGTCTTCCCCTGTGGTTAGAGCGCAGCCGTGCCTGGTGGCACCTAGGACAGAGCACTCATCAGGGGCTGGGCGGACATGCACTGAGTGTGAGTGAGTGCACGGTGCGATGGTGTCAGATGACAGTCATATCCATTAATAATTATCATTTGTACTATATTTCATTTGAAATGTATTTAGAAAGACAATTAAATCACCACTAATAATAGAGACTCATGCGCTCGGTGGTCACTGGTATCAGAGATGAGCCAGGTGCTGTACCAGGCCCTGGAGATAAGGACGGAGGGGATCACACCTGCCTCTCACGGAGGGGCTTGGGCCGAAGTGAAGCCAGGACACTGACAGGACCGAGGTGCCCTTAACGACGGCCTGAGGGCGCTCTCACTGCCAGGTGCATTTGCTTCTGCGCGCACTTAGTGGGTCCTGCGCAGGGCTCCGTCGCCCACTCTGCCCCGAGACCCAAGTTTAAAAGGTGGAGAGCCTCGCCCAGGCTCACAGCTGGAGGTGGCAAGGGCCGCTGCGTCTCCCGCCAGCATGCAGCCTGGGCCTGGAGCAGATGCCCGTCGCCACTGTGGACGGGAAGAAGGGTGGTGACAGCACCACAGCGAGCACTGTCCCTGAGGTCTCCCGTGGGTGGCTTGATCAAGGGATGTGGCCTGGAATTTCTCGGCCACTGCGGGGGGCACATTCACTGCTGGGAATGACTAGCTGATGTGCTGCGCACCGGCGGAACCCACCTGAGGTCTAGTGCCATGTTCGAGGCACCACCAAGGAGACACCCTGCCTCCTAAGCCATCGGTGGGTGTGGTCTGCTCAGGCCGCGGGCCGGAGCGGGAGCCCCTGGCTAACGCCTGTTGAGAAAGTCGGCCATTCACGGCACAGGACAGGGGATTAATGGGCTTCTTCTTAGTTGTAAATCACAGATTGATCTTGTTCACAAAGCTGAGCCTGTGATTTACCACCAGGGAAGGAGTCCTGCTGGGCGGGGAAGCCTGCTGGGGAGCAGGAGGTAGTGAGGGATGGGGGTGTGGCACATGTCACAGGGACATGTGAGGTCCCATGGGGGGCAGTTAGACTGGCGGGGGCCACTCTCCTCTATTTTACCCCCACAAATCCAGACTACATCTGATAAAGAAGGAGCTGTTCAGCCCTGGGAGGACAATCACAGACCGAGCGGCCTCCGAGGAAGGGGCTCCGTGGTCCTGGAGTTCGGGCGATGGCCCTGTGAAGGCTGTGTCTGATGTGGGCAGGTGGAGAAGGGCTGTTGCCAGAGGATCCGTAGCATTTCCGATCACATGAGTGAGACCCAGCAGGGAGCTTGGAATTTTTATTTTTCAAGACCAAATGTTCCATCACATATCTCATATACCCTGTGTGCCCTGTTCCGGCATCCACCCCCCATCCACAGACACCTGCGCTGACTCCATCGCTTAGCCACTGTGGATAGAGCTGCCGTCACCTGGGTCTCCCTGACACTCGGCCTTAATTCCTTTGGATGTAGGCCCAGCTGTGAGGCTGCCTGGTTCTTGGAGGAAGCCCTGCTGTTTTCCATAATGGCCCTATTAATTTGCCTTCCCGCCCACTGGGCGTGAGCGTCCCCTTTCCCCAGCTCTCACCAGCATCTTGCCATGGCGTTCTAACTGGGAGAGATGACCTTCCATGCGGTTCTGACTGCATCTCCCTGGAGTTAGTGATGTGCGTGCCTTTCTCTTTCAATGCTGCTGGGCATATGTGCGTCCTATGGAGAACTTCTTCAGGCCATTCACCCGTCGTCAGTAGGATTACGGGGCGTCTTGTCTGTCTGCTGTGGGGCTGCTGGGCTCCTCACGTACTCTGGAAATGAGTCCCTTGTGGCGCAAACATCGTCTCCCATTCTCGAGGTTGTCTCACTCTGGGGACAGTTTTGTTTGCCTACAGAAGTTTGTTAGTCTCATGTAAACCACTGGTCAGTGTTTGCTCTGGTTTCCTGTCTTTTGGCATCATATGTTTTTTTTAAATCTTTGTCCAGGCCGGTCCTGAAGCCTCTGGTTTTATTCTGACAGCTTTGTAGTTTGGGGTCTTGGTCAAGCTCTTGATCTACTGGTGGCTGGTGCCAGCTGCAGGTCTGCTTTCTTCCTCCTGCAGGTGGGTATCCAGGTACAGGTGAGACTCCTCTCCCAGGTTCTTGCCCTTCTGTGGAGACTCAGCTGTGTGTGATGTGGGTTCAGCTCAGGCTCTCTGGTCTGTTCTGCTGGCCCTGGCTGCTGGTTTTTTAAAAATAATTTTTAATTGTTGATAGACCTTTATTTTATTTATTTATATGTGGTGCTAAGACTCGAACCCAGGGCCTCACACAGGCCAAGCAAGCGTGCTACCGCTGTGCCCCAGCCCCGTCCTGTGTGCTGTGTTTTGGGGTCACCTGTCCATGCCACCAGCTCTGTTCTTTCTGCTACTCAGGGTCTTCCGTGGTTCCTGAAGCTCTCAGGAATATTGTTTCTATTTCTGTGACGAAGATGATTAATATTTTTTGACAGGGATTGCATTGAATCTGCAGATTGCTTTGGGTAGTGTGGATATTTTAACAATACTAATCCTTTCAATTCATGAACATGAGATGTCTTTCTGTGTTTTGGGTACACTTCAATTTTTTCATTATTTTTAAAGTAAACTTTATCATGGAGTTCATTCACTTCCTTGGTTAAATCTGTTCATAGTTTTGGGTTTTTCTTTTTTTGGTAGCTGCTATGAGTGGGTTTGATTTTTTATTTCTTTCTTAGCAATTTAATTATTGAGGTATTAAAAACACCCACTGAGTTTTGTATATTGATTTTGCATCTTGCAGACTTACTGAAGTCATTTATTCTGGGAGAGTCTTTGTTTTTCTACATATAAAACCATGTCATCGGCTTGTAGGGGTAATTTGACCTTCCTTCGTATCACATGACCTCCTTTTCTTTCTTTTGTCTTATTGCACTGGCCAAGACTTAGACTGTTTGGTTGAGTGAGCGTGCAGAGAGTGGGCATCTGTTTCTTGTTCTTGCTCTTACAGGAAATTATTTCAGCTTTCCCCCATTCAGGGTGATATAACAGTAGGCTTGTCAAATACAGTTCTTGTCATGTGGAGTACACTCCTTCTATACCCAGTTTTTCAGGGTTTCTCTTGTGAAGGGATGTAGAATCTTATAGAAGGCTTTTTTCTGCATCTGTTGAGAGGGTCACGTGGTCTTTATTTTTATTCTATTGAAGTGACGCTTTGCATTTATTGAGCTGCATATATTGAACCATCCTTGCATTCCTGGGGTAAATACCACTTGATCACGATGCATAATCTTTCTAACGTTCGGTTAAATTTGATTTACTACAGTTTTGTTGAGAATTTTTGCTTCTGTGTTAGCCAGGGGTACTGGTGTGTGTGTGTGTGTGTGTGTGTGTGTGTGTGTGTGTGTGTGTCCTTGTTTGGTTTTGTGTGAGGGAAATGTTGGTCTTGTAGAATGAATTTGGAAGGGTTCCCTTCCTTTATGTATATTTTTGGATTAGATTAAGAAGAATTGGTATTAATTCTTCCTTTAAAATTTGGTAAAATTCAGTAATGAAGCCATTGGATCTTGAGTTTTTCTTTGTTGGGAGAATTTTTTTATTATTGTTTTAATCTCATTACTTTTTATTGGTCTGTTCAGGTTTTTCTATGTCCTCATAGTTCAAGTTTTGTCAAGTTTTATGTATCCAGAACTTTGTCCATTTCTTTAGGTTTTCCAATGTGTTGGAGTATAATTGTTCATCGTCATCCCTAATGATCCTTTGAATTTCTGTTGTATCATTTGTAGTATGTTCTTTTTCTCACTGATTTTATTTATCATTTGGGTCTTCTCTCTTTTTTCTTTTTGCTTTGTTTAGCTGAAAGTTTGTTAATTTTGTATATTCAAAAAAATAAACTCTCTGCCGCAGTCTGGCTGGGCACAAATCACGAGCCAATCAAACAGGAACAAACTTTATTTCCGAACTTCCTCGAACGCCCACGCACGCCTTCTCCCGGGACACACCACACACACCAACCGGAAATCCCTCCTCCGGCACTTCCCCAACCAACTCAAACTCCCCAGGAATCCCCGCGGGAACTCCAAAGTAGCCGGGCGCCTGAGGCGGACAGCAGAGGTCTATATACAATTGAATACACAGCTTAACATAACCATCATCATCTCAATGGCTTGCTGGCTCACCTCTCAACCTCTCCATTCTGGCAAAAATGCCATGCGTCATTCAACTTGGCTATGGCTCTCAGCACTCTCATTGTTCTTCTTTTGTAGTTTTACGCCTCCATTTTGTTTATTCTCTGATTTTTATAACTTCTACCAGTTTGGATTTGGTTTTGGTTTCTTCTTGATTTTCTAGGTCCTTGAGTGGCATTGCTGGGTTGCACATTTGAATAGGTGTGCCCCTTCATGGCTGCAAACTTTCCTCTTAGGACCGCTTTTGCTGTATGTTCTGTTTTCATTTTCATTTATTTTGTGAAATTTTAAAATTTTCCTTTTGGATTCCTTATCAATTCATTGGCCGTCCAAGAGATGCTGTTTGATGCCCATGAATCCGTACAACTTCTAAAGTTTCCCTTGTTGATTTCTAATGTATTCCGTTGTGGCTAGAGAAGACACATGCTGGGTTTTAATTGTTTGGACTTGTTGAGACTTGTTTTGGGGTCCACAATGGGTCTGTCCTGGAGGGTGCTCCAGGTGCTGATGAATACATCTCAGTCTGTGGCTCACGTGGTCTGCAGTGCGGGTTGGCTCTGCTGCCTCTTTGTTGAATGATCTGTCCACTGATGACAGTGGGTGTTGAGGTCTCCACATACTCTCCTGTTGGCGTCCATCTCTCCCTCTAGATGGCCAGTCCTTGCTTCACGTAACTGGCTGCTCCAGCACAGTGCAGCTACCCTGCAGGTGCTATTTCCTCATCTTGAGTTGGTCCCTTTGTCCTTGGTGACTTTTTTTATCTCTTTGTTTGGATTTAGAGTCTTGTTTCATCTGATGTGAATGTGGCTGCTCTGCTGGGTCTGGTTCCCATTTCCGTGCTGTGTCCTGCTCCATCCCTGTACTTCCAGATGACGCGTGTCTTTACTGGTGACGTAATTATGGGTAGCACATTATTTATCCCTTCAACCTGTCTGTGTCTCTCAATTAGGAAATTCAATACATTTGCGTTCAAGGTCATTTTTATTTTTTAAAATATTTTTTTAGTTGTAGTTGGACACAATGCCTTTATTTTATTTATTTATTGTTTTGTGTGCTGAGGATCGAACCCAGCTGGAATCTCCCACTGGTTTTTATAGATTTGTTTATTCTCTTAGTAGTTGAGTCAGATTTGGCTTCATTTATTTTGAGAGTAAATTACTAAGCACATAAAAATTTCTAAGTATCATGTCCTGCTGGTAAATTAGACACTTCGTCATGACACTTCGTCATCTCTGTCAGGCTCGCCACCCTCAGGGAGATGCTCACGACCTCCCCAGTCGGCATCTGCATGGTGTTTCCTGTCACTCACCTCAGCCTCCAGTCTCCATGCTCCCTGGCACCTCCTGTGACGAGGACGTGGCTGTGGGAGGCAGCTTCCGCCTTCCTCTGCAGGGGCTGACCTCCTGGATGGCAGGTGAGCTGGTCAAGGCTGGCATGACAGCGGCCGGCTGGGGCTGGTCTCACTGAGCTTCCCTTGTCCTCCTGCCTCAGGTCCCTCTGCCCCTCTCCTCTTCCTTTAGATGGAGTCTAGAATCCATTCCCTCCTCCGTTGGCCTCGGGGAGACCACGACACTGACTTATGGCCCACCACTAAGTGGACTTTCGCCCTCTGCCCTGCAAGTGCAATGACCCACGGCCCCCGCTCCGTTGGTCCCCTCGCGGCTCCCTTGCTGTGGGGTCGGGTATTTCCTTGAGCATATTTTGGACTCACGAGACAAGCTCATTATTGGTGCACACAGCTGACCTCACACGAGTACTTACTGTTTTGTTCCTTGTCTTTTCTTCACCCCTCTATGTCATTTCATCTGGGACAATTTTCTTCTGCTCCAAATACTTGGAGGCTTCTTTAAACGCCTGTCTGCAGGGGACACTCTCCTGGCTGGTGGCCTGAAGACGCTTGACTCTGACCTGGCTGCTGTTTTCTGCCCTTGCTGAGCCTCCTCATCTGCTCCCCCAGGCTCCTGGGCACTCGGGGTTGCCTGCCCCCTTCAGGCTGCGGGGATGTGGGAGCTGTGCCCGGTGCGTCCTCACGGTCTTCAAGGTTGTAAGTTATCCCACCGAGGTCAGTCCCCTATCGCCTGGAGCTTCCAGAACTTGTGAAATCAGCACGTCTCCCGAGGAGAGGCATTGGTCTCATTCCCTCTATGTCCAGTCCTCTAGGTCGCCACCACTAGCTCCCCCGCGCTCCCATGCCGTCACCCACCAACCCTGCCCCTCCCTCACCTCTCTCTGCCCTCCCTGCCTCCCGCTCTCCCCTTCCTGTCTGCCTTCCACACCAGGCCAGACACAAGACACAGGGGCTCCCTACGGGACAGGGGGACATGGGTGCAGCCGCCTGTCAGCCTGTTAAATCTGGACCGAGGCACCTCCGGCCACCAGTCCCCTAATCCAGTGTGACAATAAGGCTGCGAGTGAGCTAAGAGGGAGCCGGGAGGAGAGCCTGGCATGTCACCTGGTGACACCAGGGAGTTTCGCATGAAGAATCTCCACATTGACTGGCAGGTTTTCTCAGATGTACAGAATCCAACTTCTCAAGGCTGCTCCGTAATTGAAGCACAGCAGATGTTTTGGTGGAGAGCCTTCCAGTTCATCAAACTCAGGTTGAGGGGCAGAGGGGACCACAGTTCCTTGGTGCCGAGCAATCAAGATAAAAACCATAGAATTATATAAAATCACGTGTACCTAATGGAATCATTGTTGACAAGACATAGATTAGTTGTATTGAATTGTTCTTTACAGAGAAACACCCCTCTCTCAGCAGAAAAGCGCAGGCACTGAAAACCGTGCACAGCAGGCATCGGACAGCATCGCCTGCTGCTCACGGTCTTTGCTTTTCTTTGAGAACATTCTCATTCATCTTTCCAGGCTCCTCCTTAAGAGCAGGAAGAAGGAGAAGGACAGGAGAAGGGGGAGGGGTTGGGGGAGAAGCCAGGAAGGGGAAGGGGGAGGGGCTGGGGTTGGGGAAGGGGGAGGAGAGGACTTAATTTAAAACTGATTTCATTTAAGTGGCTTTAGTTGACTCTTTCAAAATAGCGAGTCTAAGATGACAGACGTGGGACCAGCACCCTGAGCTTCCCGCCATTGGAGGGGCTGGTTCTGTGGGCCCAGATTCCAGGACAGGTCATAAAGCCACTTGAGGGACAGCCACCTCTGCTCCTGTGACACATCCTGTCTCAGGCAGTAGAGCCCAATCTGCAGGAAATGGAGCGTCTCCAAGTCTAATTTCCTGCACCCGAGAGAAGCGCGTAGCGTCGTTCTGAGGATAAGTTAAAGGAGATGATGCAGGTGACAGGGCTTTGTCAATGGCAAGAGGGACTGGGGACTGAAGGGGTGCCTTGGACTTCTTCTGTTTCTGGTCATGTCAGCTCTAAATTGCACACGAGGTTCATGGCTCCAATCAGCTTGCTCTGTGGTGTGATGGACCTCGGCGAGTCTGTGGTGCTGCCGGTGCAGGATGCTCAAGGAGGTGGCCCACCCTTAAGAGCCACGGAGGCTAGACAGCAAGCTTCTGCCCTGCAGCGCTGGTGAGACTGATGGGCAGGGGGCCGGCTCCCACCCAGCGGCTCACTTCCTGCCCGGGCCTCGCCTGATTGGGTTACTGGACATTCTGGAGCTCTCCGCACACGTCTTCATCTTATTAGCATCCCTTACCTACGAGCTCTGAGAGGTCACCCTGTGTCCTCTCCCTGAGGAAATGAGGATAGCTAGCCATGCATAGTCCCTGGGCTCCTTGGGGACTTGCTAGATGTTGTAGCAGCGGTGTCAGGGCTGCCGTCTTCCTCCCCACATTTACCATGCTGGGCTAGGGACGAGAGGTCCAGGGATCACTGCCCACCACAGACCTCCTCCTGGAGACCAACCCAGGCGGCCTCTAACTCCCTTGAGCCTTCCATGTGGACTGTACCACCGGAATCTGCCTTCTGGGTGGGTGGGTGTGGACACCTGATCTGGGGAGGCAGCTGGGAGAGGCAAAGTGGATCCTTCTCTGCTTCTCTGGGCAGTGTACGCAGCAGCGGCCACTCTATGCAGTTGGTGGAAGTGAATGTCCCTTTTGTGGTAGGATCAGTTTGGGTCATTTCTGGAGTCCCTGTATGATGTGGCCACCGATCAGAGCCAGGTTCCTCATCAGCCTGGTCGAGTGGAGAGATCTCCCAGTCTCAGGCCAGAGAGGGCCAGCTGGAAGGGTGGCACATAAATGCTCTGGGATTCTGGGGTGGACACAGCTAAAGCGGGTGCTGGAGCTGGAGTCCCAGTGGGGAAGGGCTGTGAGCTGCTGGGGAGTGAGGGACTGGGGGGCCTCCGTCAGGCCTCCTCCCGGATGCACGTCCACCGTAGCAGTGCCCCCCGGCGGCCTGAGCCGAGGGGAGCTGTCCGTCTCCGCTGCACGACTTCGCCTTTCTTCTTAGAACAACGGCTTGCCCCCTGCATTCTGCTAAAGGTCCCGTGTGCACAGTCCTGGGTTTCGAATTTGTTATTGTCCTTTTGAGTTGGTTGCTACCTACAGATAAGGAAACAGGCTCAGAATGGTGAAGTAACTTGCCCACGGTCAGCATCTCATCTCTGCCTGACACGGGAAAAGTGTTACTCACTTATTCTCCCCACAAATTCTCTCTGAGATACTTACCACCTGTGAGATGGAAATCCCTAGATGCCCACCGCCCCCCTTCATTCAGACTTGGCTTCGTGTCTCTTCATTCTCCCTTCGTTTCTTGGCTCTCGAGAAGCCCCTACACAGGTAGCTATGTTGCTTCAGCAAGCCTCGGAGGAAGGGGACCTCTCGGGTTTTCTTCCAGAGCATCCAGGGCGTTCCTCAGGCTAAGCCACGACCCCATGCTCCCACCAGAGTGAAGTCCTCCTAAGAAGGGGCAGTGACCAGAGCAGTGGGAACTCTGAGAACAGCTGTCCTTGGGAGAAGACAGCTGCTGCCCGTGGGGATCAGCTGGGGTCTGAGACAAAGCTCCCGTCTCAGCTTCGCCACCACCGTGGAGTGGCCCGTTCCAGGTCTCCGTGTGGTGGCCCCAGCACCCGGCCACGCCCAGTGCTGCAGAAGACTCCAGCAGCTCCCTGCCGATTTCCTCTGGGCTCCTGGACTCACAAACCCTCACAGGTCAGCAGAGGACAAGAGGGCAGGAGAAGGATGGTTCAAGTGTGAAGAACAGGAACAGGACTGCCCCAGGGAGGAGCAGGTGGCACCCGGAGTGCGCCAGTCCAGGGCGGATGTAGCACTCGGGTCAACGGTGCTGGTCCCAGCTCAGGCTAATCAGGGTCTGGAAAAACACCAAGGCTGTTGGTCAGCCCTGGAGTCTGCACTTGCGTTCAGGTCTGCCCCGTTTCTGTCCCCCCACTTGTTGGAAAGTGGGAGGTTGAGAAGGAAGAGGATGAGGGTGTGGGATCCTGGGGGGTTCAGGGCTGCGGCGCTGCACTGGCCCTGCCTGCCCAGCTGCTGCACCATGACGGGTTGGAGTCCTTGGTCCGCCTTGGCCCTGGCTTGCTGTGCCTCAGGCCTGGGCCAGCAGGTGGCTACTGCCCGTGCTTCCTGCCGTGCTGCAGCCTGGCCAGCCGATGCTCCCCAGCTCTGTGATAAGGTCTCGGCTTCAGTGAGATAGAGCCACAGGTCAAGGTGTGAGAACCAGCTGGGACTTCTAAGGCCAAAGGCTTTCCAGGAGGGGCGGGGGAAGGGCCATCTCTCCCCACCGTGAGCTGCTGGCACACCAGAGTCTCCAGGGGTGGTGCTGTGGTAGAGATGGCCGGGGCTCTGAGGGCCAGGGGCCGGCCCTGCTCTGCACCTCCCAGCTGGGGCTGCGCCCGGCAGGTGCTCAGCTGGTAGGATCCCTTTGCCTTCCCAGGCCCTGGTCTTCCTGCCTGCTGTGTCTGTCACTGTGACACAGCACGCCCAAACACGGTGGCTTGAAGCCATCGACTCACCATCTCTCCCCCCAGTGTTGGGGCATGGAGCACCCGATGGGGAAGTGGCCCCAGCCAGAGACCTCAGTGGCACGCTGGTGGCAGGGAAGGATGAGGACTGCAGCTTGATCCTTAGCCAGATCTTGGCTCTGCCACTCGCAGGCTCGGTGGCCCCTAGAAACCGGTTCTCCCAGGTGTCCCAGCTGCTGCTGCTGTAAAAACGTAGGTGACAGTAGAGACACCGTACGAGTGGACAGAGGGATTAGAGGAGACCATCGGGCCTGGCACACGGCAAGAGGTCAGCAAGTGGCCGGAGTCCTCCGGCTGTCTGGGTCCTGCCTTTTCAACGTTTCCTGAATCACCGGCTTCTCTTCATCGGGGCCCGAGCTGCGGTCAGCGAGGCTCAGCTGTACCAGTCCTTCCTGGTGGGGATCCCTGCAGCCACAGAGAAGGCGCAGAGACCCACTGTACGTGACACCTGCCCAGGCCAGCCCCGCGCCCGTGTCCGCAGGAGAGGGAGCGGGTCCCGTGCCTGGGCAGAGGTTCTGCGGCCTTGCCCCCTCCTCTCCAGCTTGTCCCTCTGTCTCCTTTGCTGAGCTTCGTCCACTTCCTGAGGGACGGCACTGTCCAGTGTGGCCATTGAAAACCTCCCCAGAACCCCCTTTGCAGTGTCCTCTATGGCTCTCATCACTGGAAAAGAAAGGGAGAGGTGAAGTCGGACACAGGCGTCTCACCAACTCCCTTCAAGTGTCCCCCAGGCCTTCAGAGCCCCAGGCTGAGTGGCTTCTCCCTGGTCCATCCCACTGTGGATGGAAGAGTCTCAGGTCTGATCCTGGGCTTTCCTTTCCTCAGTTGTCCCGGGGGGGCTCTGGCTCTGCTGTTAGCTCTCGGGTTCGCGTCACTCCTCACCTGTCCCTGGGCCAGATGGTGAAGTTCGCCTTCTCCTTCAAGCAGTGGCCTTGGTACAGTGACGTGGCCCAGGGTCAGGCTAGCTCCACGTCCTCAGTGCCGAGTGACGTAGGAATCGTTAGGATCAGGACTTCCCAAGTCCATGTGCTATGAATCATCCAAGGGCCGCCAAGACCGTCTGTGTGCTAGTGTTTTAGTCCTACTTCAGAAATGGAGCAGAATCATGGCATTTGCAGGTAAATGGATGGAGTTAGAGAGGATAATGCTACGTGAAGTTGGCCAATCCCCAAACACCAAATGCCAAATGCTTTCTCTGATACAAGGAGGCTGATTCATAGAGGGGTAGGGAGGGGGAGCATGGGAGGAATAGACGAACTCTAGATAGGGCAGAGGGGTGGGAGGGGAAGGGAGGGCGCAGGGGTTGGTTACTAATGATGGTGGAATGTGCTGGACATTATTATCCAAAGTACAGGTATGAAGACACAAATTGGAGTGAATATAATTTGTGTACAAACAGAGATATGAAAAATTGTGCTCTATATGTGTAATAAGAATTTTAATGCATTCCATTGTCATGTATAAATAAAAAATTAATTAAAAAAAGAACTTAAAAAAAGAAATGGAGCAGAAATTAAATTCTTGAGTGTGTTTAGCATTTACTAAAAAAAAAAAAAAAACCTAAGATATCCAGAATTCCTATTTTCAACAACAAATATTTATTGAGCGTTTTCTATGTACCAGGAGATACCAAAATGTGAAGTTAAATGTGACATGGTCCCTGGCTTCCTATTGTCAGGGGAGCTTTCACTCAGGAATTAAATGAGGTATTGAGCAAACATTTGTTAAATGGGTGAATAAATAATAAATCTGAGTATTTAATCTTAAAAAAGTCAGTGCCTTTTAACTTTATAATTGTTTAGAGACAACTGAATGTGTCTTGTTTTGAATACAGAAATAGCTGCAGGTTTCTGGGTGGGAGCCACTAACCTGCCCAAACTGTGGAGAAATATTATGGGCCCTTCAAGTCCAAATGAAATGCCAACACAAAAGAGCTATTTGCAGTGCAAATGATAAGTCACCAGGCTTTGTAAAGAGCAGCCCAGGAAACCAGCCCCCAGCTGCTGTGAGGAGGGGGCTTAGCAGTGTTGATGAATTACAGAGGCAGTGAAAGTCCCAGAACTCATCTAATTTGTTGAACTGCATCAACTTGTACCTGGGAAGGGCTCTTAGGCCACTGGCCTGTTTGTAAACCGACCAGTTTCTGCCTACAGATCAGTGATTTTGAGCCTTTTTTGGAATACATTCCCTTTGGAGAACCTGCTCAAAGCGGAGCACCCTTTGCATTCATGTCCAGGGACAATTCCTGGGTGCCCAGAGTTGCCTTGCAGACTTGGAGCGGCCCTGCATGTCCATGAATGGCTCCCACGATGTTGGAGACAGAACGTGCAGGCAGGCAGAGGAGGGAGAGGTTGGGCACCATTGTGTACCGTATGTCAAAATGCATGCTACTGTCGTGTGCAACTCTTGAGAACAATTTAAAAAACAAGGATGCATGTGTGGGGAGCGACTGCAGGGGGACAGAGTGCCCGGGGTGCGGTCGGTCGGGCACCTGCTGGTTTGGCTTCTGGTGCACGGAGGGGTGCACGGGGCCGGGGGTGGGGTGCAGGCTTGCTCACGCGCTAGTCACACGGCTTCTGATTGTTAGGTTACACTGGGACCTTATTTGTTGGAGCAAAGAGACCAGGGACTCAACCTGGAGAGGGCCTCAGTCCAGATTGAGGTGGACGCAGTGTCTGCGGGGAGCACCACCAGCCAGATTCAGTGAGAAGGAGACCCCGCTGCAGCTCCTGCCTCTCCAGGCCTCTTCAGTTCTGATGCTCCCTGGGGAGGCCACGGCAGGAGAGCCACATCTCTCTGTCCATCAGCTCCCAGGCCTCAAGAGCTGTCGTCTCTATTTGCACCCCTGTTAATCACACCCGTTTCTCCTCACCCCTCCTCAAAGGGCCGAGCTGAGGTCTCCTTTCACCTGCCTCCATCTCGCAGGTGTTCAGGGTGCATTTCCCCAGCTGTTTGGTGGTCAGATGTCGGCCACCCTGGGGGTCACTGTCTCCATCAACCCAGCCACAGCCTGGCTGGCCCCGTCCTCCTCCTGGCACTCACGGATGTGCCAGGAACGGTCAGAGGTTCACGGACATGTCACTGGTCGCTCTGTGCCTGATGTCTTCAGTCCCTGGATTCCCTGGGAATTTTCCAGTCTGACTCAAAATGCACGGTGGCTTCTGTGACAGGCTGCTCCCGGCAGACCCTGACACCTCACTCTGGGTGGCGGACCTTAGGCCAGGGTGAGAGAAGGCTGCTACCAGCCAGAGCTGCCAGGTCAAGGCCTGAGACGTGCCCTCCTGGACTCTCAGCCCCTGGCCCTCACCACTCACCAGGGTACCTTCCCAGGGCTTGATGGAGCCCAACTTTTACGCTACGAGTGCTGCGTAAAACTGGCTGTTTGAAATATATTAGCAGCTGCTGCCAGATCCAGCTGCAGGGAGCCGGAGAAGGAGATCAACTTGGCACCTCCCCAGCCTCCCCACCTCCTTTTGTCCAGTTGATTCTGTCCAGTGGGTGCCCGAGAGTGCGCGTCCGCTCTTTGCCAGGACCCAGGCACTTGGAGTTCTCAGACACTTCAGGTGCCTGCCCAGCCTCTGCCAACTCGTGGACAGACTCTGGGAACCCTGATGTCATCCTTGGAGAAAGACCCTCGTTGCCCAGTGTGACCCCAGTGAGTGGGGGTGGTGGGGCCAGGGGGAGGGGCGTGGTTGCCAACATCCCAGTTTGGCTTTTTAGTTTCAGAACGTAAATGATGAAAGCCAGAGTGACATGCCAACCGTCGGGGACCAGCGAGTGCATCATGGACCACGGTTCTCTTGGGTTCATGATGGTAAAACCACAACTTTCCATGGAGAAGGTCACAAGTGTCCGAGGGCTTCGCACCCAGAGACCTACCACTGCCATGCCAGGAGCCCGTGTCCCCTCCCCAGCCATCTTGCCAGAGTGTCCCTGCGCCAGGCCTGCGAGGTCCCCAAGCTGGCAGTGGTGTAGGACTCACACGCCAGGCTGTGACCGTGTGGCTTCAGGAGGCGGCTCCAAGAGCGCGATGGTGCTCACCCATTCATCCTCGGGCTCCTGCGCTCAGGGCCTTGCTAAGCTATTGCTGTTTCCACAATGGCCTTTGCCCTCTCTGCCCTCGAGGAGCTTACACCCCGGGAGGAGGCAGGGGAAAGGGCAGCGACACCACCTCCTGCCCGTTGCTGTTCACCCTGAGCCTCCATCTCATCAGCGAAACGGAGGGAAGGGAACAGTCTCACAGGGGTGCTGGGGTGATCTAAGGCTTGGCCCGTGGGAAGTTTTACAAGGGGGAGTCAACTGGGCCTCCAGGAGGCCTGAACTTGGGCAGTCCGGCCTCCCACCTGGACATCTCTGGGACCTGACTGCTCCCTGCTGGGATCTGGGGACCTGCAATGTCAGGGCCGAGGTTCAGAGCCCTGAGCTCACCACCTGGTTCTCTGCCTGCCACACCCACCTCTGGGGACGAGTGTGCTCACCTGTGCGGCTCATGCCCTCTCCCTGCCAAGGGGTCCAAACCCCGGGGACAGGAGCACCCACAGGTGACGTGAAATCTGCAGAGAGCCTTCCTCTTACTGGTTTATGATTTGTAACTTTTATTCTGGAAGTTTCCAGACATGTTCAAAAATAGAGAAAATACAGGTAGGTGGACTAGCCCTTATCTGAAATGTTTGGAACCAAAGCTTTGTGTTTTGGAGTTTGGGTTTTTTCAGGCTGGGACGTATCTGCGTATACATGACGCGATACCCTGGAGGGATGGGACCCAAGTTTAAGCACAGGATTTCTTATGTTTCATATACACCTTGTACACACAGCCTGGGAGGTGATTTCATATGTTAATAATTCAAGGCAGGAAACCGAGTTTGCTGGTGTGGGGTTCCCCATTCTGCATCAGGTAGCTGCTCAGCGAGCTCTGGATTTTGGAGCATTTTGTGTTATAAATTTTAGATTAGGGATGCTCACGTGCCCATCCCCAGTGCCCACAAAAGTTGCCGACCTATGTGCACCTGGTTCTACTGTACACACTGCTCCTCCTGATCCTGGGTTACTTTAAAGGCGGTACTTCTTTCTTTAGGAAACATGATGGTATTATTGTGCTAGAGTTCTAAAATGTCCGCGGTAGTGTCAGGGGCACGTTTCTGTGGCTGTCGTGCAGGTCTTTATGGGGCGGATGTCTGCCATCAGGACCCGCGCAAGGCCAGGGGTTTTGGGGTCCTGGGCCTTCTGTACGCTCATTGGGGCGACCTGGACGGGGGGAGGCCGCCCAGGCCTCTGGGCTCTGGTGCCCTCGGGTGCAGGGCAGGAGTAGGAAGTGGACCTGAGGGAGGTGTGGGGACGCCCTCCCTCTCAGCCAGCTGGAGCCCGCGTGGCCTCACAGGCAGGCGGGGAAGGCAGGTGGTGCTCACCTGAGGGCTTTGTGCTCTGCAGAGTGTGATGGGAACAGAACTGCTTTGAGCTGGGGGCCGTGAGGACGGCCTGGTCACCTTGGCATTTGATACAGAATGAAAGCAAGGGCCAGAGGAGAGACTGGCCCTGGGTTCCAGAGCGAGGGCCAGGTTGAGAGTGCCCTGGCCTCCTGTCTCTGAGGCGCTCTGTGCTAACCGTGACCGCTCATAGGGGAGGACCTGGGCTCCTGGGCTCCTTCTAGGGGCTCCGGGCTGGCTCTGCTGGCTGACAGGGTGCCTGTGTCCCCCAGGGTCATTTATATCTCATGATTGGCTTGGGGGGACTCTGAATCCTGGGCAGCATGATTTAAATTGGAGAGCTTGGTGGGGAGGGACTTGGAAGAACAGAACCTCAGATTTAAAGAGGAATCTCCAGGTGGCCCCAAGATCCTGGCCTGGTGCCTCTGCAGCACCTCCAACCCCCCCATTAAAGGTCATCCAGCTACGTTTTGTATCGCTGTAATGACTGGGCACTTGTCACCTCTCAACAGTGTTCCCTGCTGTGGGCCACCTCTACAGCAGGACAACAGCAGACTGATGGGTTGAAACCTGCCTCCCTGTGATTTCTGCCCACAGGCCTGGCTCTGCCTGGGGAGCTGGTTACAGGAGACTGGAGACTCTCTCTCCTCCTGACAGCCCTTCCATTACATGGAACCGCCTCTCAGTGTCCCCTGCTGAGAAGTGACGCTGGTTCTGAGCTTGGAGCAAGGAGGGGAGGGGAGGAGGGAGAGAGAGGGGAAGACACAGAGAGACTTCATAGGACAAGCCTCTCATGTTTTGTCACTTGCTGTGTGGATTCCAAAAAATGCACTCTGCTATCTCTTCCATTCTCTATTTCTTAAAAGTGCTTTCTTTTTTTATTTCAGTTCTCTAAAATAAAACTCTCGACGACACCTGGCTTCTCTTCCACGAATCTTGCCTGCACCCCCTTGGATGCCAGGCACAGTCCGGAGCCTGCTTGGAGGGGACATGCTGCTTCCTTCTCCTGGGGGTCCCACAGGGAGCTCCCGAGCACCAAGCAGGGCCTCCTCCGTGGCTCCTTGGTAGAAAATCAATAGGCGTCTTTGGCTGAACCCTTGACCTGGTATAATTATTTCCCAAAGTGCCAGCAGTCCCCAGGGTGCATGGCTGATTGCAGAGGCGCATGGGGGAGCTGCCCCTGTGGGGGGGTCTGCTGCTGGGCATGCAGGCCTCTGGCTGGTGGTGTGAGTGGCCCCTGCAGGCTCTGTGAGGGCCACTTCCTCCTAGGCTGAGTGTGCGTGAGCAATCCCCATCAAGGGTGGACTCCCCCAGTGTTCGTTATGACCACTGTGGCCAGCCTGATCTATGGGGACAAGGTCATGTTGGGAAGTGACGTCTTTGTCTATTTATTCAGCTCATCCCCTTGTCAACACCTTCTGAGCCCTTACTATGTGCCAGCCTTTCTGCCAGAAGGCATGAGCTAACACCGGCATGAGCAGGACAGCTGCGTCCCCAGAACTGCTGACGGGGCAAAGTGACAGCCCACTGTGGGTCGAGTGTGCTGCCGCCCGCGGTTCCAGGGTGGGGGGAGCCTGCTTCTAGATGGAAAGCGGGGACCTTCTGGGAGATGGTGTGTAGGACACTTTAGCCTCAAGACGGGGTGTACCTAGTCTTTGGGAAGTGGCGGGCAGAACCAGGCTGCAGGACCCCCCAGGCCAGTTGGGGGACCTGGCTTCTGGACCCCCTCCGCCACCCTCAGGCTCACTCCCTCACTCCCCTTGAGCACTGGAGTTGGGCTCCGTGGACTGAGGCCCAAGGTCAAGTTCACAATGCCATAGGCTCTCAGCTCTGCATTGTTCCTACACAAGCTGAGGAGTCCCCACTTTCAACCCTCTTCACACCTCCCCAGGGCTGGACGGGTCACTTTAAAATTTCAGTGATGCAAAATTTTAAATGAGGATATTTAAAGGTCCTAAAGGAGCCAAGGATCTGTGCCTGGAACCAGAGATGAGGAGAGTTGGAAGTGGGTCTGTGGGTGGCACTGTCCCAGGAGAGGGCTGAGGCTCTGGTTCAGGCTGGCCAGGAGCTGCTGGCACAGTGAGTGGCAGAAAGGTGGCCCTGGAGGTGGGCATCCCGCCTGCCTCCCCACTGGTCAGGACAGGAAACGGTGGTGACTACCCTGGATAGACTCTACCTGGAACGGGGGAGTCTTCCCCAAAATAGCAGACTGACACCAGGGGCGGGGGTGGGACTCCCACCCCTCCCACCCCCACCCTAAACACCCTTGCAATCTACCTTTAAAAATAGCGGCAGCTCATGAACAACCTGTGAGTCATGAGGGGCCCCTTCCAACAGAGTCATGAATAAAACATCCCGCCCGCCGGCCCTAATGGCTCCGCCTTGGATGTTTTATTGATGGATTCCCCCTGAGTGCCAGCTGCTCACAGACTGAGTCAGGGCTCACCCCAGGCACGCCGGGTCAGCGGGCCCGCCCTTGCTGGCCAACACACTGCAGCCACTCTGCTCCACACAGGTGGGCGGCCTCGGGTCCCCTGGGGACAGAAGCGCAGTTGAAGCACATGGGAACCCTGCCTGGCCACTGAGCGGGTGGGCCCCAGGCACAGGTGGACCTGGAACTGCTGCACCCACCGTATGCTTCCTCAGAGGCGGGGAGTGTGTAGCAATGACTTCCGGGAGCCCGGGCAGAGCATTGCCCTGCAGATAAAAGCCCCTCTGAAGAGAGCTCCGTCTGCCCCAGCGCTCTGGGCGCAAAGCTAGGCCCATGCACAGGAGTGGCCACGGGGGAGGCCCCCAGTAAGAGAGGTGAGGGCTCCCTAGGTAGATGGGCTCTGGGCAGCAGCCGGGGACCCTTTTAACAGACAGCCCAGAGGCTGCCTAGGGACATTGCTGTCTGCACAGGTGTGGAAAAAGGAGTGTGTAGGGGCAACTTGCGGCCTTTATTAAAAATAAACCCTATAGGAAGGGCAGTTCCCATGGTGAGAAGGGGACACTGAGAGTAGACTCCAAGGCATCAGGTTATGTCTTGACAGAGGATGACCTTGACCTTGGTGGGCTGGGAAATCCACTGAGAGAGCAGGTGGCCACTGTGGTCCATCCTGGGACTCTGAGGGACTATTGAAGGATGTGGTGGCTTTGGGGTGGGACATGGGGACCCTCAGAATGTCTCTGACTTAGATCTCAGGTCATGTTTCAAGTTTGTTGAGAGAAGTCGTTGTAAGAAGAGAGGGAGAGAGGACGCATGGCACGAGGCCAGCGTTTTGGGAACCCCACAACAGGACGTGACATGAGGGGCCACAGCCCTTCAGACCCCAGGACACACTGAGGCCACAAGGAGCAGAAGCTCGGCTGGAGAGCCCAGGGCAGCCGTGGGGAAGCGGAGACGCTGCTGGAGGGAAGGCCAAGGGGCCTGGAGGGCGCAGTGGGCATCCCCACAGCTGGCCGGCCCCCCAGAGTTCCCAGTCCTAATGTTGGCTCCCACGCCTGTGGCTCCCATGTAAGTCCCCCTGATTTGAAGCTGCTCACGAGAATCTGGGTCTCAACAGAACGGTGGGTGGTGTGGCCACGAGCCCAGGCCTGGGCCTGGGTCAACCTGGCCACAGGGCCAGGTTCCACTCACTAGCTCTCACTGAGTGCATGTCCACTATGGGCCTCAGGCCGTGGAATACAGGGGGAGTCAGACCCAGGACTCCTCAGGGACGCCGTCTTACAGGGTGGGGATGGAGAAGCAGGACACGACAAGCCCGGGGTTCTCTGGGGAAAGCCCGTGGCTTCTGGGCAGGGAGGGTGGGGACTGCAGTTTTAGTGGGAGTGTTGGTGGAGGGCGCCCCGTCACGAAGGCTGTAAGGATTCTGGCGGTGGAGATGTGTGGACAGCGTTCCTCTGGTGAGCGAACTCCCGGGGTGGGGGGGGGTCAGGCGCCCTGCTCCCCCACTTGGGATATTGTGCAGTTTCCCCAGGAACTTGTAAGGTAACTTGTACTCGTGCAAGGCCCAGCTGCTGTGGCAATGCCCTGCGTGAGGAGCTCTGTGCTGGGGTCTTGTCAGCCTCGACCGTGATCCCAGACACTCAGCAATGAAGGGCCTCCCTGCTGGACGCCCCACTGGCTCACCAGCTCTGCTGCTCCGAACCTGCTCCCAACAGTAACTCTGAACAATGGACTTTCCTGAGAGCCACAGGAGCTCCCAACGATGCACACTGCAACTGTAGAGTGTGACTGAGGAATAAGCGGCACAGTGTTGCTGACCCCGTAACCCGCTGGTGACACAGGGAACACTCTGCACTCCTGACGCCTGTGACCTATGGGGCCTGCTGCTGTAAACAAGCTGGCAGCTTGCCTCTCTGCCGTCCCGCGTCCTGCCACCTGGCCTCTGCACCGTGCTCTGCCTGCTGTTGCTGTTTTTACAGAAGGTAACATTCTACCAGAGACCTGGGCATGAGGAAGGGTACCATGTTGGAATTTGGGGCCACGGTGTCAGAAGAAACAGCTGGGACAATGGGGGGAATGGAGTACGGTAGTCCCCCTTGTCTGCAGGGGACATGCTCCAAGACTGCAGTTGGTATCGACCTCTACGTACACTATCCTTTCTCCTCTTCACCACCCACGGTCAAGGGTAAGTTACGAATCAGGCACAGTAAGAGATCAGCAATAGCTGATGACAAAGTAGAATGATTGTACCCACAGACGGTAATAAGAGCTAATCAGAATTTATGGAACGTGTTATGGTTTGCACAAGTGGTGTCCCCCCAAAGCTCATGTGTGAGACACTGCCACAGTGTTCGGAGGAGAAACTGCAACCTAATCTGAATTAATCCACTCGAATGGCTTAACTGGGTGGTAACTGCAGGCAGGCAGGATGAGGCTGGCTGCAGGAAGTAGGTCACTGGGGGCGTGCTTTGGGGTTTATATCTGTCCCTGGTGAGCAGAGCTTCTCTGCTTCTGTTGCCGTGTCCCCAGCGGCCTTCCCCCGCCTGCCCTTCCACATCATGTTATGACTTGTCCTGGGCCCAGAGCAGTGGAGTCAGCTGACCATGGACTGAACTCTGGAACCATGAGCCACGATGAACGTTTCCTCCTGTAAGTTGCCCTTGTCTTTTGGTCACCGTGACACAAATCTGACTACAACAAATGGTTTATTTCTGGAACCTTCCATTTAATGTTTTCAGAATTCAGTGAACTGCCAGTAACTGGAGCCTTAGAAAGCGAAAGCACGAGTAGAGGGACAGGTGTGTGGCACTGTGGGCAGCTTGGGGACACTAAGGCAGGGACCTCTATAAGAGGTCATGAGGACAGTGTGTGCCTTGGAGATGGAGTGAGAGGACCTATCAAGATGGCCTCGCTGCTGGGTGACGTTGACAACCGAGAGGTCAGCGCAGCTGGTGACCCTGTTACGCCTGCTTCCAGCTGAGCGTCTGCGCTTGACCTTGGACCCCGAGTGAGCAGCACGGGCAGCCTGGCCCCGAGGTGAGGCGGGGGGGGGGGGGACGTGCTTCCCACTAGGAGGTCATGGGCTGGGGGCTTTCAGGACACAGGGGCATTCCCCTCCTCCCAGGGCCAACAGGAAGTGCAGATGAGGTCCCAGCTGTGAGGACTTTGAAGAGCTCCTCCTCCCACCCAGGCCCTCTCTGGTCCCCTGTCCCCATCTGGTCAACTAGAACGCCGGGCTAGGGTCTCCAGGCCAGGTCCACTGTTCCCATCAGGATGCAGAAAGAGGTGACGAGAGGGGGCAGCTGAAGCCAGCAGGAGCTCCTATCAACCAGGGCAGCAAGGCCAGCAGAGTGAGTCTGTCCCCTCGGGTGGGCCAGACCTTTGACGGCCCTCTGCCAGAAAATTGTCACAAAATGGGTGAATTATGGCGTTTATGGTGTAAACGCTCCCTCAGGTTGTGCAGCGCGCAGACCGTGGAACTCACACGGTGCGCGGGGCCAGTGTGGGAGGGAGGGCTCTCGCCTCTGCAGCTGGCTGCCCTCCCATGGCCTTGCCACTGGGGGTAGGAGCAAGGGGTCTTTGGGAGGCGGTGGTGCTGTTAATGGGGTTTCCTGGGGCCCTTGAAAGGAGACCGTGCATGTGTCATTAGGACGTGCGCACAGCTACGGCCGCGAGTACGGAGTCTTGTCTGTGGGTGCAGGGGCTCCCTCTGCTCTGCTCACCCCAACCCAGGGCTAGTCCCAGGCCCAAGCCTTGGTGTGAGCTGAGCTTCAGGGGAGGCGCTGGCCAGGCAGGTCTGGGTGGGCGGGAGGTCGTGGTCGCAGGTCCGCATCGTGACACCCTTGCAGGAGGGAGAGGGGCTCATGGAGGTCTTGTCCACACAGTCCAAGAGCCTCCAGGACCGGGTATCACCACGACCCCAGGGGGGGCCACCTGCCAGGGAGGTATGGCAGACGGGGAAGGCCAGAGGGGGGCCAGGTGGTTGGCCTTCACCTCCATCCCTCTCAGAATCAAACGGAGCCTCCTTTCCCTGGCAACGTTTTCCTGGTCCTCAGCTCCCCTCTGACCAGGAGGTGCCCAGCTCCACAGTCAGGTGGCCCCGATTTTAAGTCCTGCATTGGCGCTCTCCCTGTGTGCTCCCGGTAGGTCCCCACAGGTGTCCCTGGGGAACGTGGCCATCCTGTGGCCCGGCAGGGTTGACCACAGGGTGAACCGGGGAACAGGGGCAGCTGGCCCTCAGCACACTCACCAGGAGAGCGTCATTGCTTCTCAAGAAGATGGCACAGGAGTGGCACGAATGTCACCGTGCCCTCGGGGAGTGAGTTGAAACTGTCTGCAAAGCTGCTGCACAACTAGACATCATTCTCGCGTGGCGAAGGGTCTCTAGGCTCCTCCTTGACCGTCCAGCTTCCCAGGCCGCCTCTCCCTGAAGGTGGAGCGTTTCCTCCCTGTTTTCCGGCTGACAGAGCTGCCTCTGTTGCATTCCTGTGTTTTTGGTTGTCGCACCTTCAGGATTCTAATGCGACATCTCTAGCCCCAGAGCTAACTTTGCAGGAAACATGATTTGAAATGCTGAACCAAGGAACCAGCACTCCCCATCTGGGCTTCACAAAGCACTTGTTCCCTACGTCCCCGGAGCCAGACACGGCTTGCTGGCTGGACCTTGAGTGGCCGCTGCTGGGCTGGGTGGTGGCTGAGGGGCTCAGCTGGTGCTGAGCTCAGGAGGAGCGAGAGACATGGCCGGCCACGGTGGGCTTCTGTGGACGGCACCACAAACAGCACCATTGTTTCTCCTCCCTGGGGCCTGACCTACCCCGGTCATTGGGACCGTGGACAGCACATGTCACAGCTAAAATCTCACTTTGGCAAAAGATAAGCAGCCAAAGCCGCTGGGTGCCCAATGTGGCACCCGTGAGACTCCTGCAAAGGTCCAACCTGCAGGCCGAAGTACCAGTGACGGGAGCACGGCCACGGGGGCCGTGTGGCACACTTACCTGCCCGCCCACAGAACCCACGGCAAAGGAAGTAGCTCCTCCGGGAGCCTCGCCCAGGGCTGATGCTTCCTGCGCACCTGCAAGGCCAGCCCAGAGCACAGGGGGAGCAGTGGGATACCAGCGCCTGCAGTTTGAGTGCACAGCAGAGGCCGGGCAGTGCCGGGGGCACCAAGAGCACAGCGCAGTCATGGACATGGCCTTTCCGTGCGCACTTCTCCTGATTTTTCCCTTCCATCCTAGAGCAAGGACGTGTAGCTCCATTTAAGACCCACCTTGGAAGGGTTGGATAAAGTACTTCCACAGGGAAACGGGCCACCCAGCCTCCCTTCTGCTGTAGATGGATGGGCAGAGCACTCAAACGACCCCGGGTGAGCTGGCCATTTCTACTCCAGCCACTCTGGGTCCCTGTGGTTCTGCATCCATTTGGCCAGGTCAACCACAGGGCCTTTGCCCGGCTCTGGAGCTCCTCTTGCTGGCAGCCCTCCAGGTATCTGCCCATCACATTCTCCTCTTTAGGTCTGCCTCAAGGCTCTCTAGGGAACCCCCTGACCCGGTTTAAGCCCCTCCTCAGTTTGCCTGCTTACTCTCCTCCGGAGCCCGTCTCACTAACGTAGTCTGCATCTTCCTCACTAATTTTCAGATTGATTCGCTTCCTGGTCCCAGGTGGAAGGCAGACTCCTGGAGACAGAGTGACCTCCATATTCCTGGCGCTCCTTGGTCTGCTACTGGGTCCACTCTGTCTGAAATTCTGCCTGAGAATGAGACTCAGCCGCTTCCTTCCTTGTGAGCCTGGACCCTGCAGAGGTCTTTTTCTTGGGGTGGTTTGTCGAATCTGCCCTGGAATCCTGGTGGGTGGAGTCCGAGAGGCAGGGGGACGACACCCTGAACACCAAGCTGGGTGCTACGTGTCTTGTTCCACGTCCCCTGCCCTGACCAGGGAGAGGAGGGCAGGCAGCGTGTGGCCGGCGTGAGGCCTGCCTTGCTTGATGGACGACTAGCCGTTCCCTTGGGGAAGCTCAGCAGGTGGGAAGCTACCCAGGCCCTCCCTGGAGGGCGTGTGCCCCTCTGCCCCAGCTCAGAAGTGTCCCCCTGACCAGCGTGGACCCAGGCTTCCTGTGTGCTCCCCAGGGACGGGGATGGCGCAGAGGAAGACCAGGCCTGGAGCAGGGACCGACAGCCCTGCGCCCCGCGACACGCACAGGTGCACTCACATTGCACTCAGGGTGCACGAGGGTGCTCACCAGGGCTTCCTCAGCACACGTCGCGTACTGACCCGGGCCTTCAGAGAGGATCTGGGGTGGGCCGCTTTGAGTCCATTTGAATTAGGTAATTAGTTTATAGACAGAAAATATCTACAGTCTTAATTTTTTCAACTTGTGTAAGAACTGCTTTAGGAGTTGTGTGTGGTGTGTTATAAAAATATCTCCTTTTAATTGTGTTTATTTACTAGGTGAATCCCACGGGCAGTGAGTAGGTGAGCCTGGCCACGGCCTGCAGCCTTGCCCCCTCGCCTCACGTCCCCACTCTGCCTGTGACCATCTGTGATGGAATTTCACGTCCTGCCTTGACTTAGGTTTGCAGGTGGCCGTCTAAGGTTTTGTCCACCTCACAAGAGGCCAGGCTGGCTCTCAGTTTGGGATCTCTGGCTTCAGGTCTTGAGCTGTTTGCTGAGAAAACCCTACAGTGGATTCGAGGGCTGAGCTGGGCTCCTTGGTGGCACTCCGCAGCGTGTGGCCTTGGAAATCACTTGCCTTTCCTCAATTCAGGAAATGGAGCCTCCGCAGGAGTCCGGATGGCAGGAGACCATGCCCTGGTCCTACCTGGGATCTACAGACTGTCGGTCCGAAGGCTTCAGGGAGCAGGAAGCCCACTGGTGCAGACGGGGTCAGAGCGGGATCAGGCAGCGGCAGCCCCCCGCAGCCATGGCCCTGTCTGCCCCTGTTTCCCTCCCGGGACGCTTCTCCGCACACCCGTGGTCTCCTCATCTCCCTCTTCTGTCTACCTCCTCCCGCTAGAGTGGAAGCTGCTCGGGGGTGGGTTTTGAGTTTCCCAGAGAACTGCTTTCGCTCCGCAGACCACGTGGGTCTCCTTCGTCGTGCACATGTAGAGCTGGGGAGAAGGAGGGCGTGTGGGTGGGGGGACCTTCTGTAAGAAGGGGCGCAGCTCCTCTCCCCAAGGTCTGAGGTTACTCCAAGGGGCCAGAGTGTTAAAGGAAGGGCTTAGGTCTGACCCGGTGTGACAAGGTACCTGTCCCCTTGGTGTCCTGCTGTGGGCCTGGGGTGTGTCCTGTCCAACACCGTGCGTGACAGGGGACAGCTCAGGTCCTGGGCACCTGGCTGCGGCAGACCGCTGATTTCTTGCAGGGGGCGGGCAGGGAAGGCAGAACAGGCAGAGAACCATTTCTTCTGCCTGGAGTTCTGACTCTGGTGGAGTGCAGGACACAGTTTTGGAGGGATCAGGTAATTCGTTTGGAAAACAGAGAAAACACGGCCACGTCTGCAGCCCCAGTTGGCCGCACAGGCGACAGACACCCTTCTGCATGGAGTGAACAAGAAGCATGAGCTATGTTTGAAACTGTCTTTGAGCCTCCAAGTAAAATACAGGCTTTTGGTTTTTTAAAAATCAGACACGTCCTTGTTCTCTCTGTCGAGTCATTACAGAGCCAGACCCGGAGCTTTACAGTTTTCTAACCAGGGAGAAATCCTGGGTGGATTTCCGGGGTCCCTGGGCTGCCGCCCCATGCCCCAGGCTCACTCCTGTGCAGAGCAAGTTGTGTGTGCTCCCGCCCTGCAGCCGCGCCCAGTCCGCAGGGCTCCTTGCTTCAGGTGAACCAGCAAGGGAGAAAGCACAGACGCCTCCCACACCTGAGGTCACAGTCCCTATGCAGGGACACGGGGCTCCCTTTCTAAAACTGGCCCACGGTGCTGCTTCCTCCAGGGCGGAGCGTGGGCTGTGCGCCCCGGGAGGGGGGCACCTCAGGTTGTTGCTGAGTGCGTTTCCCCTCAGTGCACGGCGCGGGATTCAGGCCCTTTCCTAAATCTTCTTTGTGGACACTCCTGTTTGTTATTCTCCTTGCTCCCTCTGGACTGGTGTGTACGAGAGTGTGTGGGGAAGAGAATCTGAATCAGCAACTGCCCATCCTCTTAAAACTGCGGCACAGCACCGCAGAGGGTCTCGTCTCCGTGGCAAAGGGTCAGGGCAGAGAGCAGCTGAGGTCTGGGCAGCACCAAGCACACCCCAGCCAGGCCTGCTGTCAGGGTGGCGGGGTGGGGGGGGTGGGTCTGGGGGAGGGTGGGAGGCAGAGGCCTGGCGGGCTGGGGACAGCACAGCGGGGGCTTCCCTCCTTCCCAGGTGCACAGGATTCTCAGAATCCCAGGCCAGGTCAGGACCTCCCTCCAACCCTGTCCTTCCCACGCCCGCCCGCCTGGTGAGGTCTGGCCTTTTAAAAATGCAACGCTCAGAAAGAGACGCAAGAGACCAGGCCCACGAATGGACCTGCCCTCAGGAACTCTGACTCTTCAAACAAACGCCGGGGGCCATCAGGCAGGAAGTGCTGAGAGAAAACACCCTCATTCAGGAAAGCAGAGCAGAAGGTGGCCAAGGGTCCCAGGGAGGAGGGCTGGGGAGGGGCAGAAGGCCAGGCGCACCCTCTGCATCTCCAGGGCATTCTCGCCCATTTCACAGCACCCAGTCATGGCCTAGGGCGGTGTCCACTATGCCGTCTGTGTCCCCTCCCCAGGTTCACACCTTGAAATCCTCATCCCAGGGTGATGTATGGGGGGCTTTGGGAGGCGTAAGTCCCCGGGGTGCAGCTCTCCTGGTGGGATTAGTGTCCTTGCAGAAGAGGCCCCAGGGAGCCTCCCCCGGACCCCATGAGGAGGCAGAGGCTGTCCACGAAGTCGAAGCCATAATAGGTGCTCACCAGACCACCCTCCAGACCTGTGGCCTTGGACTTCCAGCCTCCGGAGCTGTGAGACACTTCTATTGAGGGTATGCGCCCCAGGTTGTGGCCTGGTCAGCAGCGTGGACTCGGACAGCGGTGGGTCAGGGAAGGGCCAGGACCCCTTTCCTTGCCTCGCTCTTGGGTGTCAGCCCCTTTCTCTTGTAGGATTGCCTTTGGACCAGACCTGCCGGCGACAGTCTCTCTGGGTCTCCAGAGCTTGCCTGGCTGGGAGGGACTCTCTGCCCCGTGGGCTCCAGGGCTGGCCTGTGCCCAGGGCCTTCCCCAGGATTTGTGGGAAATCAGGCACTAAATCTTTAAGGACAAATTAAAGAGAAAAGACACTTGGTTGTGTTGAATACATACTGTATTTAACTTTTTGTCTTTAATCCCAGAGAAGTGAAATGCGACATCTGTTTGAGTCTATGCAACGTCCAGACCGACGACCCAGAATCCCTAGTGAAGTCGTTTTAAGGCACTCTGCAGGGCCGGCTTCGTCTCTTCCTCCTTGGGTTTCCTCCAAACTGTAGCGGGACACCTGGGGTCTCCTTCTTCCAAGGGATACGCACATGCTCACGCTCTTCACCTGCGGGTTCGTCCCGGCCACCCTGAACACAGCGCAGCTCCAGCCGGGGCCGGGAGGGGAGGGAGCGTTGGAGGCTAGAGGCAGAGGGACTCGCAGGTGCCTGGACCCAGGGGGCAGCACAGAGGGGAGGGCGGGAGGAAGCTGGGCGGGCGGGGACCAGATGGCTGATGGCCTGTGCGAGGACAGACTGCTTCCCATGAGGTTCAGACTAACTTAGCCCGTTTCTGGGCTTTTCTCTTCCACTTTAGAGATGGGGCCGGTGCAGGGACATCTCAGAGGAAGGGAAGTGTGCTTGGTGAGTGTGCTTCTGCAGCTGGTCTCAGGACGGGTGTGACTCAGGGCTCTGAAATGCCCTTCTGATAAGAAGTAATCTCCCTGGCTGGCCTGAAGTTCCCACCGCTACAGCCACTCCTTCAGATTAAGGCATGATTCGTAGCCCCTGTTAAAACAAATGCTACCTGTGAAGCGTGACTCTCGACTCTTTAGCACCCACTGACTGAATGTCACCTATCAGAGAGCAGGACCCTGAGAGACGGGACTTGGGGCAGGACATGCTATAGCGGGGAGAGAAGGCTTGGAGGTGCCAATGCAGGCAGGGGACGGCTGGGCAGCGGCGCCGTGTCCTTGCCGTGGGAGACTGAGCCTGGGGGCCGCCCCACACCACAGGCACCCTAGGCTCTGGGTGTGTGGGGTGGCCGAGGGTCTGTGCCTATTACAGCATTCTCTGTATGTACCTAAAACGGAATGCACTGGTCCCTCGTGAAAATAGGACAGCAGATCCCTGTCGAGTCAAAGGTGACAGAAGTCCCCAACTGTCTCGTGCAGATTCTCATTACCATAAAGTCAAAATCCGGAAGCTCTGCAGGTCCAGGTCTTATGTGCAGACAGGGTGTGCACACATGCACACACACACTCACACGCACACTTGCACACACTCAGCAGTCAAGGCCTCGCCAATGTGAAGGGCGATGTCTCTTCCCGGCCATCTAGGATTCGGATGCGTGGTGGCCACTGCAAGGTCGTTGGGCGAAAGACTGGCTTGGGGGTGTCATGACCCTTCCTGGTGTCAGTTAGACCCTCTGCCAACTCAGGTGGCTCTGTGGAAATGGCCTGGCTTTGCTTACGGAGACTGGCGTGGCCTTGCTGTTAGGATTGGGGCCTGGAGACAGGGATGTCAAGACTGTGCCCTTTAAACCTTTGGAGTTTGGGAGACTGGGGGAGGTGCAGGAGGAGAGAGCGGCCAGGCCGGGAGGGGCTTCGGCTCCTAGAGAAGCTGAACTCGGGGAGCAGGCTCAGGCAGGGCCGGTGCCAGCCTCGGGGCATGACTCTGGGACTGCCCAGCTCTCCAGACATCTGCTCAGGCTGGCTGGGCTGGTGGGAATGTTCAGTGGGGAGCCAGGCTGGGGGGACAGAGGGGACTCCAGAGGAAGCCGGGAGGCAGGGACCTGAGTGGTGGGAGGGGCAAGGGGAGAAGACCCTGGAAGAACTTCTCGGCCCTGTTTTCACAGCGGAATCACCTGGTAGGTGAGGGACACCATGCCCGTCCACCGTGCGGGGACAGCCTGCCGCGACTGGTTTGGGTGGAGAGCAGGCGCGGATGCATCTGGAGTTAACGTGCTACGTCAGAGCAGCGTGAGCACCATGCTCCTCGTGGCCGGGTGGGAGCTGGGCAGCCAGGGCCTGCGGAGTCAGGAAGGAGCTGAAGGGGAGGACAGGTCAGGAGGGCCCTGGGGCTCCTGTCCAGACGGGGAGCCTCTGTGACGTGGGGTCCGACAGCCTCGCTAGCTGGTGTTTTCTGGTGGGAAATCTGGCTGGAGTGGGGGTACGTGGGCAGAGGGAGAGAATGTCTCCTCTTTTCTGTGGCTTCTGAGAGGAATAATTCACTGTTATTTGGGACCTACAAGACAAATTCTGGGGCTGATGCTTCAAAGACAGAAGTGGAGCTCCGGTATCATACATACATATTGCATAAATAAATAGGTCAGCATGTATGCCAATAAATAAACCAATAAATAAGAGCACACCCTCTAATTGCGTGGCCTCGGGTGGTTCCTCCTCACCCCACTGACCCTGGTGACACCAGGATACCCGTGGTCACAGAAGGCACCCATCCTGGCCATGGCAAGAGGCATGACTGTTGGCCCTGGCTCTCCAAGAGATCGTGGATGCTAGCTACCCGCGTGGAGGAGGGAGGAGGAGGGGAGACCAGGCGTGCGGGCGGGAGGCAGGGCGTGGGAGCCAGGGCCGGGCTACGTTAGGTGTTGGGGGTCCAGGCTGACCAGCTCGTGGTCCTCGGGGGGCTTCCCTGTAGTCTGGATGAACCCAGTGTTTCCACACAAAAAGATACAGCAGACGCGGTTCGCGTTTCCAAGTACTCCCCACAAGCCAACCAGCCGGCCCGCTGGCCTGTGCTGGGCAGGAGGTACGGTCGCCGGACAGAGGGTGTGGGAGGCAGGCAGGAGGGCGCCATCTGTGGGGTCAGCTGTCCGGGACATGAGCTCCTGGGACACCAGCCATGCTCGTCTCCTCCGCGGCTCTGCCACGCAGCTCTGCTTCTGGGCTTGCCCTGTCCCCCTAGGAGACCTGGATGTGGACACAGAAATGTGAAGGTAGAGTGGGCGTCAGAGACCAAGGACACACCAGGCCCTAAGCAGGTGTTACAATCCGGGCTGCACAAATAGGTCAAGGGGCGAGAACTCTGGAACTTCATGCGAAGTCCGAGTATTTATTTTCACATGCACTTCTACATAGAGTCTGCCGTGTTTATCTGGTTCTTTAAAAAAAGATCAAAAACTAAAATGACATTCAAGGATTCCAAGCCACGTCTATGTGTAGCTCACTAGCAAGGTGTGTGCAGAAATGGGTAGGATTCCAGGTCCTCCATGGCGTGGCTCCTGGGTGTCCTAAGGCACAGGAGGTTGGCAGGCGTCTGACTGACCACAGCCAGAGTCTCACGGAGCTCCTGTTGGGGGCTCACCCACCAATGGCGCTCAGACTTGCTTCCTGAGTTCCTCTCAGTACTATTCAGCCTTAGGTTGTCCATCAGTTTCTCTTTAAAAAGAAACCATGCTGTCACTTTTTCTGGGGCTAGCTAGTTGTATATATTGCTTATGTAATAGATGGGTCCTAAAGAAGTAGGTGAAATGAATTTTTAAAGTTAAAAACAAAAAGATGTCTTTGAATGCACAAGAGAGCTGTTCCGGGGGAGCCAAGCCCGGCCCTCCTCTCCCAGGATCTCTTCCCTCTGGGTATCTTTGAATTCGATGTGCTGGGTTTGCTTGTAAGGACCAATTGCTACCATGCAGCAGGTTTTTACAGCTGCACATTAGGTAACGCTGTTGCCTTTCCAGATTGGCTGCATGGGTTCAGTCTTACAAAGAAATACCCCAAAGTCTTACTCAGGAGGTCAAAAACCCCTTTCCAGTTGTCTGAAGTTAGAAGTCAGTCTCATCATACATAACGGGGGACAGCCTAGAGGACAATCCAGAGGTGCTCCTCTGCCCCTCGTGCCCAGCGTTGCCGCCGTGCTCTTCTGTGTCAATAAATGCCGCTTCCCCCTCCTGCCGTATGAGATGGTCAGGACTGGTCAGGGGCACAGGCTGCGCTGGGCTTTGCCAGCCTTGATCCCTCGCCTGGCACAGTGACAGATGTGGTGGGGTGGGGGTGGGGTGCACTGTGGGTAAACAGGGGCCGAGGCCTGAGGCCGGCCTCCGAGTCTGCCTGCAGCTCACAGGCCATCCTGGGGAGATGCCCCCAGCAGGTCACGTCACCAGGATAGGGTGACTGCTATTACACCACGGAGTCGTTATTAGTTTGATTCCATGTTCTACAGAGCAGTGATGCCATGGGTCAGCACGATTTTGTACAGAAACCATTTTAACTGCATGCTGAATCCTGTGCATTCACTTCTCTAAGGCAAGGCGCGGTTTCGGTCTTAGAAAGAAATAGGGGGCTCAGAGCGGTTCCTGTGTCGTCAGGAGCCTGAAATCTCTGAGGGAGTCAACGTGGCACTGGGAACACGCCTTCTTCCCATTTCACGGTTGGAAAGCGAAGGCCCCAAGGTGACTTATAGGGACCTGCGTAAAGCCAATTCATAATCAGGCCTCAGAGCCCCAGGGCCCCTGTCAAGAGGCCACCCTGAACCACACGGTGGCCTCCTTTGGTAAGGAGAGCTGCTTGGAGATGCCGCTTTCCTGCAGCTGAAAGCAGGTACTGCCTGGCTGCAGGAGGGTGGGATTCACAGCTCTTATTCCTTCACAGCACCCACTGTTCCCTGTGAACGTGCCCCAGGAAGGCGTCTGCCTCTGCTCCATCTCAGGAGCGGGGTTGGCTCTGTACAGGAAGACCCAGGAGTCCTCAAGGCCAGACCGAGGCGCGCAGCTCCCTGGTGCGCAGGGCAGGCACACGGGCAGGAGGGGGGCAGGGGCGGGGGGCTCCGGTCCCGTTCATCTGATATGCAGGCGCAGTCTTTCTTCTTTCCTAATTAATTAAAAGTAATAGCTTTCCATAGTTTCTGGTGTGTGAGGGAGTGAAGTGGGAAATAATTTAATTGGCTGTCTTGCTTTCAAAGCCCAGTTTAATGAACTAGTTCTCAGCCTGAAGTGCGTGCATTATCTCTCCTGTTATTCTTCCAATTAACATTTCATTGGCTCACGTCTGTGCAGAAGATTCTAATTGGTTTGAAGGGTGGGGGTGAAGGGACAGGAGCAGATGGAGAGAGAGCAGCAGCCTCTCCTGTCCCGAGTGCAGGGTGTACACTGACGTGGCTGCAGGGTCCTCAACTCCCTTTCCTTGGAAGAGCTCAAAGTACTAGAGATAAGTCCTGCCCTGTCACTTTACCCTCACGGGCCAGAAAGGGGCCAGGCCAGGCCCTTCAAAGGTGGACTGGCTGCTGGACGGGACAGAGAGAAGGCTGAGGGGCACCTCCCAAGGCTCTGGGCTTCCCTGGAGTGTGTGGCCCCAGCAGGGAGGGGCCCCTCAGCCTCCCGGGAGACACCAGTGTCAAGGCTCCTTGGAGAGGGATGTTCAGAGGCTCCCAGGATGCCCTCCTTGTCCTGTAGTGTCCAAGGGTAGGTGGAGCAGGGTGGGGACCCAGGAGCCGAGCCTGGTGCCTGGTGAAGCTGAGGAGGCTTGCCCTCGGTGGGGCACATGAGACCCCGCTTGGACCTTGTGTCCCAGCAGCCTGACCTGCTCACCTGAGTCCCAGGCCAGGCAGGAAGCAACAGCACCTGTCCTCCCATCTCTTCTCCCTCCTGGCCAGCTGAGGCCAGCCCACATGGCCATCCCACCTTCAGTGCGTCCCTGGTGCTGGGTCATGCCCTGCCCTCTGCCCTTAGCTGTGATTCTGAAGTCCATTCTTCCTTCCCCTGGGCATCTTTGGCCCAGCGCTGGTTGGATAACAGGAGAGATAATACACGCATGTCAGCCACGGGCCATGCCACGGGCCAACACGGGCAGAGACACAGGAGAGACACTATGTGTGAACCTGGCACAGCTAGGAATGAGGCCCGAGTTGGGGCGGGGGTCAGGGGACCAGCCCAGGAGTCCTGTGTGCTGGAGAGGTAGGACCGTGACCAGTGTGACCAGTGTACCTCCTGTGGTGGGACAGCTGGGCTGGTTGGGGGCAGAAGCACCTCCTCCTTCCCTGTGAACTCGCATGTTAAAATCTGCAATGTCACTTCAAACCATGGGGTCCCAATGCTGTAGGGACAGACGGTCCAGTGCAGACCCACGCAGGAGTTTGAACGCATATATCCCCTCTGGGTCTCTGGTCTGTCATCACCACAGGAAATGCGCTGGCGGAGAATCGAGCTGGGATTGAGACCTGCCCAGACCCGATGCTCAGCCCCCTTCCTCTCCAAAAGGCCTCTTGGAGATGGCTTCCTGCAGGCTCAGGCCTCCGGAGTAAGACGATAAGACGGCAGGGGAGAGTGCAGATCCTGAGCCAGGCCTTGATTGGCAGGAAGGGTGGGCTCCCTGAGATGCTTTTGGGCTTCCACGTAGGTGGGGCCTGAGCGTCTGCAGCTGCTCCCGGCCCCGAGGCTCCCCAAGGCATCTCAAGGTTGGTGACGGGATCTGCCCCAGAGGAGGCTCAGTTGACCAGGGCGCAGGGCCTCCCCGTTGACCCAGATGCACTCCCATAAAAGTGCCTGGGAGTGACCAAGTGACTTTGACTGTCCTCTGGCTGCAGAGATGGCCATTCTCGGGAAGGTTTCCACAGGCAGACGTCCCACCAGGGAGATGGGAACCAGATGTACTCAAGATCTCAAAAGAAATTAATGGCAATGACTGGGGTAAAAATATCTCCGACTGAGCTTGCTCACCCAGCTCCCTTTCCATCCAAGGATCACTTGGGCTTAATTATAGAGTTCAGGCGTTCACTGGGTTTTTGATTAATTTTCTTTTCAGCTTGAAAAGTGTGTGAGTGTGGTGGGTCTTTGTGTGTGTGCGTGTTTACACCGTTCTCTGCAACTCCGCTGGGAGCCGACTCTGGCGATGCTAATTGTGCCCTCGGTTATAACGCGACGACGACGTTCAGCATTCAGCCAAGGGGGCTGCAGGCCATTGTTCATCACCTCCTCCCCTGGGCTGCTCCTGCCGAGCCGCGGGGTGGCTGGTGGTGGGGCCTCACTGCGGGACGCATGATTTCCTCCAAGTCTTTGTACTTGTGGTGTTTAAGGGACTCTGAGACCAGGGGAACAGATTTCCTACCCTGCTAATTACGAGTACTGTGCTAAGAGCTGCCAGCCCTCCCACACCCAGCCCCTGACAGGCATTTCCTGGGCCAGCCTCCCCGGGAGAAGAAGGTTCTCTGCATGAGACAACGGGGTTGGATCTCCTGTTGTGCATAAGGCCACTGGGCAAAGAGGTAAGGGCTGCATGGCTGCTCCTTTCTTCTCTCCTGTGGGATTCGGAGCTCAAAGGCCTAGAGTGGACCCTGGCCCTGACCTTTTCTGCTTATGTGTCTAGGGTATGCCAATTCACCTCTCTGGTCTCAGTGGCTCTCTGTAACAAGGTCACAGTGATGATGCCATGGCGTCACACTTCCTGTGAGCCTGCCTGGGAAGGGGACGTGCCCGTGGCGGCCTGTGTACAAGAGTCTATAAGTCATGGTTCTTTATAGGATTGCTGCTTAGAGCATGCCTGTGACCTCGGAGCATCTTTCCTGGCACCAGGAGAGAGGGAGTCTGGAAAGGCCCATACTTGGAATGGCTGCCAACCTTCCCAGGTGCCATGGGTACCACAGTGACTTGGGGGTGTGAACGCAGGCTGCAAAGGGCCCGGGTCAGGGCCCACCTCATAATGGCCGCCACAGGAACTTCTGTTTTCCGACTCCACAGTAACAAGTGTTCACTGCTGTTCTTTAAAGGGTGGACCAGGGGTCTGGAGCTTCGGCCTGTGGGTAGATAGTTCTGGGGCGGTGACAAGGCTCTTCATGGAGCCAGGGAGAGCTGTGAGCCGACTAAGGCGACTGCTGTGTGACCAGGCTGCTCCTGGCCTCAGGCTGATGTGGGATGTGACCTTAATAGACGGCATTGCACAGAGACTCAAAGAGATCCTTCAAGATCACAGTCTAAGAGGTCTCCAAGGTGACCTCATCTAAGAACCTAGGGTCTGACGATCTCTTCTTTCACACACAGGAATTCAAGACTTGTGCCTCCAAGAAACCACGCAGTGCACGTAGAATCCAGACCCAGCCCCTGAGACCACCACCTGACCCTGAGGGCACCGAATGGGCCCTGGTAGCTGATGGCACCTGGCGCAGACCCAGGCACTCTCTGGGGAAGGAAGGCCCGTGGGAGGGAGGGGCGACCCCACAGAGGTTTCCAGGCTAATTCTCGCTTGTGAGAGTCTTTCATCTGGTAATATCCTGACTAGGCTGGAAGGCAACATCCACAGATCCTCATAAAACAAAGACGACTTCCAGATAATTGGCTCCAGGCGACAGAGTGTTCTCCAGGCTGACCTCAGAGACTCGACTGAAGAGTCTGGGAAGTGTCACCGACAGTGACCACGATGCATATCTGCAGAACGCCTTAAACTGTTATAAGCTCTTCCCCATATATTTTTCTTGTTTATTTTTCTATTACATAATTTCCCAGAAACTGCTGGGAGACTCCAAAAAGTGATTTTATTTTTTTTTTAAATGAAGGCACTGTCTATGCTGCCCTTGCTGTATAAATACACACATGCCTTTGAAAAAAACCACATTATGTGTAACTCTAATTGCGTAAGTCATATCTTGCTTTAATGGGCTGGGGAAATTTGAAAACTGAAACCTTGCAGAGGATTTTGTAATATAAGCCCTTGCTCATTAACCTGTGGCCACACTGATGGATTTTTAAATATCAGGTTTTCTTAAAGTGGGGCGGTTCTGGTTGGACTATAGGATCAGAATCCGCTCCCCAGAATCCCACCAAGGTGGCATCTACTTCAGTCCAAGAGAGAGGTTGCTGTTTCTGACACTGGTGTGGAAACAAGCAGCTTTATCTCAATCATGGGAAGGGACGGAGGAATCCAAGGGTAATGACTGAACCACTTCTACACCTGTGTCTCCAGGTCTCTGTGAGTCACCATGTGTGTTACTGTGCTGTATAAAAACCTGCCATCAATAGCTAATCTGCAAAAGAGCAGCTGAAGATCAGGGTGTGAGGTTGATGCTCCACAGTGTGGAGGGGGCCTGTTAACACTCTCAAGTATCCAAGAAACGTATCCTGTGACTCAGACCTGAACAAATCAGGCTAAACTGCATTTTTAATAAACTGATAAACAAGTCCTCCTGTTTTCTCTGCCGCTCTGGTAGAAGGCAGATCTTTGGCAGCAGCCGTGGGACTGTGACTGCTCTGGACTTGAGTGCACTCACCTCTGGAATCAGACTTGCCGGGCCGACCCACTAAACACACAGTGACCCTGTGGCATTTTATAGCCAGTTTGCGTGGGAGTTTGAAATGATCCCCCTCCCACAACCACAGTTTCCATTATTGAGAATAAAGGCAGAAGCTCTTTTGGTGTGTGTGGGGGGTGTGGCTGAGGTTGGAAGAGCTAGAAACATTCTCATGTAAAGTGTGGACACTGTTTAAAAAGTTTCAGAGGGCCCTGATGGAAGGACACTGGGCCTCCTGTCCCTGTGGGCTGGGTCTCAGTGACACGGGCTCGCTTAGTTTAAACCGCTCAGATTTCCATTAAGGAGCTGACACTACGCCCTGGGAAGCACTTTTCCACAAACGCTCCAAGTGGGCCTCTGTGAAGCTGAGCTAAGTGAATGTTTGTGGAAAACAGTGTTGTCACTGTGTGTGCGGAGGCCACGGTGCACGGAAGCAGGCGCTTCCGGCAAATCGGTCACATGCTGTACCCACGCCTGTGCATGTGCGTGTGTGTGCTTACGAGTGTGCATTCGTGTGTGCATTGTATGTGTTCAAATCATTCAGAGGCTAAAGAAAACCACACACCTGAAAACACCGTTCTTGCCTGTTGAAATGTTGAAACCCTCCATGGCTTCATGGCTTATCAATCTGTTTTGTAAAGTTAGGGCTGGTGATGGGAGAAGAATAAGCAGCTGTAAACAAAATCAGTTTGGGCTCCACTGAAAACACGCAGGGCCCAAACACAGGGCTGCGGCAGGCGGGACAGCACGTCCATTCTGCGGGGAGGAGGCCGGGCTCCGCCTCCTTGGAGAGGGGAAGCGGCATCTCCACCGCTTAGCGGGCCAGCACCCTGGACAGTTCCCGGGAGCTCCCTCTTCGGGTGCAGGAGCGCTCCTGGATTCCTCGGCTGGCCAGCGTTCCCTTCATTCCAGTGCGTGTCCCAAGCCGAGGTCAACTGACAAAGCACATCCTCTCCCCCACCCTCTCCTCTGCCACCTCTCACACCTGCTTCCCCAGCCCCTCCATCGACAAGGGACCGTGCCTCACAAACACTGGGGCGGCTGTTTGCACTCCATTCAGCTGGTTGGGAAGCAGCCCTCGCCACCACAGGCACTGCTTAGTTCCACTGCCGTCCCCTGCATCTCGCAGGGCAGAAATGGGCAACAGTCAAATGAGAGAACCATCCTGGTCCGCGCCGAACCATGGCTGCGTGGAGACAGTCACGGCAAGTCTGTCAATCAGCCACTTACTCCTAAGAGGAAGGGCGTTTCCTAGGGACCCTGCCGCCGAGGGGCGCTGGCTCTGCGCGGCGGCTGCGGGGGGCTGGCCGGCCGGCTGAGAGGTCTGCTTTGGCTCAGAGACCAGTGTGGCTCCTGCCACCCTGGCAACCTCGCAGAGTGCCTCGCGGTGTGTGCTCCACAGTCAGGCCGTCTGCTCTACTTGGGAGGGATCACGACCAGGGGTGGCCCCCGCTTGGGCCTCCACATGAGGACCTGGGCGTCGTTGGCGTTGGGCTTCACTAGTGCGTTGGGGGGGATGGGTTCCATCCGGCTCAGGATCCGGGGCTGCTCCTGCTGAGTCCTGCCCACCAGCCGCGCCCGCTGCCCCAAGAGCTGAAGAGGGTCCACCTCTATGTCCACCCGCATCCTCCACTTGATGGTCTGCAGAATGATCTTCTCCTTGGTGGTGGCGTTCATGGCCACCAGCCAGGTGGTGAAGCTTTGGTCCCTCTTGATTCTCGTGAGCAGTGGCACATTGCTGTCACTCACTGGCACTGCCCACGTCACACTGGGGTAGAAGTTGTCATTCATGCTGACGGAGAACCTGGAGATCTTGTTGGTGGGGCCGACCAGGGTCACGGTTTCCGTGGTGTTCCCGTACCAGGGGTAGCTCACCCCATCCGAGTCGCTGATGGCCTTGACTCTCCCTTCCCTCAGGTCGGGCAGCTCCCAGCTGGACCTGGCAAGGCACAAGAGAGAGGCCGTGTGAGTTTTTCAGCCGCTGAGAGGCGCCCACCACTTACAGACCCAGACAGCTCGGCACAGTGGCCGCCCAGAGGGGGATCAGGCCAGGAAGTTCTGCACTGTTTCAGGATCGAGTGGGAACGCAACAAAACAGAGAAAAAAAGCAATGCCCACACAGGTTAAACGAGAGCACAGATGACCAACAGAAAGCTTAGAGCTCAAGAGACAGGCATCCACCACAAGGAGGCACCAGGCAGTGGGGATGATGGTGGTCAGCGGCTCCGGGGATCCCCTGCAGGACAGGTTCCCCAGGGTCTGAGGGTGGGAAGGGCTGTTGGGGGGACAAGGTGGAGGCTGAATTTGATGTACTTGGAGGAAGGCTCGGGGAAGGAGGGCAAGGAGCCAAAGTTTCATGTCACTGCTGTTAGGAAGTCACACTAGGGGGCCTCTCTTCAACCAAGAGGGTTGTTCACACTATTGCCACCTGCAATCCAGCACTCAGCAAGTGCAGCCCTGGGAAAGGACAACTCAAGGAGACAGCAGTCACCTGGAGGCCACCTGGCCTGTGAAGCCGCACAGCTGCTGGCACCCAGTCTGACGCCCTGCTCTCCTGGGCTTCGAGGTCGGCCTGGCCGGCTTGCTGTGCAGGGTCACATCCCACCATTCTAGGCACCCCCAACCTTGTACAGAAGGACTTCAAGGACCACGTTTCCCCCCACCATGGGCCGCTGCTCGTAATCGTAATGAGAATGATAAATAGCCATGGCTGGCACCTACGGGGCACCTGCTCTATCCCAACCACCCTGCTAAGTCCTTTGGCTCAGCTAATGTTCAAAATATTCCACGGCATACACGACTCTCCTCTCCACTTTCCCAGGGAGAGCTGAAGGCTGGATGTTACGGTGCGTACCCAGGGCCCCGGGGTTGTAGAGGTGGAGCTGGGCCCGAGCTTCGCACCACCACATCATGCTGGCCCCACTGCCCCTACAGGGCGTTGGCGGAAGGCCAGGTGGAGGGACTCGGGATGTCCTGTGAGCTGGTTGCCCCAGCTTTGAGGAGTGCACTGGACCTGAGGGGGCACTCTTTGTATTTCTATCCCCAGATCCAGGGATGACACTGGGTAGTGACCTGGTAACTGCCAAGGACTTAATCATCACAGAAGAAACCAGACGGCTCCATCCCTCAACTGGGGAGGGGCTGGTCTGACATAAATTTCTCCTTCCTGGGAAGTGACAGAGGATCCTGCAGGGCCTTCTCCAAGTGGTCTGGAGTGGCCGTCAAGGGGACACTGACAGGCCAGCAGCCCTCGCCTGCGCGCTCTGGCTCCCGCAGCTGGCCCACAGCACTTCCTTGCAGCCGAGCCACTGGAGGCAGGCAGGGCTGGACTGGGGAGGTGGCGAGCCCCAGGGCACAGGCCTTCCCCTGGTCTTCATGCCCTCGTGGTCAGCAGGAACTACCACAGGACCTGAAGCGGAACCAGCGGAAGCTCAGGTGTGGCCATGCCAGGGCACCTTCCACAGAATTCCGTAGCCATTTCCTGCGGCACCGAGGAGCAACCATGGAGTGACAGCGATGCAGTCACACAGGTCAGAGGCTGGCTCTGATAATGGTTTTCAGAGAAGTCCCCGAAACGTCCCCAGGATGGTAGCATATTGGAGTCATTTGACCAAGGGAGAGGACTGCTGGGCGCGAGGCACCTGAGATGGCATGTGGCCCACAGTGAGCTCGTCTCTCCTGCCCTGAACCACGGGCGCTTCCTGGTCTCTGCTGCACCATCTTCCCGGCCAGAAGAGTGGGGTCGCCCTGGGCTCTTCCCATCCCTCTGCTGGACACCCATGGCCACCGAATCACTGCATCCCGGGAACCGTACCCATAAACAACGCCTGGATTTATCTCCTCCTCGCCATCCAACTGGGCTGACTTTGTTCGATCCACGCCCTCAGCTCCTCTTACCTGCTCCACTGTGCTATCCACAGCCCGTCTCCACATGGATCCCCGTCCTCTAGACTCACCTCTTCGGCTGCACAGGTGTTCCCCCTAGGAATACGGTCAGGCCTTTTCTACGGTAAAACCCCTGCGAGATCCCCCTGCCTGGCCAGCCCTGGTGTCACTGCGCAGGACAGCTGAGGCCCTCCCATCCGGCCTCCCTGCCATTTCCCACCCTGCCCTGGCTCAGGCCACGTCTTCTGCCTGCCCACACATTCTCCTGCTCAAGTGTCCCTGTGACTAAATATGTGTCCTTGGAGGGTCATCACGGGGCTCTACCCCTCCAGAAAGCCTTCTTCTGCTTGTGCCCATGAGTATGTCCACACCTACAGGTGACAGCTTTTAACGACTGGTTTATGTGTCTGTCCTGCCACTGGATCATGATCTCCTTGAGACAGTGGCTTATTTTGAGTCCTTGGTGTCTAGCACGTTGCTGGGACCTAGTAAAGCCTAATCAACCTTTACTGAAGGGATATCTTATTTGAACCAGCTTTGCACCCAGAGCTTCGTCACCTGTACATGACCCAGTGTTCATCCTAGTCCTGGACTCTTCCTGGAGCGTGGGTTTACAGGCTGCTCCCCGATGGAACAAGGGTGTGGTCTCCCTGTCCCTGAATTCCACACCCCGCCCTGGGTCTACCCCCCACGGCACTCAGGGCGCCAGGTCCTGCCCCTGTGGGAGGGGAGGACGGTGGTGTTGTCTCCTGGGACCAGGACACGGACCAGGCTCATGGTGCCTGCAACCACTTGCTCCTTTCTCTCTCTGTCTCTTTTGGTGTCCTCTGCCCTGCTGCTGTCTCAGGGCCGTCTTTGCTCCTCTCCTCCTGTGGCCTCACACTTCCCGGGTGACTTCCTCTGGGTTCGTGATTTCTACACTGGGACAAATGTCCAACTTTGGCCGGGATTGCTTCCTTGGGCTCCAGAACCCCATTCCCAACTGCCTGCTGACGAAAACCCTGGAGTCTCTCCCGGCCACTCTCGCGTCCCGCACACCACCCGCCGGCAAGTCCTCTGGACTTCAGCACCTCCATCACCACTGCCCGGGCCCAGCAAGGCCGTCTGCGGGATGGTGGCCATGGCCTCCTAAGGATCACTTTGCCAGTCCTCCAGCTCTGCTGCCCGGTATTTCCACATGGCGGCCACGAGGTCTTAACGTCTTTAAAACCATGTCACTCCCCTGCTCAAAAAGTCACCACTCCACATAAACCACTTAGGAAAAGTCCCAGTCCTGGAGATGGCCGTGTGACACACCCGCTCTGTTTCCCGTTCCCCCCCCCCCCGACCCCGTCTCCTCTCTGGCCCACTCTGGCCTCTGTGCTGTTCACTGGACACGCCAACTCCCCCCTCAGGGCCCCTGCACTGACTTTCAATTTGCTCGACACATCCTTCCCTCAGGTCCCTGAAAGTCCTGCCGCTTGGCCCCCTCAGTGCTGACGAGTTCCACGTTCCCAGGGCCACCTTCCCAGGTGACCTCAACCCCTGGCCCACCCCACAAGACACGGGAAGTTCCTGACTTTGCCAATGTCTGTCTCTCCCCACCCGCTGCCCAGACGCAGTCCCTCTGCAGCAGGGACGTCATAGGTCTCCAGGGCCACTGCAGCAGCCAGCAGGAGGAGCCCACATCTGCTGAGTAAGTCAGCACTGAACTGAAGCCGGAGACGTGAGGAGGCTGCGGTTCCTGCGCAGACAGGACCGCTCTGTGCGGGGGACCAGCCAGACGGATGCTGGCCGGGAGGTCCCTGCAGACTTGGGTCTAGAGCTCAGGAAGGAGTTGGGGCTAGACAGGGACACTGGCCAGCCACCCGCTGCAGAGTGGTGGGCACCGGCTGGATGCCGGGGGGCAAAGGAGCCCCAAGGAGGCTTGTTAGACGGCCAGAGACGCAGAGGAGTCTGAGAAGCAGTGAAGGGGGTGGGCTGTTTCCAAGTGAAGGGATTCCAGGGAGTCGCCTCGAGGAACAAGGTGGGGTGTGTTGATCATGGACACAGCAGTAAAGAGGAGCTGGCACAGGCCTTCTGTGAGGAGCCACGAGGGAAGAGACCCTCCCGGGAGGCAGTAGGGAGTAGGGCAGGAGGGGAGAGCGTGGAGGCTCAGGGCTGGTTGCGAGCGCGGGAAGTGGGCTTGGGAACCTGGTGCTGCCCCTTGCTAGCGTGACTCAGACACGCCACTTGCCCCTTGGCACCACGTTCCCCACCCATAAAACAGCATGCTAGCTGGGCGCAGTGGTGCCCGCCGTCATCCCGGCAACTCCACGGCCGAGGCAGGAGGATCTCGAGTTCAAGGGCGGCCTCTGAACTTGTGAGACCCCGTCTCAAAATAAAAAATAAAAAGGGCTGGGGGTGGCTCAGGGGTGAAGCACTTGCGTGGCATTTGGAGCCCCTGGGTTCTGTGCCCAGCACCAGAAACACAACCAAACAGAGCTGCTGACCCCAGGCCACCCCCTCCCCAGCCTCAGGTTCCTTACATCAAAACCAGAAGAGAGCCAACCCCAAGCCAGCACTCAGAGCTGTCTGCAGGTGATGAGGCCTAAGAGCTGACGCCCTGGAGCCACCCAGAGAGGTGCTGTCAGGTGGCCGTCACTGCACCCCCTGCCCCCACCCCTTCTCCACACTGAGCTAAATGGCGCTTTTGTCTTAGACAACTGCCCACTGACCCGAAGCTCACAGATAAGGGACTTGCCAAGGGCCCGGGGATGGGCCAGTCATTACTGCATCCCTCAGGCCTTCCTGGCCCCACGGTTAGGAGCAAGAAGCAAACCTCAGCCACACAGCTGGCGTGAAGCATTTCATTCCAGTGGCGGCCCCTGGCTTAAGGTCCGAGCTCCCCCAGACCCAGCCCGTCCCAGCACCCATGAAGGGCAGGGCCACCTCTCCAGGAGGAACCCGCTTTGCTCCTCAGGAATCCTGCAGTCACAGGGAGCTGGGGCGGGGACAGGACGCGGGGAGGGTGCTTGGCAGGTGTGAAGGAGGGCGGGAGAGAGGGGGCTGCTGGCTTCGGGTCTGCAGAGCGTCCAGGGCAGGCTTGAGATGTGGGGGGTCCAGCTTTCAGCCCCACGTGAGAGGGGCCCTGGCTGGCCTCACTTTTAAGGGCATGCCCTCCCACACTGGGCCAGGGGTCTGTGGCTGAGAGATGTGCCCCTCCTCCTAGGCCACCTCAGGGTACCTGGGGTCTCAGTATTCCCAGCCCCAAAGTTTCTGAACCTCCTGACCCATGCAGGCCTTTCCCCAGGGGTGGCCAGGGGTGGCTGTTTGTTGGGGGTTCGTGTGGAGCGTGGGCATAAGTATTGGGTGTCCACAGGCACGGGGTGCCTGTCCACAGTAGGGCACAGGGCTAGGGCTGGGAAGGGGCCATGGGCCGAGGGCCAGCGGTCCCTACGTGGCCACGTCCTGGCACCCCCTTTTGGGAGCCCGAGAGCCTGGCCTTCAGGGGATGGAGTGCTTGTCTCAGTTGGTGGATAAAACTCCATGTGGTGCCCTGCTGCTTGACCTGGGCCTCAGTGTGGACAGCACGCGCCAGGCCTTGGCTCCTTCCTCTGGAGCCTCCACTCTGACAGGGGCAGAGGCGGGGTGGGCACGGCGGGCTGGCCACTGGGCCCCTGGCACACCAGTCCCCAGCTGGGCCTAGTGCGGGCTCCCCGCTGGCTTGCCCCGGCATTACGACTGGGTTGGAGTTTCCTCATTGCTGACAGACCCAGAGGAGCCTGTGCCCAAGGCCCTGCGGCCTCCCCTGGCCCTCCTCTGACCGTCCTTTCCTCTCAGCCCTCGGGGGGCAGTCCCGCCAGGCAACCCTTGTCGCCACCCTCCTGCTCCACGCAGCCCGAACTCCAGCTCCCGATGAAGCCAGAATTAGACAGGCAGTCGGTGCAGATGGGCAGATGGAGTCAGCTCGGACCAAGGAGGCCAGTTTTGGGTGAGTCCGGGAAGTTGCAGACTGTCCCCTGGGGACTGAAATGCTGATTCCTTCAGAGCCCTCTCCACCCTTATCCAGAGCCTGCCCTGCTCCAACCTGTTGCCAAGGTGACCTGTCCCGGGAGTTGCCCTCCCTGCAGGGAGCTTTAAGGTTGTTGATGGGTCCTGGGCCGCTCCATCCTGCCCTCCCCCTCAGCCCACCCGTCTCCCACCTTTGGGCCTCCCACCCAGCATCCCTGGGCCTCCCTGGGCCTCCCTGGGCCTCCCTGGGCCTCCCTGGGCATCCCTGGGCCTCCCTGGGCATCCCTGGGCCTGGTCTCCTGGGCAGGAGGGAGAGAGACACGGGGCGGGGGGAAGGCAGGAGAACAAAGGAAGCCTAGGACACATAAAAAAGGCGGGTCGCTCTCACTTGCTGGGACACCAGGACACCAGCTATGGCCCCCTCTCCCCCCTGGGAGAAGACTGTCCCCCCTTTTTAGATAAACCCTGCTCTATACGCTTGCCTCCCTGTCCTTCTCTAATGTTAGACCTCAACATGTGGGGAAGCAGGACTCGTGCCCGATGACCGGCGTCTCACCGAGAGCCCTCTCCCTCCATTCTCACCCTGCCACATGGCGGTCAGCCGTCCAGCTGGGTCTGAGGACTGCACACGTCCTCCCACTGCCCCAGCTCTGCTCGCCCAGCCCTTCGGCCATAAATGTGGTTTATCAAAAACACTAACTGGACCCTGCTGGGTGGCCCGAGAGGTCCTGTGAGGGCCGCCTCGCACCACGACTGCGGCCCATCGGTTCTCCAGCCTCATGGCCACCGCATCCCTCCTGGCTCTCCAGGCACCAGCATCACGAGCTCTCTGCTCGAGTCCTGCCTCCTGGGGGCCTCTGGACTCGTCCCCTTCCTTTGGCACTTTAAACACCCGACACCTTTCTGCTTAACTTGCAGCTCTGAGTCCCCTGTGCTGTGTCTGTGCTCTGCAGGAGCTGGTCCCCACGCCCCTCCCTGCCCAGGCCAGGGACAGGCCTGGCCACACCTGCAGCAACACTAGCAGAGCCCAGAGCAAGTGCTGGCTCAAGCTGCTGAGATGGACGGGCCAGGGACCCTGGCCGGCACACAAGGCTCCCTGTGGGGCCAGATCAAGAGGGCAGCAGTGGGCACAGCCCTTCTGGAGTCCAGAGAGTCACAGTGACAGCCACCGGGGCTGGTGCAGACACACGGGGACGAGTGTCCCTGGGTCCCTGGCTAGGTGCTGGCACCAGGCCTAGCGGAGCAGGAGGGGCTGCAGGGCCAGGCGGTGGTGCTGGGGGCACGCGGGGGGAGACCCCCACCCCAGCCTGTGGAGCTGACCGACGGCAGGCAGAGGGAAGCGGCGTTTGTTGTGTTCTTCGTATTTCAGAATCCCGCTGTCGTACGCAGAAACTTGGCTGAAACGGCGGTTCTATGGGACAGACACACGGGATGAGGAGTGGCGATCTACCGTCATGGGTATTTTCTCTTTTTGTAAACGTTCTCACTAAAAATGATCAATTTGTACTTATAAGAGAGAGTGACGAGCTATCCCACAGAATGGCAGAGCATGGTCATGAGGCACTTGGGGAGAGGGTGGGCAGAGCAGGGCAGGCTGGGGGAGACCTGACTTGGGGAACGGCGTGCAAACTGGACGTGGCCACCTGCTGCCCACGAGGCTGTGGCAGATGTCCAGCCTCTCTGGGCTTTGTTTCTCATATGAACTCAAGTGATGATAGAACATGCCTTAAGGGTTGTTTTAAAAAATAAGTAAGAAAACCTGTGAAGAGCAACCTACCCTGACCTGGCACACAAGGTGCTTTATTAATGACAACTGTCATCGTGACATTGCTCTCTGGGAACCGAGCTTCTTCAAATGGATGGTCCCTTCCTTCACGCAGGAGACAAGGTGGCTGGGGCCGTGGTGCAGAGGGCCACACTGCCCTTACAGTGAGAAATGGCCCACTTGGGACACCCCCCACAGGTCCCCTTCACAAGGCTTTTCTGAACACCTGTTGTGTTCTCAACATTGGAGATGACACAGGACATAAGATGCACATGCGCAGCACAGCACAACCGAGGACCTAGGACTCACACGTTCTGCTCAGGAGCCCACGGAGGCTACCGTGTAAAACACCTGCTCTGGCAGCCGGCCACCTGGGCTCCTGCCCACTGGGAGGCCCCTGGACCACCTGCTTCCATGGGAGCCTGTGCACAGTGGGCCGCCTCCTCTCTACCCAAGAGGGCAGAACAGGCCAGTTCACAGCGGGGCCAGGGGAGCTCCCCGAGACTTGTGCCGCTGGTGTGGGACCTGGGGACCGCAAAGCCAAGGAGTCCATTCCCCAGGGACAAGCTGCTCCTCCCAGAAACAACCCCACAACTGGTGTCCCCAGGCCTCAGGACAGCTTCCCTGGGCTGGTTTCCTTCACAGCCCCTGCCCGGCTCTGGCTCCTCCCGGCTGAGTCTCTGGGCCACTTGGGGGCTGCTGCAGAGCATGGGCAATGCAGGGAGCCCAACCCCTGCCACACCTTGCCTGGTACCGGCTCCAAAGTTGGGCCCCCAGAGTCTCAGATCCGAAGCTCTTGTGACCATGAGGGGCCTCGGCCCGTGAACACATGGCCCCTTCTCTTCAGTCTCCTACTGCGGCGGCCACAACTGGGAGGAGGGCACTCACTCATTTCCTTCCGAGTTAACCAAGGGGGATTCCTGGCATGGAATCTTCTGGTGGGCCCCTGGGAGGACATCCCAGGGTCCTCTCTCCCCGAAGTGGTCTGCTGAGTCTGGCTGCACCCTCTGCACCTGCGGATGTGACCACTGTCTAGAGACAGGAGTAGTTTCTCAGTCCTGTGGTGGCGCATGCATCTGATGGTGACGGTGAACCCTGACAGTGGCCCTCCGGGGCCTGTGTGGCCCTGAGTACAGGGACACTCTGCATCCCTTGACCTCTGGACTTAGTGGGGGGTGTGCGTCAGGGCCACACACTCAGGATCCCTTCAGATCTGCCCACCAGCCTGCAGCTGTTACGATCTCTCCCCACCTGATTTGAAGCCATTAAGGGGAATAAATCTTCAAGGTCAAGGAGATATTGACAAGGACAGATCGTCAAAAGCTCTCAAGGTGCACAGGGAGCCACTAGACTTTGTCAGCTGAATGGGGTGAATCAGCGAGAGCAGGTGTCGGCCCAGCGTGGAGCAGGTGTCCGGGTGGCCGCAGCTCTCGTGCCCTCCTCCTGCCCTGGGGTTTACTGAAGCATCAGTGACCCAGCAAGGTGTCCACTGCCATCATGTTCAAACCTAGCCCCTCTGACCACACTGTGTGGGGATCACTGACCCTTAGATACTGCCCAGTACGGGGAAGAGAGGAGGCATGGCTTCTGCCCCTGCCCACCCCATCAGCTGCCCTGCGGAAGGGCCCAGGGGGCGCAGGCTGCACGGGCATTCGTTTTAGAGGACTGGGGTTGAGGAGGGGACAGGTAGAAAGGCTGAGGGACCAGGGAGGAGGGTGACAGACCCTGGATCTGGGCCACTGAGCCCAGGGAACAGCTCAGAAGGGACCCAGGTCTGAGCACCTGGGGTCAATGCAACCTGGGCTGGGGCTCCTTGACCTCAGAGGTCTGCGGAGGTCCAAAGCCTGGAGCCCAGGAAACAAAGCCAAAGTCAAAGAGACCTGCAAATCGGAGTGGAGCAGGCCGGGGCCGCAGGCGAAGCAGGTGCTCTCCAGGTGGAGGTGCTCCAGCGGGCAGAGGGCGGGGATCTCAAGCCAGGGCCATCGGCAAGGCCATTACTGCAGTGGCTCTGTGCCAGGCACCCTGCTGGGTGCCCCATGCCGCAGCCTCGCGGTCAGCAGATGTGGCTCCCGCTCTTTGCACAAGGGAGATCACTCAGCAACGTCACAGAGCAAGTGGTGACAGAGTGGGAGGAAGCCAGCCCGGCTCTCCAGCTCTGCGCCCTCCCCTTGGTCAGGACCAGAGGCCGCTGCAGCCCTTACTGACCAGGGCCCCCAACCTGACCCCCTACTAAAGCACTGGTTCTCTTCACAGTGACATTAGAACTGAGATATGACCCCTGGGGAGGCATGTGGCAGAGGGACAGGCTTTGCCAGTGCCACCAGCCGGCTGCTGGGAGCAGCGAGTGGCCCTGAGGTGAGAAGGTGGATGCTTCCCAGTTCTACCACAGAGCAGGGACGGAGGCGGGAGGGCCGGGTTGGTGAGCGCCGACACGGGGAGGCAGACGCAGGAAGACCAGGACGGGGTGGTCTAGTGGCCAGATGCTGAACTGAGTCTGTGGTCGCCAGTAACGTTCCACTCTGTTCCTGGCTGCCACGCTGAGCGCACGAGAGCAGGCAGCGGGTGTGAGGAGCTCCTGGCGGCAGCTGAGCCGGGGGCAGGAGGCTTGGGGACGCTGGCAGCGCAGGCTGCCCTGGGGACAGGACCCTGGCAGCGTCTTACTAGCACACAGAGGTGCCTGTCTTCAGTGAGCAGAGGTGGCCACTCGGACACACACGCAGACCGGGAGAGCCACAGGCTCCAGGGTGGAGCAGAGAGGTGGCAAGGTTTCCAGGATGCCTGAAGGTGGCCACCTACACCAGGTCCAGGGGGGATGCCATCGGCCACCGTGGACACAAGGGCTCACATACCTGCCGGTTGAATCACCACCCCCCGCTTCTCAGAGGAGGAAACGGAGTCACAGGGAGCTCGGGAGACGCCTGGTTGCCAGCTGCAGGGAGCCGCGGGGAGGTCCTCCCGGGCAGCTGCCCTCGGTCCTGACCGACACTCTTGGAGGGAACGGCTGTTCTTGAGCTCTGGCTGCCCTGGCGCCACACTTTGCTTTCTGTGGGTGGCTCAGGTGGTGGCCCCACGTCCTGGAGGGTGGGCATTGTCAGCCCACCTCACAGACGCAGCGACTTAAGACGGAGAGAGGTTAAGTGCCTGACTATATTTGCCCAGCTTGTAAGTGTCTGATTCCCACTCAACCGCCCTGTGCCTTCAGTTCCTAACAGTGACATTAGTCACCCCCATCTACTTTGCTTGGTTGAGGCTAACCTCTTTATAAGCAAAGCTGAAAGTCCTATGTGGAGGGACACAGACGCCCCGACCTGCTCCTGTGTGTGCGTATGCCACACCTGAATGGCCGCGGTGCGTGGAGGAGGAGAGTGCCCGTGGGGCCAGAGGACGTTCTGGGCAGTGGGCATGCAGATGGCCCTGGTGTGCTGCTGCCTGGCTCTGGACCCTGAGGTGGGGCCCAGAAGTCCTCTGCTGGGGGGGGGGGGAAGCAGCCTGAAGGCGCTCTGAGCCAGCTCTGCTCAGAGTCCCTTATCTCCTTCAAACACTCCAGGCGCTGGCTTTTGTCCCTGTGTCCTCTGCTCTGAGGCTCTGGTGTCAGAGTGAGGGCCAGCAGGAGAGTGGTGAGCCTCAGAGGCCTGCAGAACTGGCTTCAGATGTTGGGGTGCACAGGAGCCCTGTGAGTCTGCCTGAAGAGGGGAGCTCTGCAGCTGTGCGAGCCCCGAGGGTTCAGGAGGGATGGCACCTGAGTGGCACTGTACTCCGCCTGGCCCAGCCCCTCCGTCTGCCCTAGGAGCACCTCTCTTCTGCAGGTCCTGCTGCGTGGGGTGGAAAGAGCCCTGGCCTTGGGGTCAGAAGACCCAGGTCTGCAGTCAGGTCTGCCACTCAGCCACTTGACTGTCACTGAGGCTGTGGGGGCTCAGGCTGCAAGCTGTGTGGTGCCGGACAGTGCCTTCCCTCAGAGCCGCCGTGCGGGCCACCCAAGAAGCAGGTACAACGAAAGGTTTCCTGCATGGAGACTGCCCCAGGCTTCACCAAGTGGCACCAGCTCCAGCCAAGCCTTCCCCACCCCTTGACCCCTGAAGGGCTTCCTGGTTTCTGGAGGGCTCTGGGCTGCAGCAGGTACCAGCAGGCAGGTGGACACTGGCTAGCCTGGGGCTGGGTTGTGCCGGGCAGTGCACCCCAGGGCACAACCCTGAAGGACTTCCCACTGCGGCAGAGTGCAGCCACGCCCTGCTCCCCGCGGGCTGTGTGATCTGCCTGACTCCCGCCTTCCTCTGCACCTTCCCGCCCCCAGCTTCCCTGACCACTGGCCGGAAACACCAGAGTCTGCCTCGGGGCCGTGGCCCACGGTGTGTGGACAGTGCCCAGCCCACGAGCACATGGCTGACTGTGTCACCCGTGGGTCTAAGTGTACCACTCCTCGGGGACACCTTCCCTGACCCTGGACGTCCATCCCCTCACCCGCGGACTTTCCCATGGAGCCCTCTGTTTCCCGGGTCCACACGGCTCGCTGCCATTTGAGATCACACACCTGTGAGTCTGCTCAGGGTCTAGCGGCCCCCTTCACGCAGCCGGAACCCGTTAGCCCTGATCACTGCAGCCCAAGCCCCTGCCCAGGTGGTGCACGAAGGTCACAGGGCGGGAACGGACGGACGTCTGTGGGAAGGAGGGCAACAAGAGGCCAGAGGACGGAGGCCAGCGGGAAAGCCACGGTGCCAGTGCGGTGGGGTGGGCAAGGGACAGCAGGACTCGGTGGACCCCAGAGCGGCGCCTGAACTTGGGGCTTCAGAGGAGCAGCCATAGCTTCAGGGAAGGGCCGGCGTGGTCTTCTGGAGTCCAGTGTGGCCGGCTGTCCAGAGAGCACTGAGGCTGGGCAAAGGGCGTGAAGAAGAGGGCCCCAAGGCGGGCCCCAGGGTTGCCCATGTCCATGTGGGGGTGGCTGCCCTCCAGGTGTCAAGGGGCGTGCTATCCCTTGCTCTCAGCAGGGAGCTCTCTGGGGGAGAACGTTAAATAGCGCCTCTCCCTCTGTGGTCAGGGGCGTGGGCTCCGGCTGTCCCTGAGCCTCCCTGAGCCTTTCCAAGTTGAACAGTGAGGCAGGAGGCTGATGACCGCCCCCTGCAGAGGAGCACAGGCCAGTCAGGAACACCAGGCCCCTCCGCCCACAGAGACTCAGCTCCTTCTGCCCACGCGCCCTGACCTCACGTCCTGACCTGACGGCGCTTACACGAAAGACCTTGTGAAAACAGGGAACAAGAATCCCTGCCACACACGCACCATTCTTCAGAGCTCCTGCACACAGGACCATGAGTGACCGCTCTCCATTGTCCAGGCCACCGTGACCGTCTGCCCATGTGTCGTGGCCCTGCCCAGCCCTGGACAGGCAGAGCAGTGGCTCACCACTGACATGGTGCCCCTGCTCATCAGGACTGGGCTGAACAGTGTGTGGGCAGCGGGGGGGCATGAGCCAAAGGAGAAGCCACTTCTTGGGGGACAGCATGGCAGAAGTCACCCAAGGTATCAGTTCCACCCGACTATGGTCACGTCTGACCACCAAAGGGAACGCAGCTCAGCTGAGATCAGCAGCAAAGAAAGCCAGGTCAGAGCCAGGGCCCACGTGACATCATGTCGGACACAGGGCCCACGTGACGCCAGCTCAGACACAGGGCCCACATCACACCACGTCGGACACAGGGCCCACGTGACGCCAGCTCAGACACAGGGCCCACGTGATGCCACGTCAGACACAGGGCCCACGTGACGCCACGTCGGACACAGGGCCCACGTGACACCAGCTCAGACACAGGGCCCACGTGACACCAGCTCAGACACAGGGCCCACGTGACGCCACGTCGGACACAGGGCCCACGTGACGCCACGTCGGACACAGGGCCCACGTGACACCAGCTCAGACACAGGGCCCATGTGACACCAGCTCAGACACAGGGCCCACGTGACGCCACGTCAGACACAGGGCCCACGTGACACCACGTCGGACACAGGGCCCACGTGACACCAGCTCAGACACAGGGCCCACGTCACACCATGTCGGACACAGGGCCCACGTGACACCAGCTCAGACACAGGGCCCACGTGACACCAGCTCAGACACAGGGCCCACGTGACACCAGCTCAGACACAGGGCCCACGTCACACCATGTCGGACACAGGGCCCACGTGACGCCAGCTCAGACACAGGGCCCACGTGATGCCACGTCGGACACAGGGCCCACGTGACACCAGCTCAGACACAGGGCCCACGTGATGCCACGTCGGACACAGGGCCCATGTGACGCCACGTCGGACACAGGGCCCACGTGACACCAGCTCAGACACAGGGCCCACGTGATGCCACGTCGGACACAGGGCCCATGTGACGCCAGCTCAGACACAGGGCCCACGTGACACCAGCTCAGACACAGGGCCCACGTGATGCCAGCTCAGAGATTTCTTGACCGAGTGCAGGCGCTGTCCTGGTGCAGGGGACGAGACTCATAAGGCGGACTCCCTGCCCCGAGGGAGGACCTCTACTTAGATCTAGACTTAGATGTTTGGAGACTGAGATGCCCTCTTGGGCAGCAGCACAGCCCCGGCCAGCTGGGAAGAGCAGGACGGTGGTGACAGTGACAGCCAACGTTTACTGGAGGCCTGCTCTGCACAGGTGTCCTCCATGTCACGCCACACACACTGAGGGACATCACAGTGACCCTGTGAGGTCAGCGCTGATGTTGTCCCCGCGTTAAGGGGAGGTTTGGGAGGTGAGGGAGCGGCCTAGGGTAGCACAGGGCTGGAGCCCCGGCCAGCTGGCTCCTGCGCGGACCCTGACACGCAGAACGAGCGGCAGCGGAGCCTGGGAGAGGGGCCTCCAGGTGGGTGTCGGTGGGAGGGAAGACGTGGTTTCCATGCCTCTTGAACATCAAGCTGGGCCCAGAGAGAGGGAAGAGCCGGCCCGGGGAGCTGGTGGCCCTGACAGCCCTGTGGCTGGCCGGCTGGGTGGTGCAAGGAGGTGGACCTCATCGTGAATCACCACCTCCCAGCGCCACGAGACGCTTTGCCAGCACTTATGATGGAATGAACGGAGGAACCCTCACCAGACACTGACCGGGTGCACTTCACAACGCCCCACGGAGGGGACAGCGTGGCCTCCACTCTGTAGGCCAGGAAGCCCGGGCTCAGGAAGGTAAGTGGCTTTCCCCAGGTCCAGCAGTTGGCGAGCGAGTGGGACAGGGCTTGAGCCCGCGTCCACACTGTTATTCCCCTACCACACCCCTGCTTCCCTCTGAGGCAAGGCAGCCGGGGACCTGGTCCACCCGGGCAAGTCATCAGTGCTCAAAGAAAAGAAAAAAGAAGAAAAAGGGCGAGCACCTTATGTATCAAAAGTCTATTTTTGCAAAGAATTTTCCAGAACTTGGCTGTCAGGGAGAAGATCTCCCTGATCTGCCTATAATAACACTTGGTAAACAGGAGCCAGAAATAATTATCTAATGAGCTACATTAATGCTAATTATCTGTGCCGATGGAGCTGAGCACTGATATGCAGAGTAAGAAAGCTGGAAAGCCCCTGGGGGGGGGGCCCCTGGGAGGGTGGCCCCCGGGCGGCCTGCCCCATGTGCAGCCTGGAGTCCCGCTGCCCCTGCCCACCAGGGGCTTTCCAAGGGGCCCTGGCTCTAGGCCTGAGTGCTCTGAACGCCCCCTCCTCCCACCGCTGCCCTGCCCTGCCTCTTCTGCCCTGGAGAGCCTCACCTCGAATCCCACTCTGGCTCTGTCTGCCGCCGTCTCCAATCCTCAGGCTTTCTGGAGCAGTCTCGTAGGATGCACACCCTGAGCTGTGAGCCGCCCTTGCCCACCCAGTGCTCCACTCCTGCCCCTTCGGACCCCAGGGCCTGGCTCCTGGGGTGAGCTCTGTAATGCTCCCCAGATTTTAGTTCAGGTCCCACCACCCCAAACAGACTCTCTTAAGTTTGACGCTTGTGACAAAGGAAGGAAAATGTGACCCCATCCTTTCTGCGGCATGGTTTAGGTGGAAACGTCATCGTCCCTAGACAGGCTCACTGGACAGGAGACAGCGGAACTCACCTCGAGGAGGTCAGGCTGGAATGCGCTAAACCTGGCCCGTCTGACCCCACCCCACACTTTCAGATCTACTTGTAACTCCAGTGACAGTTCAGGATGTGTCGGGGGACAATTCAACACACGCAGATAGCACACCTCAAAGGAGTCTTGCAGAGAAGCCCCAGAACGGGAAAGATTTATAGGTTATGTAAATAAGTACCCTTTAATTATCCCTGCTTTGTTTCTTTAAGACATCAGGTCCATCTGTCTAAATCTCTCTCTATGCCCTCCTGTGAGTCGACGTATGTATCCACGTCCACTATGTATGTATGTACGTCTCTGCCATCTAGCTCTGCTTTCTCCAACAGGGGGGCACATCTGTTTGTGAGAAGGGTCTCGGAACAGGTATTAGGCGGCAGGTGGTGGGATGCCATGGCCGGTTATGCCTTAATTCCAGGTAGAAACGGGGACCACAAACTGCAGGAAAGATGCAGATGAGCTTCAATCCTCTTAAATTCTCTTCAATTCCAAGCAGCTCTTCAGTCCCCCCCATTCCCACTGCTCCCATGAAGGTGCACGGAGCTAAAAGGTCTCTTCTGGGCCAAAGGCAGCGCAAGGGCTGAACACGCTGGCCCTGGAAGACCCAGAGTTCCTGGACCCCAACTCGAAGGCCTGCTTTTACATGCAGTCTTTCCCTCGCTGCCCACTTGCAAAGGTTCCGAGAGTGAACCTGTGCCAAATTAATAGAGCACAAACTCGTGAGAGAAAGTGTGTCGGAGCAATTCTTGATAGAGTGAGAGTCCTGATCAGCAGTAGCTTCTCAGGGCCGTGAATGGCAGACAAGAGGGTCACACGGGCATCGCTCTTTATTATGTTAAAGAACGCAGCAAATTAGCAGGCGCAGATGGGGCACTGGAGGTAAGGTAGGCATCGACATTTTAGGAAAGACCTGAATTGTTCCTCAATATGTCCTGCCTGGCTGGGATGACCCAGGACAGGGCTGCTGGGGGAGGGGACCCGCGGTCCAGAATCAATCACTGAGCACAGAGGAGCCAAGGGGCCCAGGGGACAGGGAGGGGAGCTGAGCAGTGAATGAGCACACTGTGTGTGCAGCGTGCGGAGCTGAGTCCACACCTCACGGAGCCAGAGGCCCAGCAGTGGGAGGGAGCAGGCAGGGCTGATCGAGAGGTGGAGGGCTCTCACCCTGGAGCAGAAGCTGGCAGGGGCCAGCCCTAGGGAAGTGCCATGTCCAGAGCCAAGGGGGAAGGGCGGCCAGCAAGGGCAGGACCAGGGGAGCGAGCCCCAATGGAGAGGGAGACCAGAGGTGGGGACAGAAGCAGAAGGCCACCCCGCATGGGACAGGCACACAGTGAGGCCGCGCCCTGTGCTCCCTGCAGGAATGGGTCTCCAGTGGGAAGTGTGCAGGCGACGCTGACCCCTGCACTCTGCCACGGTGCAGAGTGGCATGGTGGGCCTTGTCCAATCCCGTGCCTGGGGACCCGCCCTCGGCCTCCCTGCAGCGCACTGGCTTCAGTCTGCCCTCTCCCTGGAAGACGGACAGTGTGGGAGTGCCCTCCAGTCATGCGACAGATGTGCCTTCGGTTTTCTGCAGGGAACATTCTGACATTGTAGGCTCGAGGCACCTAGGACTTGGGACAGGCACACATGCTGAGGGAGCCCTGAGAGGGGCAGAGGAGGTGGGCACCACGGAGGGCAGAGGCTGCCCTCCCTGCGTGGCAGCAGTCGCAGCACCAGTTACGCAGGCCGTGGAGCGCAGAGTGGGGAGCCATTCCGCACCCCTCAAGCCCGGAGACCTCCACCCACGTTATGTGACGCCCCACAGAGGGAGGCGCGGCTTCCAACTTGTTCAGCTCATGATGGTGCCACCCTGCCAAGGTCCCCGTGGGAGGTGCACTTTGGATGGGCCGTGAGCTCCTCCTGGGCCTTTGAAGGGCAGGGCGATGCCCTGGCGATGCTTGCAGTGGCCCCGCGGGGTGAAAGGCCACCTGGTGTTGGCTGCTGGGTGCGCTACCTGGTGTCAGCTAGGCAGATGCGCTACTGCGTCCTGGGCCCGGACGTTTCCAGCCTGAGGGTGCAACAGCCTAAGCTGAGGAAAGCCAGTGCGGTGCGGGGCTGAGGAGGGGGCTGAGGTGACTTGTCCAGGGGACTGAGTCTCGGGTGGCTGAGCTGGCAGGTCTCTGCGCACAGGACACTCCTGCTTCATTGTGAAGCGAGGGAGCTGAGTGGAGGCCCTCAGGACAGCCCACCCACGGGGGCCCAGGAGGCCCGTCCTGGCACATCTCCCCGATGCTGCAGGACCTGCCCATGCTGTGTGGGGAACGCACTCAGGACAAGCACCCAGGTACCCTCCACGCAGCAGCCCCTCCAGTGCGGCGGGCAGAGCGGTCAGCTGCAGGAAAACGTGGGTAGCCAGAGAACAAGTAGATGCCGAGACCGAGGGCAGAGTGCAGCCTGGACAAGGGGAGGTGGTGGCAGGTGGAGAGCTGGTGCACAGGGGCCAGGGCAGCTGTGGCACAGCAGGCGGAGGGTGCACAACCAGGCACCCGGCCGTGACAGGCCTGTGCGGCCAAAGTCCAGGAGGCCCGAGGCATTCCTCATAGCTGCCCAGTGCCAGGACACAGGCTTGCTAGAGCCTCTGGGGAGGGGAGACTGGGGCTGCGAGGAGCCGGCAGCCAGCACATTGCCAGGTACTGCCCTGGCGAGTGCCACTCCCCTGCCTCTGCCCTGGCCCTGAGCGACCACAGGGACCCAGACCTCCCAGGGTCCTCTCCCCAGCCAAGACGGGAAAAGATGCCCTGGGGGGCGCAGCGAGGGAAGCACGCCCTCCCAGGGAGCCTCTGGGACTCAGGAGAGGAGCCAGGAACTACGTGGAGGGGACCAGTGGCGGACCCAGAGACCACCCGACCCACCCTGCACGCGGGAAGCTGAAGGCAGAAATGTCAAAGGCAGCACCCACCAAAGCTGAGCTGCCGGAGAGCCCAGGAGCCCCACGCAGAGACGCTGTGGACGGAGGGCCAGGCTGAACACAGACGCTCTTCCCAGCAACACAACCATAGGTCTTTGGCTTGAAGTGACATCCGTGCCGTCGTCCTGTCGGTCTCTGGGAGACTCAGGCTGCCAGTGTCCAGAGAGCCTTTGCTGCTCTCCTCCCAGCAGCTCCCACCCCCAGCAGCTCTGCTGGTCGGAGGAATGCACCTTTGGATTTCAGCTCTCCCTTGGTCCTGGGGTCCCCACTGCTGCCCGGGAGCCACTGTTGGGGACTGGCTGGTGGGGCAGTGCTCAGCCTGCTCACGGCCGGCCAGCCCACAGCCCGTGTGTCCATCTGTCTTTTCTGAGAAGACAGCTGTCAGTGCACGACCTCTCTGGGCTGCCCAGCACCTCCTGGGTCTGACTCCTGGTCCTGCGGCCTGGAGTGACCAGGGTGCGTCCCTCAGCTCTTCACGCCTGTTTCTCACCTCAGAGCAGGTAGGGATTTCTGCGCCAGCCCTGGACTAGCCAGAAGTCCTGCTCGGTGTCCTCCCTGCTCTCCCATGCCCTCCGCCTCCTCTCCTTGCCCGGCCTTCCTCCCTGCACGCCTGCATCTCATCATCCTGACCTCTGACACGGAAGCCAGCTGGTTGCCGGGGGAACCAGCCTGGAGTCCTGGCATCCAGAGAAGATGAAGAGCTGTCTTCAGAAGGAAGAGAGCTGGGATTGGTCTCTGGCCTGACTCTGCTGTCCCTGGGGACCACGAGGCCCCAGCTTGGGCTGCTCGTCCTGCACAGCTGCGCATCTCTGAAGTCGGGCAGCAAGACGAGCCGCGCTCGTCCTCCTCTCGCTGGACGGTGCCCTTCATCTTCCCCTGTGGCCGAGGCAGTGGAACTGGGAAGCACTCACTGCCTTTTCGCTCAAGCGATGCTGCCGAAGTGCAGCCCAGCCGTGGACTCCAGCACCGCTTCCTGCCTGCCCACCACGGAAGCAGGGACCGTGCCACATTGTGCACTGCTGGTGGCCAGAGGGGCCAGAGGAGGCTGGGGCTAGGAAACTCTGAATGGAGCCACGCAGAGAAGCCTGCACCCCGGGTTCTGTCAGGACTCTGACCCTCCCTTGGCAGAGAAGCTGTGCACGCCCGAGGGGCAGAAGGAGTAACGGCATACAGTGGCCCCTGAGTGGTGGTCTCAGGCCGGGCGTCCATGAGTCACAAAGGTGAGCACATCCCGCACACACAGCCTGGCTCGGGAAGCCTGTGCCCTACAAATGGGCTCGGGGTCAGAGACGCCTCAAGGGCTGCTGCTGAGCAAATGTAAGGACACAGGAGTCACGGTGAGGGACCACGTGGACCACCACCTCGAGGCCACACCCGAGGCTCTGCGTGAGGACAGGCTGATGGGCCTCTGTGGAAGGGACCTCTTCACACCCCAGACCCGGCCTTCCCTCTCCCCTGGGCCCGGCAGCCATGAGGCCCTGTCCAAGGCCCAGCACCTGCTACTTTCTGCACCAGGGAGAGCCCCAATCAGTGAGTTAGTAACAGGAGCTTCCTCCACACTGAGGGTGGGGACAGGGCGGCAGGGTTACCTGGGGACCTGGTTCTCGGCACTCAGCCAGTGGCCTCTGTCTGAGCTTGGCCCCAGGTTGAGAAGCCTGATGTGCAGGATCTCATCAGGCATGGAGAGAAGGTCAGAAGTCTCCGCTGTGTCTGGAGCGGCCTGCTGGAGGCCGGACAGCTGGTACAGCAGTGACTCTGGCCTTCACGCAGGGCCCCTGCTGTGCCCGTGGTCTATTCTGGAGGCGTAATAAGCCTCTTGCTCTATCTACAAGTAACTGGGCGTCACTTCTTTTTGGCTGCCTGACATGTTAGAAATGTCAAACTCCCAAGGTCAAAGAATGTGTCCTCATAACAGAGAGCCATGGAGCAGTGATGGGACCGGAGGCCTTCTGCACAGGGCTTGGAGGGCATCGCTGAACGTGGGCCACCAAAGCTCACAGCACGATGGCTGGCACACAGCACACACCTGTCCACCTCCAGGTAACACAGCACAGCGAGCCCTGGGGCAGGGCTGTGCTGTCACCTGCGACTCTGGAGGCCTTATGACCTATCCAGGTCATGCGATTTTGCCTGAGAGAATGTACTTTAAGTTCAGCTGAGCGATGCAGGCTCTCAGAGGCTCTATTAGCACCAGGAGACATTCTGATTCTGCAACTCGGTCTGCAGAGGCGGCCGGGCTCTGCTGCCTGACTCTCCTACCTCCACGGCGCTCGGTTCTCGTTCAGCTTAGTCATCCCCACTGTTAAAACAGAAGTGCTACGGTTGGGGTTCCGGGCCATTTATCACCTTTCTATTATCACCGTGCTCACAACCCTGGTCCCTGGATAGACAGACACCAAGCAGACGGAGGCTGAGGGAACACAAATCCGGAGCCGATCCCGCGTCCCAGCGTTCTAGGCAGGCGCTCAGGTCAACGGCCTGCTCCGCGCAGGGGAGAAGGCCCAGAGCTAGGAGGCCCTTCCTAGGCCCTGCCTCTCCTCTGCAGGCCCTGCCTGGCAAAGAGCTCTCAGTGCACAGGCCTCCTGGGGTGTGAGCTCCTGGCTCTGCTCCATCCTCCCCCCAGCCACCCCATCCCCACCACCCGCAGGTGGCTCCACCAGGCGGGCATTGTCCCTGCTCCTCAACCCAAGAGTGGAGGGGACATAGCACCAAGGCCCTGCACCACCGATCCCCCAGCGTGGCACGCCCCACCTGAGCCGAGCACTCACAGCCGCAGCACCTTACAGGTGTGTAAGCATCGTGTTTTACAGATACGGAGACGGAGGCCCAGAGAGGTCAGCAATTTATCAGTCGTATCACTGGCTGAGTCCAGAGCTGGACTACAGACCCAAGCCATTAGACCCTGATGACTGGATTCCCAGGAAATCCACTTAAAGTGCAGCATTAAACTGGCTAGAGGGATGAGAAATTTTTACAATTTTATTTCCTACTTTAAAAAATAAAAATTCAGAAACACAGTGAATTAGGTTGAGTACAGCTGGTACGGCAGTGACACTGGCCTTCATGCAGGGCCCCTGCTGTGCCCGTGGTCTATTCTGGAGGCGTAATAAGCCTCTTGCTCTACCTACAAGTAACAGTGTACACCCTGTCTGAGGGTCACTCAGCCTGAAGGTGGTCTCAGCCCCCAGCCCTGCACAGCCTACCCCGATTGAGCCAGCTGTGGGATCTGGGGGACAGACAAGCAGGTGGCACCTCACCATGTGTCTGGGCCAGACCTGCTGTCCTGGGCCGGGTCCCTGCCAGGGCCCTGTCTCACGGCCTCCAAGGACCTGCTGGGAGTCAGTGCACTGTAGTGACAGGCACGGTCTGCAGGGGTCAAGTGGCTGGAGTCTCTTCACTGCTGCCTGCAGCTCTGTTGGGACCTCTGCCCAGCCCTGGGCTCCTCACGTGTGGAAGGGGCTCTCGGCTACTCCACAGAGCCACGAGGATGAGGGACCGCAGAAGCTCACGTGGACACCTCACCAACGCAGCCGTGAAGTACATGGGGAATCTATTTTCTTCAGCGTCTCTGCCCTCCAGAGATACCCGAGTTTTCACATGTACTAAATACACGATGCCCATGTCCCTGGGATGGCACGTGGCAACAGAAATCCAGGAGTCCTGCTGCCCACAGCTGGCAGCAGGACTGCACAGTGCGCAGGCTCCTCCAAGGCACTGGCCCGTCTCCTGCCGGGGGCCTTCCGACACCCTCGCCCAGCCCTGGACGGCAAGTGCGCCGTCTCTCCTGGCACAGAGCGCTGTGCACAGGCACCAGGAGGCGGGAGCTGGGAGAGGTGGCACAGCCGCAAAACCACAGGCCGTGGGTGGGGGCCGCAGGCTGGAGTAGGCCACAGAGGGTCCCACACGGGCCAGAGGGAGGCTGGCCTCCGAACCTCAGCCCTGACATGCCCACCACACCAGGGGCACGACCCGCGGGCACCTGTTAGGCACACGTATTGCCCACCAGATTCCGGCACGCCCACTTCCCACCGCTCAGGCAAGGCCCTCTGGGGTGGTGGGGTACAATGACAAGCACACTCTGTCCCACAGGGAGCTCGTACGTGGGCGTTACCTGAGGGGATGCTTGGACAACTCATGCAGAGCTCCTTAGAGGTCAGGAGATAGGGCGCCCTGGGGTCCACTTGTTAAGTGGCCAAGGTGGGCTGGAGGCCACTGGGGGTCTTTTTGATTTATTCATAAGATGGTTGGGATTTTTCAGAATTGATTTGGGTAGATCTGTCCACTTTTAGAAAGTTCCGTGGGAATTCTGAACACTGCCCCTCGCACGAGGACAGGCGCAGGGCACAGTCAAGTCCTCTGCACTGATTTTCAAGGGGAAAAGAAGAAATGCACTTGAGGCAAGAACGCTGGGCGGCCGGGAAGGTTTCCAGGCAGGAGAGTTCCAGCAGACTGGAAGGCACGCGGCTGACGGCACTGTGACAGCGGGGGTGGGGGGAGGGGGGCAGAGGTGGCCTTGGCACCCTCTGTGCTGAGCTGGGGTGGCGCTCAGGAGAGAGCTGGCTTAGCACGTCCACGGCCCTGGGTTCCATCACCAGCACCGAAAAAAATTTCCACCTTCCTGTGCTGGTCACCTTGGAGGACACAACCAAGAAACTGTGGACTGACCGGGAGGCCTAACAAGGTGGCCGTCTAAAAGAGATGACCAGGGGCCTAACAAGGTGGCCGTCTAAAAGAGATGACCAGGGGGGCCTAACAAGGTGGCCCTGTAAAAGAGATGACCAGGGGCCTAACAAGGTGGCCGTCTAAAAGAGATGACCAGGGGCCTAACAAGGTGGCTGTCTCAAAGAGATGACCAGGGGCCTAACAAGGTGGCCCTGTAAAAGAGATGACCAGGGGGGCCTAACAAGGTGGCTGTCTCAAAGAGATGACCAGGGGGGCCTAACAAGGTGGCCGTCTAAAAGAGATGACCAGGGGGGCCTAACAAGGTGGCCGTCTAAAAGAGATGACCAGGGGCCTAACAAGGTGGCCGTCTAAAAGAGATGACCGGGGGGCCTAACAAGGTGGCCGTCTAAAAGAGATGACCAGGGGCCTAACAAAGTGGCCGTCTAAAAGAGATGACAGTACGTACAGCTTAGTTTATTTTTTTTCTAAAATCTCAGAAACCCTGGTCACCACGGCCAACACCTTTCTTTCCCATTACAGGGGACGGAACCCAGGGCCTTCTGTGGGCTGGGCTAGCGCTCGGCCACCCAGCCCCCCCAGCGTCTCTGCCGAGCTGGATGACATGTGACTCAGGTTCCCCAGGAGTTCCAGCCTCCCGGGGACAGTCCAGTCCTGTAGGACAAGCTCCCTCAGGATCATCGCGGTGGACACAGAGGCAGTGACTGTGAAATTGTGGGGGCAGGTGAGGGACGAGAGGTGGGGCACAGGATGGCTTCTCAAGGGGGCAGAGGCACAGGCTGCTCACTTGCTTTGCTTATCGAGTGCCGGGGACTGTTCAAGCTTGGGTCACGTGGACGGGCTCCTGCCCCAGGAGCTGGGCTCCTGGTGGGGAGCAGACAAACCCACAGCAGTACGGGAGGGGGGTGCTTTCTAAGACAGAGAAGGGGGCACGTTGTCACTTCCAGCCAAGTCAGGTGAGCTGAGGGAGAGCACCACGCGGGTGTCTGGGGTCAGTGCCCTGCAGGTGTCCAAGACAGCAAGGTCCAAGGACCCGAGGTGGGACGTGTCGTGCTTCTGAGTCTGCGTGGAGAAGATGGGCAGAGGTGAGGGAAGGAGGCGTGGGCGCAGCAGTGGCGCGGACGCCACCACCCGGGAGCCTCGTCGAAAGGCCTTGAGCCTCTTCTACGTGTCAGGCTCGTCCTAGTGTCTGGGGCGTGCAGAACCGTCATGGCCTCTGCCGTCCAGGGCCCCGGGGCAGGGTGGGGGCACCTGGGGCCGAGGGCCAGGGGGGCTTCTGTTGTGCAGCCCCCTGGAGGCCTGCTGTGCTCTGCACCAGCTCCTTGGACCTTCCTGAGTTTCGACTCCCTTCTGCAGGCCCGAGGCACGAAGGCTCTGAAGACACGAAGCCCCCGGGAGCGGCGCTGCTTTCTCCCTCACCTGTGACCTCTGTGCTAGCACCCAGGTGGGACACGGGCTCCGGGCCCCTCTGTCCACCCACCAGAGCAGGTCACTCAGTCTATAAAGGTCCGAGCCCAGGTTGGCCTGGGGCCTGGTTGCCTCGCGCAGTGGCCATGCATGGGGCTCAGGGGGGGCCGCGGGAGGCACGCCCTTGTGCCAGAGGGGCTTCTGGGCTCCGGTCTTCTCCAACCGAACTGGAGAGGGGACCCTGGCGCTGCTCCCAGGGGTCCTGCTCTGCTGTCCGCTGCATTCCCGAGGGGGATGCCACTCCTCCCGACCCACGCGGCCCCCTTCAGAGATGCATTTATCCGCAGCAGCAGGAAGTCCTCACCATGGGGTCTGCCCTCTGTGTAAAGAAGCAAGTGTCCAGCAGCAGAGTGGCCAGGTCACAGTTGAGACCCACGGCCCCAACAATGGGGGCAGAATGACACAGGCCCACATCCCCCACAGTCCCTCAGGAGAGGAGGGACGGGGCCCTCCAGGTAGACCCCAGGCTGGCCGGGCCCTGCAGGTAGAAGGTGAGTGGTCTGGGGAAGATGGGCTCTGAACACCTGAGGGTCACTGTGTACCCTCGAGTCAGGGCCGGGCTGCCAGGGCTTCAGGGTGTCTGAGAAGAGCGAAGGCTGGGTCCAGTGGGGACTGACCGAGTTCCAGGAGCGGCTGGCTGGACGCCTGGCCGAGTGCACAGCTCTGCTCTCCCAGCGGCTGGGCGAGGGCGCGCCAAGGGCAGAGGAGCCAGGCTAGACCAGGAGGGAGGCAGGCGGCGGTGCCCTGAGGCCTCACGGCTCCCGGGAGAAAGCAGCCACAGGACCAGGGGGTCCGGGGGCAGCTCTGTCCTGGAGCTCAGAGACAAGGCAGGGTGTGGGCAGTGGGCCCTCTCCTGGGAGGACATGTGCGGAGAGCCGGGAGCTAGGAGCTGCTGAGGGGCTTCCTGAAGGGAGGGCAGTGGGACTCAGGTCCCCCAGGCCTTCGGCGCTCTAGGGGTCCCAGGTGCTGAGGATTTTTAAAAAGTGGAACCGAAGTAGCTCCTGCGGTGTAGCTGCAGCAAATCACATGGCGAACGCGAGAGCGCGCTCACGCTCTCCCAGGTGCTGTGCCCTGAGGACGAGACGCATACCTCGCTGCAGAGAACTGCGCTGGCTGTCCCCCGTGGGGTCGGAGCTGCGGCCGGCTCTCCACACAGCCTCACTGGAAGGCCCGGCCTGCTGTCCACCTGTCGTCCCGGCTGTTTTCATGCTACATGCCAGTCGAGTGCCAGGGATCTTGTGGCCCCAGGCCTCGAACATCCCCTGACCTTTAGAGGAGACGTTTTCCACGTCTCATCAAATCCAGTCCTCACTTTATAGGAGGGTACCGAGCCCGGGGTTAAGTGACCGGCTTAACAGAGCTGGTGGCTGAGGGATACCCAGGCCTGAGTGTCTCTGCTTCTGGGCTCACAGGTCCCGTCCCCGCTGCCCCGAGGGTCAGCACCCCTTTACATGGTGCCACTTGGTCATCTCACAGGCAGGGTCCCCAGGCAGAGAGGAACGGCCTGACCTGGGCACTCACCGGCTACCCTCACACGCTGGCTGCAGCCTGGCCTGGAGGCCTGCAGGCACAGTGTCCGAGAGCACCTGGCTCCCAAGCCCAGATGGCGCTCGCATTCACCTCCGCTAGCGGCCAAAGGACACCATCACAGCTGTCTGTGGGAGCCCTCCACGGCTGCCCGGGGCCTGGTGGCACCTGCCACAGACAGCAAACCCCGCACACCTGAAACGACAAGATCCAGGGGACTCACTGAGAAGGGAGAAGCGCAGGCCTGTCCCTCCACGGGACACCGAAGGAGCCAACAGCACCTGGAGGTCGTGTGAGAACCCATCAGACCACCGACCCCTGCACCTGCCCAGGAGCACACAGGTGGGCACAGCGCACGGCCCCCTTCCCCCCACGGCCGCCTCGAGGGCTGCTTCCCCTGGCCACCAATGAGCGTCCCTTCTGAATCCCTCTTGTCCCACGCTTCTCTCTTGAACAGACGGGAATGAACACTCAGCCAGGGACTAAACCAGGTCAGCATCCCAACGTGAGTGGCCATGAGAACCAACGACGGTGTCCTCAGCGGCACTCGGGCTCCCCGAGGCAGACGCTGGACATGTGTGAGGTCCCGTGTCCCCAGGGTGCCCACCAGCTCACACACAGCGTGCATTTCAAGGGTGATGTTTTCCAGCCAAGGATGTGAGAGAGAGCGGGAGAGGTGGCTCTCTGGGGGTTGGCCTGCTGCCCCCCTGCCGGGAACTCAGCCAACTAAGGCCGTGTCTTGACAGTTATCAGACCTCTGTCTGTGCCCGGTGCTGGGCTAGGAGCCTTCCACACGCCCTTTCTCCAACCTGGCACAGCCACAGGCCAGCAAGATAGCTCTCCCTTTATACACGTAGCACCCACAGGTCAGAGAGGTCTAGTAACTGCTCCTAAGGCACACAGCAAGTCATTGGTGGAGCGGGGTTCCAGCATGCTGTGCCATCTCGGAGGTCCCATGCCTTGGGTCCCCCAGGGCTGCTGGCTGACTGTGCCTCGTCACTCATCTGGGCACCCGGCAGCTGCAGGGCCAGGCGTGGAGACCCCGTGCCTTCTGTAGGTGGCACATCAGCTGGAGGAGGGGTATTGAAGCAGGAGATCATCTGCAGAGGGGAGGCCGGAGAGTGGACAGGTGCACCCCCACGGGCCAGGACGACAGAGAGCAGCTGCTGCCCCCAGGGGCCCGGCCACATCTGCAGACACCCTGCCTACACACCTGCAGGCCCCCTCCGTCCATGTGACAGAGCGCAGAAGAAGGAAGCGAGGACACAAGGTGACGGTGCGGTCCCTCCTGGGTGGCAGGGCTCCCAGTGCTCCGGGAGGCCACTCACCCCAGGGGGCCGCTCAGGGGAACTTTCTTGTGTGGCCGTGCTGGGCATCCAACTCAGGCTTCCCACGTGCTGGCAGGCCCAGTCCCCCACAAGATCATCGCCCCAGGCCCACCCTGGGGTTCCCAGGTCTGGGCAGGAACAAGAAAGCCCCGGGCCAGCACCGGGGCTCACGCCGGTCATCCCAGCAACGCAGGAGGATGGAGAGTCAGAGCCAGCCTCAGCAACTTAGTGAGGTCCTGAGCAACTCAGAAAGACTCTGTCTCCAGATAAAATATGAAGAATAATGATAAAAGGGCTGGGGATGTGGCTCGGTGGTTAAGCACCCCTGGACTTAGTCTCTGGTTAAAAGAAAAGGCTGCCATGACTAGAGATTTGAAAGTTGAGTCACCCCGCGATTGTTAAACGAGACGTGACGTCCTCCTGCCTTGACAACACTTCTCATCTGGAAGGCCACCGTCAAATTCAGAATCCTGCGACTACGGAGCTCCGTGCTGGGCTCAGGTCAGAGCGGCCATAACACAGGGTGCAGACGCCGTAAGTCCATGGGGAGAAGGCTCAGAAAAGAGCAGGTGGACAAGAGGGGCCACATGCTTATGGTGGGACAGAGGTGTCCACTGTCCACACCTCACCTCCGTCACTCTGGGGCCTCTGAGGGTGCCAGACGCTCAGAGCACTCGGGCAGGCGAGTCCAGGGTCCTGGCTACCACGGAGGAGTGGCCTGGCAGGAGGGACACGCGCATGTCTTCCTGGCCCTTCAGAGCCCACGCTGTGGAGAGGGCCACAGGAGGGGCCGGCGCAGGGCCTCTAAAGCACAGGGTCGGAGAATGGCCATGACGTTTGTGGATACCACGGGGCCAGGACCCACCAATGCCCACTCAGCGCCACGTGCTAATGCTCAGTGGCCCTGAGCGGCCTCTGCATGTCGCTCAGTGAGTTCCACAACACCCTACCAGGAGGTCCTGCTACTGCCTCACCCTACAGGCTGGGACCCGGGGGTGAGCTGCGGCCCCAGGTCCTAGAGGGCTGGCGTCTGGCTGCAGGCCTTGCTCCTGCTGACCACACCACACTCCCACCAGGGCCCACTCCAGAGGCCTAGGGCTTACACGGCAGCTGCAGAGAGCTCAGCCTTGCAGATGACCCCAGCCAGGCTCTGCTGAGTGCCGACTGTATACTCATGTCCGGCCTTCCCGAACGTTTCAACGACCTTCCTGTCAGGACTCCTTTTGCTGGACTGTGGACTGATTCTCAGGTCTGTGGGGTGGATTTGCTGAAGCATCGTTTTGGAAAGTGGGAAGTCGGTCAGGAGTGGCCCCAGCCAGGACAAGGAGGCATCCCCCGGGGGGCGGGGGGTGGGAGTCGCCTGCAGACGGTGGCCGATGCCACAGCTGACCACTGGGGAAGACCCTGCCCAGGGCACAGACCTGCCTGATGCCACAGAGGAGCAGCGTGCCCAGCAGCCAGTGGTGGAAGCTGCCCTTGAGTCGGGGAGGGGACTGGCCGAAGAGAAGAGATCAGGGTGCCCGCCTCAGACCTGCAGGCGCACCCACCGCCCCGCCAGGGGGCAGGCCCAGCAAGGCACAGGGGTGGCACACAGCCGGTGGCCCTGGGAAGCCACTCACCCCAGAGGTCCACAGGCTCCAAGCAGCCCACTCACAAACGGTAAGACCAGAGCAGAGGTGTGGGACGCAGGGCCCTGGCACCCCCCCATGGCCCCGGCCTCCACGCGGTGTCAGGCGTGTCCCCTTGCCTCTGAGTTGTGCTGTCTGTGAGATGGGGTGGAAGCAGCCACCCGACAGGATCCTGTGACAGTCAGATGTGACCAGGTGTGCAGGGCCTCTGCGTACCAATGTCTTACAGACGTCCCTTCCCCTTCCCAGGCCACGGCCAGCCTGGGCTCCTCCCCCGGGGGCTCCGCCAGGCCGTCCTCAGGACCCCTGGAGTGAGCAGGCTGTCAGGGAAAGCAGGTCGGGCTGAGGACTGAGGTACACGAGCCGCAGAGGGGCTACAAGGGACCAGGACCACCCTAAGGAAGGCGGGGACTGAACACGTCTAAAAGGAAGCCTCGGTGGCAGGGAGCAGAGGGCTGACCCCAACCTGGCAGGAGACAGTGCGGCTTGGCAGCAGGCTTTGGCTGCCGGGGGACAGACGTTTCTGGCTGCCGGCTGCCGGCTTTGGGGCTCGACCTTCGCGTCAAGCCAGGATGGCCCCCACAGACCCCAGGGGCCGGCTGGGGCCTGGTGCTGCCAGCTGCAGCAGCCGGCTCCACGGCTCGGCCACCACTCCCCAGCATCTCTCCTCTTCCACGTCAGTCACCCCTGGTCAGGCCTCACCCCTTCTCTCCTGGACAATGGGGGGGCCTCCTGATTCGCACCCCCAACCCCAACCTCTCTCTCTAATCCACCCTCCACGGAGCTGTCAGGGTGACATCGCTGAAACGCACAACCGGCCCGATTTAACACCCTTCCCCAGGCCGACGCCCAGAGGAGGAAACCAAGCTCCCGAGTCTGTGGGTGAGGCTTTTCCACTGGCACGCATCGATGCCAACCTGAAGAAACTCGGATTTTAAGGAAAGGGTCTGTGGGCAGGACACCGGGCTTGTCTCAGTCGGGGGAGAACCACGGGGCCGTCCTGGGAGGGAAGATCACGGGGCAGCTCCCAGGACTTCTGGAGTGGGCCAGGTGCTGTGGTCTGTAATGAGGCGTCCCCCAAAAGATCCCGTGTGAGTCGATGCAGGAACGAACAGAGATGACGTTAGATTACGAGGCTGTCACCGGACGGGGGTTGGTCCACTGGGATGGATCATCTGTGTGTTAACACGAGGGTGCGGCTGGAGCAGGTGGGTCCCGGGGCCAAGCCTCCTGGGTTTATGCTTTGTTCCTGAGGAGTGGTGCTCGCTGCTTCCTGGCTGTCATGTCCTGAGCTGCTCTGCTCTGCCATGATGCTCTGCCCCACCTCCAGCCCCGAGCCATGGGGTCGGCCAGCCACGCACTGAACCTCTGAAACTGTGAGCCAAAATAAACTTTTCCTCCTGTGAGCTGTTTTTGCCTGGTATTTTGGTCACAGTGATGCCAAAGTTGACTAAAACACTGGGGGGCTTCTCTGTGGGGTGAGGAAGAGGCCCCCTGTGGCACAGAACTGCCCGTGTGCCCCCTGTCACAGGGGCAGCTGGACCTGCCCCAGCTCCAGCAGAAGTGCAGGGGGCATTGGGACTGGCCAGCTTGGGCCAGATGCCCTTCCCTCCGCACTGTGGTCCACGGGAGCAGGAGGGTTGAACCTAGTACAGACTGGGGAGGGGAGGGGCCTGGGAAAGGAGTCAAGGGTGGTGCTGAGCGGACGGAGCCAAAGCCCGGAGTGTCCCTGAAGCTGCACTGCCCAGGCTGGACGAAGCCTCTCTCTGGGCCCTGAGCAGGCCTGTGCCTGTACCGTGGTTAGCCCAGAAGAGCACTAAGCCACAGTGGAGACTGGCAGAAGAACAAACACGCAGCACTCACGTACACCAACCTGTGTGGGCACCCGGCACGCGAATTCACGCGCTCCTTACACGGCAGAGACCGCCACCAGCCCCTGTTGGGATGGGAGTACACAGGCTGGCGGCTCCCGCGACCTGCCTGAGCCCAGAGCACCAACAGGAGCAGAGCCACCTCCAAACCCCAGCAACACGGCAACACGGTCTGCTCTCCAGAACCAACCTGGTGCAGCCTCGGTCCACCCCGCTGGTGAGACAGCCAGCCTCACCCCAAGGGGCCTGAGGGAGTCCCCCGCCCAGGCTGGCTGGCAGAGGCCAGCACAGTTCTCCACGGGCAGCAGGAGGAGGCGGGAGAAAAGACCCCGGGGGCCCTGGGTTTTAGAGGCCGTGCGAGGAATGTGGGCAGAGAAGTCCAGCCCCACTGGCCGTCCTGGCAGACCTGGTGCAGGGGACCCGGCCAGCACCCGGCACCCACCAGGTCGCCACAGTGACATCTCCAACCCAGCCATGCGTCAAATTCCACCTCGTCTCCACCTCGAGACTTGCCTGCAGCGGGAGAAGGGGCCCCACCCTGTTCTCTCCAGGTGTGACTCGCTGGGGCCATGCTGGGGAGCACAGGGTGGGTGACTTTCACACGAGCCGAGGTGTCCCCCAAGTCAGCCTCACTTCCGACAGGCAGGCTGGCCTCCGGCTCACGGCCTTTGCCTCGGTGAGCTTTCAGATGATGACTCAGTTTCTCTGGTTACACGGTAAGGCTGACCCCACACCTGCACCTGTGGAAGTTTCCAGCAAGACCTCTGCTGGTCCATGCTGGTCAAAGTGCCTCGCCACAGGATGTGACTGAGGCGTCCCTGGGAAGGTGCACCCTGTGCTAGGACACAACGCGGTCCTGCACAGCGGGGTCAGGCAAGTCTTGCTGTCCGGGCGTGTGAGAAGTGGCAGGAAGCCCAGCCGCGCCAGCCCAGTGCCCGGGTGGTGCTGGGGCTCCCGCCCGTCCATCACACAGACCCAGGGCACCCCACGCGTTGCCGCGACACCAGGGAAAGAGACGTAGTACGTGGGGCACACACAGCTCTGATCTCAGGTAAACCCAAGTCCCGCTCTTCCCCTTATGAAAAGATGCAGCTCACAGGGACTGTGGCCCAGGGTCATGGAAACAGGCCCTAAAAAGGACAAATGGGACGTGAAGCCCCTCTCTGGGGGAAATAAGGCCGTGAGCGACACGTGTGTGCCTTCCCCACAGGAAGCCAGCGGGGCCTTCCAGGCAGGGACGAGGACCTGCCCTTCCCAGTGGTCAGGGTCCTGACGGCGGGCTCCTCTTCCTGTGCCTGGCTCTGCTGACGGAAAGCCTGCCTCCCGCACCGCCAGGCCCCCATCCTGAGCCCACCTGGCTCTGTCCCCCCACGTCACCACCCCGGCCCACGCCCCTTGGACAGCTTGACCATGCGCTCCACGGCTCAGAAGCCGTCCAGAGCTCTCCTGCTGAGCCAAGGACAGTGTGCGAAGCGGCGTCCAGCGCCTTCGCCAACCACAGGTCTCCCTCCTGCGGGCTCCCCACCCGCTCCCCTCAGGCCAGGCGGCCGCCTCGCTGCTGAAGTCCTGCTCAGTCTCAGGCCTGTCCCAGACATCACCTCCTCCACGAAGCCCTCCTGTCTGCGCCCTGAGCCGCTCTTTGTGGCCTTACCTCTGAGCTCAGCCATCCCTCCCGGGGAGTCCCCGTCCAGGACGGACACTGCTGCTCACCTCTGAGACCTCCTTGGCAGAGAGAGGCAGCTGACTTGAGCTCTCCAGGTGAAGCCGGGCTCACCAAGTGACCTGCTGGCCCACAGGGGCGTGGGGTGAAGACGCTGGTCTTACTGCCCCTACGCCGCACTCGACCCAGACACAACCTGCTGGAGAAGCAGGGGAAGCCACTGCCCACAGTCATCGTGGCACCCGAGGAGCCCGCGAGCCGATGCAGCCCACTGGCGCAATTCTACCCCCAGGGGACGCCTGGCCACAGCTGGGAGGCACCGCCTGCATCTGGGTGTCGACCAGGGATGTGGCTGCCTGTTGGACACAGCACAGGACAGCTCATGACCAAGGACTCACCCAGGCCCAAAGCCAAGGTGCTGCCGTCGAAACCCTAACCACGAACAGTAAGTTCGCCTCCCCAGGGAGCTGAGGAACCGGCACACAAACACGTTAGCGTCTTTCCCAGAGGACAGCCAGCCAGCACAGGGGTCGGCCTGAGCCCCAGTTCCCCGATTCCCCGCCCAGCGCTCTTCTCCTGGATCACGGGTCCATCTGTGGCAGGAGCCCAGAAGCCAGGCCTGACAATGAGTGCTGTCCTACTAAGCCTGCTAGTCCTCAGGGGACACGGCTGGGGCCCAGGCAGGATCTGTGGCCTGCCAGCTCCTCCCCGAGCCCCCTGAGTGCAGCCCCTCCTAATAAACAACAGGAAGAGGCCAGGAGCCCAGGGGAAGCTAAGCCCCACCCTAGTAGTCCAGACAAGACGGCTCCGGGGGGGGGCTGGAGCAGCCAGGTGGCCCACGGTGGGGAGGGGTCAGAGAGGAAGACACCTCCCCACAGAGACAACTAAGCCCCCAGCAGAAGCGACTTTGCTGACCCAAACGCAGCAAGTCGGTCTTCCTTGGTCCAAGAGCTGGGGCAGACGGCAGTGCCGAGGGAAGGGCACACCCTCACAGCACCACAGCGCCATGCTGTGAAACCCACCGGGCTCAGGAGAGCACAGAGGTGGCTGGGGCGCTGAGGAGGAGGGCTGGACACCCAGAGGCCGCGGGGTGTGGCCCGCATCCTGGGACCTCCCACCTGCAGCCTGCAGGCAGCAGTGAGCGGGGGCAGGGCTGAGCGGACTGGCCGGAGCTGGGCAGCTGGGGGTCAGGAGCACACCCTCAAGTGTACAAGACCACCTTCAGGGCTTCGGGGGTGAGGTGGGGCTCAGGACAGGCTCGGGTTCCCTAGGAGGAGCATGAGAGCCGTCTAGAGTGGCACCGAGTCCCACGTCACGGGGCTCAGGTAAGCTGGATGACCTCTTACTGGAGACCGCCAGGATCCTGTGAGGTTCTAGGGGAGGGAAAGCACCGTTGGCCAGGGGCTAACTGCAGGCTGTGCTGAGGCCCTCCTGCAAGGGCAGATGTGGCCTGGAGAGTCCCCCACGCAGGAGAGCTCGGCGGCTGCAGGGCCGGGGCCTGAGCTGCAGTGACAGTGGCGCCCGTGCCCTCCCCACTGCGTGGAGAAGGTTCTGCTTCTAATGAGGACAGGCACAGGGCTCACCCTAGCGCTGCCTCCACCTTAAACACCGTCAGCAGATGTCTGCACAGTACGCAGACCACGCTCGTGGTAGCCGCCATTGCCCAACAGGATTTGTCACAGTGTGAGTGACATGTAGGGTGACACCCTATCACTACACCATGGCCACGAGGACCCAGCTGCTCACATAAACAAGCCAAGGGTCCCCGACTCCGCTGATCTGTCACTCGGTTCCAGGACGCCCCTTCCCCCAGCACTCAGCGGGAAGGTGGTGGCACTCTGTGCTGGACTGACATTGCCTGAGCCCTGCCACCAACAGTGTGACCCTGTGCGAGCCGTTCAGTTCTATGCTGCAGTTTCCCCCTCTGTAAAACGGGGGTAAGACACCGCTTGCCTCTGTAGCACGTGTGAGGGCGTGAGACAGCCGCGTGCCTAGCAAGGGGTGGGTGAGGGTCAGTCCTCAAGCCAGGGGCACTCCATACCTCCTGTCCTGCCTCTGCCACCTGGTGCGCCAGGGGAGGTGGCCTGCAACAGGTGAGTCCCCCCACTGCTGTCCTCTTGCCAACTCACTCGGCCAAGAAGACAAGCTGCTCCTCTCACAAAGTTCCAGACCCACTTGCCTCCAGCTGTTTCCTGTGAAGGAACCACTATGAAAACGTGCTCATCCACTGTGTGAACAGTGGCCTGCCCCAGATCACTGCTAGACCAGCCTGTCCAGGTACGGCACAGCTGCTCGCCACGAGTGGACGGCCGCTTCCCAACAGAGACCACACTGAGAGCCCACGGGCAGCCTGTCGGGCAGGGCGACCACCTCTGGGGCCAGCCTTAGGTCAGAGTGGAGGGTGTGTTGGGGGCCCGGAGCGTCCAGCGAGGAGGGAAGTACAGGCTGTTCATTATCTGGCCTGTCCAGGGGATCGCTGGCCTGGGAGAGGCCCAGTGATGCTCTGAGATCTAGATCTCCCTAGGGGCTGCACCCCAGTGCTCTGTCAGCTTCGGGGTGACGCACGAGGGCTGAGCTTTGCACGCTGCGTGCCCTGACCCAGGGTTAACCTTAGGGCTAACCTTAGGGTTAGTGTCACACTTGCCAACCATGTCCCTTAGAGGAACTTCTTAAACAAAGGAACCTGCAATTTGCGTACTCCACCAGCAGGCGACAGCCTAACAAACCAAACTGCAGTGGGGACAGTCCTCACATTCTACAAAGGTTGACCATTTCAAAGACTCACTGAAATACGCGGCATTTAAACACAGCGACCGGCAAAACCGAGAAACCCAGGGGTAAGATGTGACCTGATTGCCGGAGGCTAGAGGTGAATCCCAGCCCTGTCCAATGCCTGCTTAATCAGGACAGGTCCTGGCCCAGCTGTGGGCGGCAGGTGCGCCCTCCCAGCTGCTTCCTCTGGCCACGCTGGCCCTGGTGGTGCTCGGCCACCCCGGAGCCGGGCAGGGCGCTTCGCTCCAGCTGGCCTCATCCTCCCCAGCTCCCACCTCCAGCAGGTGACCCAGCCGCGTCTGAGCCTGACCTCCCTGACACCCACAGCTCTGCTGTCCCCAGGTTAGCAGAAAGGAGTTGGGGGCTTCCCGGGCGGCCAGGAGTCCCCTCCCCTCCCCTACAGGGTCATTCTCTCCTGCCTCCAGGGGGATGGTCTATTCCTCTGGGAAACACGACAAGCCAGCCCCGGTATTGTTCCACCCTAGGGGCCCTGGATGGGTGATGGAGTCACAGACTTCTGTCACCCGCAGGACCTTGAAGGGCACTCAGTCCGAGCCCTCTCTGCAGTAAGAACAGCCAGGCAGGAGAGGTGGTGTGTGCCTGGACGGGGCGCAGCACTGGCCGAGCAGCTGGTGAGTGGTGGCTGGGCGGGAGCCCGACAGCTTTTCCAAACCATTTCGCAGTCCTGAAGGAGCACCCACTTGAGAAATCAGAACACTAAAAACTGAAAATACAAACCACCCCAACAAAACAGGGTACAGAGACTGACTGGCTGAGGACGAGCAGAGCTGAACCATCTCTGCAGGTCAGGTCACAGTCCCCTCACACCTGTGCTGGGGGTGTCACGAGGGGACCCACCGGAGGTCCTCCTTTAGAAACTTAGGACACATCCCTTGTGCCCCTTTAGTCACCAGTCCTACCCGCCACCGTGATCTGCTCTGAATTCGTCCCTGGAGTCTATTTATAACTCTGGCCCTACGTTCCTAGGAGTAATGATCTCACCCGTTTACTACCCACGGTGTAGAGTGATACCTCCTTTTATTTGGCCTAAAACTATCGAGCTCTGGGGCTCTGCTCAGCAGGGCAGGATGAGAGCCCTTGACATCTTTCACCTGAAGAAGTATTTTTAAAGAAGCTAATTAAGTCTACCATGAAAACAGGTGTAACACTAGGCAAACACATTAACTAGGCCAATTTTGAGGTTCAGACCAGTTTCCTGAAAAAGCCTCGTCCATTTGCGAGGCCCCACTCTCCTCACGGGCTTCCGGCTACTTCAGTAGGAGTTCTCTGAGGACAGCTGGCTGGTCATGGGTCATAGCCGACCCAGAAGAAAGATGAGAGAGGTGGGACTGAGGGGCAGGAGCACGTGGAATACAGCTGAACCGTCAGCGGCGACACCGTGAAAATACATTCTCTTGTTTCCCAAGTCAACGCCGACGGCAATTCCTCTTTGGATGAGGGAGACGTTGCGGGCCAGCAGACTCTAGTGCCTGTAGTGGACAGATGGGACAGCAGGTGCCACAGCCTGAAGGAGATGCCCCTGCGACCCCGGCCCCTTGGTCAGGATTCCTCAGGAAAGCTGTGTGGCCCTGTGCGCCTCCTTAGCAGGGAACCCACCTGCTGCCTGACGAGGCACCCAGCAGCAGAGGTGTTGGGGAAGGCGTCCTCCCTACAGACGCAACAGGACACACCGGCACTCTCAAGCCCCTGAGCCACTAGGGAGGAAAGGGCTCCCGGAGAGCCCAGCCAGAGAGAGTTCCAAATGGGACAGTTTCTACCAGGGCCCCAGCCAACTCAGGCCCAGGACAGCCACCCAACACCGGGCTGTGAAGGGGACTGCATTATCACGGAGACATGGCCTGTTTTCCAAAGTTGAATCTCGAGGTATTGAGAAGAGACCTAGTTTCCCCAGGGCCTAGGAAACCCACAGAGGTCCTGCCTCCTCAGGACAGCGGAAGGAATGCGGAGCCCTGGCCAGCCTCTCCTCAGAGGCCTTGCTGAAGGGACCTGCCCCCCAGCAGTCCAGGTGTGCTGAGCACACGACTCCGCCAACCTGGCCGGTGACCTGCCGTCTCCAGGACCAGCTGGGGGTTAGCGCGGGACACAGAGGACAGAGTGGAAGGGGCTGCGAGAATCTGAGGCATGGAGCCTGTCGGGGGCTCGGGAAGAGCTCATCAGTTACGCCTGCCTTCGCAGCGGGCCCTCCTGAGGGGTGCAGGTGACACACCAACCCTGTGGCTGGCCCAGGATGACACCAATCTCACAGAGCCGGGGAAGCAGGTGGGAGGCTGGCCTCGAGCTGTGTAGGGCCCCAGAGCGCTTCAGTGACACAGTAACAGGACAGCCCACTTCAGACGCCTGGCCCCGGCCTCTCAGCCACTGCCACCGTCCCTGGTGGCTCTCACTCCCAGTGTGGTGAACAGGGACTGCTCCCTCTTCACAGCAGCATGACGTCCTGGATAAGAAATGGCACAGCATGAAGGAGCCACTGAGCAGACGAACAGGTACCAGGACCCTCCGCCAAGGGAAAGATGGGCTCACGGAAGGCAGTTAGGTGGCCTCTGCTGCGAGGTGTGACAGCGCGCTCCATGGCCTGCTCCTCCCGGGGAGGACAGAGGACCTAGCTGCCTGCAGGGGCTCGTGGTCCTGAGACCTGGTGGAGGGTGGCCCACGTGAGGTCTCTGAGCGGGCACTGGCCTTATCTGCAAACGATTGCGACCACCTCCACTTGAACACCGGACACCAGCTGGGAACGGAGGAGACAGGCCCAGGAGGCTCCTGGGCAGGCCGGGGCAGCTGCGCACCAGCAAGACCGACTCGCTGGCCGGGTTTGCTGCTGGCTGTCCCTGGAGCCCTGGGCACATCTGGCAGAGCAGGCTGCAGCTGGCCTGAGCCAGACCAGGGACCTCCAGAGGTGCGCCTGCTGCAGACAGGGCAGCCAGGCCTGCTGCAGGGGCACGGGCCACCGGCGTGGCCTTCCAGGGGAGAGTCGACGAGCTCGTGAGGGTCCTGGGCCTGTTGCTCTCCTGGAAGTCCACGGGTTCCGCTCTGGGGTAGAGGCCAAGGCTGCATGTTCCTGGGTGTGAAGCCAGGAGGCAGGCCACTCCCACCTTTCCAGGGTCCCATGGAGGTGGCATGGGCCATGGCCTCGTGGGATGTGGGGAGGGTGGAGGTGTGTGCTGCAGATCTCTCCAGAGACTGCCTAAAGTCAGCAGGAAGCAGCTCAGAGCCGGGTGCTCCTGGTGCCTCAGGCAGGGTCAGACGAGCCCTTCCGGCTCTGGCCTGCACGGCCGGGGCAGCAGCATCGCTCTCCGCCTCGCCAGCCTTCCAGGGCACAGGCAGCATCCCCTCCTTCCCACAGCCCCCCGCCCATGCCAGCCTGTGGCCCCCAGTGCTGCCACCGTCCTGAGAAGGGAGGCGACTCGCTGGGTAGCACAATGGGCCACCAGCGCCCTTGGTGGCCGCCTGGGAGGATCAGGACCAGACAGGGAGTGAGAACACGTAAATCGCACTCGGAACTGTCAGGGCTGCAGAGCGCGGCCCTGCATCAGGAGGCCAGGCAGCGGCCTCGCGGGGCTTGGGGACTGCGGGGCGCAACAGGAACCCAGTAAACCCGGAGCTTGGCTCCTTGACGGAGCTGGAGGTGGGGCCAGGGGCCAGGAGCCACTCTGCAGGAGGCCTCTCTCTTTGCTGGCGGCTGACACCAGGTGTGTGGCCATGGCGTGCCTCTGTTTCCCTGTCGCAAGTGGTGGGACAAGTGGCGGACTACCAGGAGACCGTGAGGTTGCTGCGCTTCTCCATGAAGCTGCTCAATGATAAAGCACAGCCAAGAAGCCCTCTGGGGGCATGACTTGTGTCCACCCTGACCACATGCTATGTCAGGGACAGGAGCCCCCGAGGCCCCCTGAGAGTCTGCCCACTCTTAGAGCAACCCTGCAGGCCGCTATCGTCACAATGTCCCCATTTCTCAGGTGGACAAACTGGACTTCAGAGAAGGCCAGCAACTGGCTCTGAGTTCATGCCACAGACCGCCTGAGCCTGCAGCCTGCTCTCCAGCCACTAAAGCCTGTCACCAAGAGCACTGAGTTAGAGGAGCATGAAGTGTGACAAAATGGGTGCCCTTCCTGCGAGCAGGCAGGACACTCCAGAGGCCCTGCCGAGCTGAACCTGAGTATGAAGGCAGTGGTGGGTGAGCACGTAGACCTGGGCTCTGCCCTGGTGGCCTCCAGTGGGGACACAGGCAAGCCAGTCACGTGGCGGCAGTGAGATGATGGCAGTGGACAGGTGCCCCGCTGCACAAACCGGGAGACTGGGGCGTGAGCGTTTCTGGGTTCTACTCCAGTTGTCAAGCAAGGTCTCCCCGCCACACACCCCAGCAGCATCCTCAGGGTGAGAGTGGAGCCTGGGAGCAGGGTGTTCACCTGCCACCAGCTGCCCTCGTGCCCCTGCCACCCGGTGCCCACTGCACCCACCACAGCCCTGGCTCCACCCACTGGCCACAGTCCTGTGCCTGCTGCCGCTGCACACCCCACCTGCTGGGTGGCCCACGGCTCTGCCTGTGTCGCCTTCACGGAAGCTCGGAAACCCGCACGGCAAGCCCCCGCCTGTTTTTGTAACTAGAGGAAAGAGCAGGTGGGGAGCGTCTCCGTGTTCAAATACCTCGGCAGGGAGCAGCCCTGGTAATGGCTGTGGTGTGCGACAGACTGACTGTGTCCCCCTCATCCTGTGTCTGATGAATCCAACTGGTTTTAAGTATTTTCAATTCACGGGTTTTCTGATGCCACCCTTCTTCCTGACCTCCAGTCCTCCTTGTCTGCTCCTCCCTCCAGTTCTACCCACCTCCCTCCGTCCACTGACCACTTCTCCTCGTCTCCTTTCTTTTGCTCCTTGTTCCAGTGTAACTCGGCATTAAGTCCCTCCACTGGTGTCCACTCTGCAGCCTGCTCTACGTGGCCCACTGACTTCTGCCCTGGTGAGCAGGACTGTGGAGAGCCTCGGCCGGGTTTGCAAATGTGTTGATTTGTGTTTGCCTTCAGATCACCACGATGCTGGTGGTCACTTTCTTCTCTTAAAGCAGCTCTGAGCTTAGCACCCTGAATATGCTGATGGCACGTGGTGACACTGAGACACAGTTCCAGCCAGGACTCACCATAAGCAGAGGTCCCCCCAATAAAAGAGTCAGAGAAATCCATCTCAACAAACAGGCAAAACCTACGACCCCCTAAAACAGAATCCACAGATATGGATGTGGACGGAACCACAGAGAAGGAGTCTAAGCAGCTGATGGCTAGAATTATATGTGAACTAAGAGACATCTAAGAAGTGAACAAAGAGAGCAAGTACATGAGTGAGAGCGCTGCAATAGACAGACCCTGAAGAAGGAACCAGATGAAATCCTGCAACGTTTAAGTGAAGAATTCAATTGGAAGTATCATCAATAGACTGGATCACACAGAAGTCAAATTTTCAGGCCTCAAAGACAGGGCACTCACTCATAAAGAAAAGGAGACTCTGATCACCATATTCACGAAATTTGGGACAACACTAGGGGAAAGAACGCAAGAATCATTGGAATAGAAGAGATACAAGGTAAGGGCACAGATGATCTTTTAAATGAAATAATACTTAAAAGTTCCCAAACCCTGAGAATGAGGTGAACACAGAAGGCATTTAGAACCCCAAATAGACAAGACCAAGAAGAACCTCTCTGTGACACACTGTAATTAAAATGACCAACATGGAGAACAAAAAGCCTTAACAGGAAAATGTCAGTCCACATTTAGAGGTGACCAGTGAGAATGACTTCTGATTCCTGAGAAGAAACTCTAAAAGCCAGACCCTGAAAGAAAACCACCTCTAATCAAGATTGTCACACCCAGCAGAGATGTCCTTCAGAATCAGAGAGAAAGAATATCCCACCCTGTGGGTCTTTCAGTTTTTAAAGTTCTTTTGTCTAAAACCCATTTTCCTGTGGCCACTAGAGTTGAGTGTCCCCTGTGCGCTGGGAGCTGGGCCCATGAAGGTGCTCAATGAAGGTGCAGGACTGACCAGCAGCATCTTCACCACACTCTGAAAGGTAGCCGAGCTTATCCCCGTTTAGCGGGAGAGGAAGGCACGTTCCAGCTGGCAGGGTGGCAGAAGAACATCACGTGGGGAAGGACAGAGGGTGACAGGGAAGCAGCAGCCACCTCGGGCTGTCCCGTGGTGCCAGATGTGCACTCTGTGACAGCCGCGTCACCATCTTCTGCTGCACACTGACAGGGCAGAACTGGACCCGCCCGGCACAAGCCACACACCCCGGGCCTGGAGGACTGGGTGGCTGGTGTGGGGAAGGGCCAGGCAGGCTGGCAGGCGCTGTGGGCTGCCCAGCTGGGGGGTCTCTGCGAGTCTGCAGAGCAGGCCAGCTTGAGAGAGGCCCTGAGCAGGTTCCTCTACGGTCAGACTGACTGGGAGGGAGAGTGCACGGTGGAGAGCAGCCCTGCCGACCTGGGGAATGTCTGCAGGGAAGGGGCCCGCTGCCTCATCCCTCCCCACACCCAGGTGGTCACTAGCGGACCTCTGACAATGGGACATAATCGCTAGGAGTTGGGACTGACTGCACTTCAGAGTGTCTGGTGTCCTGAACAGCTCAGGACTCTGCCCCTAGGAATCTGCTTCCAACCTGGACTTTCCCAGATGCCTGGGTCTCTGGGTCACCTCCCCACCCAGGCCTGCAAAGACTGTGTCACCGAAGCTGGCATGTGGCAGCCACAGAAGCCTGGAGCCCGTGGAGAGGCTCAAGGGCGCAGCAGGCCAGCGTTTCCTGAGTGCCAGGCATGAGTTACGTCTGGCACCTGGTCCTCCCGTCAGAGCTGGGGAAAGACGGGAACATTTTTACGTGACCTTCACCAGAAAATAAGGAAAATGGGTTTGCTTGTGAGTTGAGACATCGCTGTCATCACTTTAGGTGTGTGTATAGGTTTTTCTTTTTTTTTTTTAATGTCCTTAACCAAATTAAAAGTTTCCCTAAAGTGCAGCCGGGTCTTTAGGCTTCTGACTGCACAGCCGTAGACAGAGAAGGCTCTTGAGGTCCATCATTTATGGGGTGATGGGGGACAACGGTTGTGAGGGGGTTGTCGTGAAGTCTGCTGAGCGCCACAGCCCTGGGAGCGTGGACGGCTGGATAAAGGGTTCCTGAGAGGAGGGGCTCCTGCCCTGTGCCAGGCAGTGGGACAGGTGCCAGGCCCCCACGTGAAGGACAGGTGGCTTCTCAGTGCAGGAGCTCAGCCCAGGACAGCAGGGACGTCACAGCAAGAGGCAGGCTGGAGCCAGAGCATGTGAGCCAGGTCCCGGCTCTTCAAAGCTGTGGGTCAGATCACCTCCAGGTCTTTCTCTTCTCTGTAAGGGGCCACAGTACCAGTCACACCCAGCGCAGGCTGCCGTGAGATCAACGGGTGATGCGTGGACTACCCGGGAACGCAGGCCAGCTTCCAACGGGGTCGAGGCTGCGGCCTTGGAGGCAGGGCACCAGGGAGGCTCCCTGGGGACACAGGGGACACACAGGTGTCTTCCAGCAGAAGGGAGGTGACGTTGGCTGGGGCACGGGGGTGAGCAAGGGCCAGGGGCGTCGTGGCTAGGGACTTCCTGTCACAGGGTGTGGCTCTGGTGTGCCACCCGGGGGGACAAGACAGGTTAGAGATGGCCCTGGTTTCCTGCCAGGCTGGGTCGGAGGCTGGGGGTTACTTGTAAGGAGTGTGAATGTCCTCTTTAAGGGAAGGGGGACTTCAGGAGGCTTTTAGTGGGGTGCGTACGCGTGTGTCCGTCAGAATCAGATTTACGTTCTGAGACGCCTGCTGTGCTGTGGTGCAGAGGCCAAGGTGGTGAAGGGCAGGAGTGGGCTCGGGAGGCAGGGAGGCCAGGGAGGAGGCTGCAGCAGGAAGGCCAGTAAGAAGGGATGGCAAGGCTTCACCAAGGAGGTGGACACAGCGAAGAGGACAGGTGTGGGGAGGTCAGGAGGTCAAGAGAGAACGCTCGTCCATGAGAACGCCCCCACCAGCCCTGAACCCCACGCAGGCCCTGTGCTGGGCTCGGTGGGCACAGCCTCTCCACGGTCCTCACCCACACCCTGTGGACACAGGATGGGGAGGCAACGGGCACCCCCAGGTGCTGACGACGGGCAGGCACAACCCGAGAATCCACTTCACTAGGAACACAATGGGAAGAGCCATGAGCCAGCCACGCGGCTGGGAAAGGCCCCCGAGGTCCTGGCCCAAGTCAAGGGTCCAGGGACCAGGGCTCTAAGGGGGAAGGGCCTGGCGCATGCCCACTCTTATGATGTAGGACCCAGACCCCCAACCGCCTGACCACGTGTGTGTGTGAGTAGGTGTGTGGAGTGTGTGTGTGTGTGTGGAGGGAGTGTGTGTATGTGTGTGAGTAGGTGTGTGGAATGTGTGTGGGTATAGTGTGTGTGTGGAGTGTGTGCGTGTGGAGTGTGTGCGTGTGTGTGGAGGGAGTGTGTGGGTGTGTGCGTGTGAGTGTGTGTGTGTGTATTGTGTGCATGTGGAGGGAGTGTGTGTGTGAGTGTGTGGGTGTGTGCGTGTGTGTGTGTGTAGTGTGTGCATGTGGAGGGAGTGTGTATGTGTAGTGTGTGTGTGTGGAGGGAGTGTGTGTGAGGTGTATGTGTAGTGTGTGAGTGTGTGTGTAGTGTGTGTGTGTGGAGGGAGTGTGTGTGTGTGAGGTGTATGTGTAGTGTGTTAGTGTGTGTGTGTGTCCTCACGTGCACCTCATTTCTGCTCTGGCTCTCGGGGGACGAGGGCTGGCAGCAGGGTCTGGTTGGGTCCCACACTCCTCGGGGGTGCTCTTGATGTGTGGTCCCAGGGGTGGGATCAACAGACGGCAGTGAACTTGTCGGAAAGAGACAGATTTCAACCCAGGATTGCAAGAACCCCCAACGGCTTCTGCGCAAGGGGGGTGCAGGAACTGGAGACTCCTTTTAAAGGATCCACTCGTCTCTTGACGGATGAGCTCAGTTCTAAGCTGACTCCCTCCAAAGGCGGCTGGAGGGGGCGGAGGAGGCTGGCGGTCCTCACCTGGCAGAGGAGTCACAGAGTAACGGGTGGGCGGAGAGGGGGCCGAGCGCCCCATTCATCTTCAACTGCCGGTCCTGAGGGACAGGGAGTGGGTGGCTGTTTATCTCTCAAGTCGCAGCTATTTTCTTCAGTAATGAGGTGCGAACTAACTTTCTTGAGGGCAAAATCTCAGCTGCAGGGTTGGGCAGGGGCCAGGGGCGTCAGGTCCCGGGGGAGGGCCTGAGGGCCACTGGCACCTGAGCTCGACCTGAGGCTTCCCTGAAAACCTGTCCCTGAGGGGAGGAGGGTTGGGCTGCGGGCCTCACCACCACCTTCCGGGTTTCGGAATCTAAGCCACGCCAGGGACGACGGGGTGGGCTGTGGGGATGGGAGAAGCACCTCCAACTGGGCCGAGGGCACTGCAGTTGCCACGAGGCCCCTCTGACGCACGCCGTCCCTGCCCCACGTTCCCCTTCCTCCATCAAAGTGCTCCCATCAAGTTCCCCTCCAATCGGAGGTGCCCAGACACCGGCCACGGTGAGACTTTACAGAAGGTGCTTTCGCCTGCCTCCTGTCCTGCGGGAACCAGCCTGCCCAAGTCCCTCGGCCATCCTGGTCCAGGGCCTCCTGCAGGCTGGTGCCCTGCGGCCAGTGCTTCCCGGGACTCTCCACCGGAAGGTAGGTGTCTCAATAGGCAGGGGAGCAGAGAGGGGCCCACAGGGCACGGATGTTCACCTGCCTCTGGGCTGCCTGGGGGAGGGGAAGGGATGAGTCACCTGTGGCTCCTTTACGACTCTGAGACCACAGGGCATTATCTCAGCAGAAGTCAGCGGTCTCGGGTCTGTGCCTTATCAAAGGCAAGCGCAAGCCAGACGGTTCTTGGCACCGAACGGCCCCTCCAGGCAGGCTGGCCAAATGAAAGAGACTAAACACTCTTTCTTGGTTGGCTGCGGTCCTCGTGCTCAGATCCAGAGCCCCGAGGCTCGTGGCACGCAGAGTGGACAAGCAGTGGACAGCAGTGGACATGCCTCACAGGTCATGTCGTGACAGACCTTGTTTCTCCATGGACAGGGGAGAGATGACGACGTCCTCCCTTCCTCCCACAGTGGCTTTTGAGGAGCAGAGCGCTGTGAAGGAATGTGCCCCCCACGACCCTCCTGCTGCAGGAAGACAGGCCACCCGGCGGGGTCTCCAGCGAGGCTCGCCAGGCCCGGGCGCCCTGAGTGCCCCCCAGGGCTACGCTGGGCCACTAGCTCCGTGGTCGGACGACGGTTACGCCCCCCGAGCTTTGCAAAGGCCAACTTCTACTCCTCATCCAGAGTCTTATGGGACTCGGGACTGCGAAGAGCTGTGCGTGTGTAGGACCCTGGGAGTCACCTTCTTCTACCTCTGAATGAATCCTGCTGATTTTTATTGTCTTTGGTGCCCAGAGCAGGGCTGATGTAAAGGCCAAGCCAAGCTATGTTTGTTAAAATAGTGAATAAAGAGCTGCTGGCGAGCTCAGGACGATGGTGCCACCCTCCGGGAAGGAGGGGGCTGTCCCGCTGACTGGTGCCAGGAGATCCTGCAGCCTGCACTGGGCTGCAGGCACCAGGGTCAGAGCTCTACTTCGCCAAGGGCAAAGAGGAAAGTAACTGGCGGACCCGGAGCTGCCCATTATGGGGGCCAGATGATTCAGAAAAGGGGGGTTGGGAGGACATGATGGGTCAGGGTGCCACTAAGCTGATGTTCACATTCAGAACCCCAAAGGCCAGTAGAGTGGACAGCTCGTGGACAGTGAGTCTTAGGAGACCTCAGTCAGCCTGGTGGCCAAGACAGCAAGCCCGTGGAGTGTGGGTTCACTTCACCTGGCAGCGCCGGGTTCTCCTCCTCCCCTGGAGTCAGTGCCCGGGCTCAGTTTGCCGGTTGGTGATAATGACCTGTGACCTGTCTCGGTTGGCCTGCTCCTTGGATCCCCGTGGCATCCAGCTCACAGTCAAAGGCCACGGGGTCCCTCAAATTCTGAGCTCATGACCTGATCCCAGGGCTTCGAGTTCTGGGTCCAGTTCTGTCCTGGCTGGAGTTCAGGAGAACCAGGAGAGAATTCAGTCAGAAAGACCCTCACCTAGGAGAGGTGCTCAGGACACAGGGATGGACACAGGGAAGGGAAACAGGTGGCTGTGTGTGGTGAGTATGGCCAGAGGTCCTAGGGGCCGCGGAGGGCAACTGCTGCCCCGCCTGCCGTGTGCTGCTTCAGAGGTAAAAAGCAGGGGCGGGGCGGGGAGCAGCAGCTCCTGGAGGGGGTCAGGGTGCAGGAAGCGCGTGGAATCCGCTCAGGGCTGCAGTGGCGTGGGCCAGGCCTCTGGGCACAGAGTGCAGAGGATGACCAAGCGGGAACCCCACGGACGCCTCGGGGAGCAGCAGGCAGGGCTCCGCCAGGAGAAGGCTGCATGAAAGGCTTGGGGTCCATCAGGTTCCCCTGCTCAGAGTGAAGCCCACTGAGGACTAAGCTGCAGCCGGCAGGTCCCGACAGGGCTCCCGCAAACCACATTTTCTTCACAGTATGAAAAATTTCCTAGCACGGTTCCTGGCACACACCAGATATCCAGAGCATCTCCCACTGGGTTGTTGCTCATCGATTTTAGAGAAGCCCAACAACATGGTGCCCGCAGTGCAGTTTTAGGCACTTTGTGAATGTTGACTCTTGTAACCTCTAACAACTGCTTGAAGTGGGAAAATGGTCCCCTTCCTGCAGGCGGAGCGGCAGAGGTAGGGAGGTGGCTCTGCTGCAGTCACGCAGCCTCCAGGCAGCAGGCGCAGGACTGGACACGGCACTGAGGTTCCTGAGTCCATGCATTGACAATGTCGTCTCCCATCAGGGTGGCCCTGAATCCATGGCTGTGGTGGCGCTGGGACCTCATGCTCTTCTTCTCCACTGCAGCACCACCTCTGTGCAGCTGACCCTCACCTTCATCAACCCACGGCTCTGCAGCTCCAGGTCCACCCTCGGGACTCCTCAGAGGAATGCAAAGCGCTGTGGGGCCGGAGACCGGGGATGAAGCACCTGCCTGGTGACGGTGGTCAGAGGCACAGAGGTGGCCTCTTTGACCTGACGTTGACCCTGGCATTAAGTTCTGGTTCTAGCACCGCAAGTCTGGGCAAGTCATGTGATCTTTCAAGAGCCTGTTTCTTTTGCACGAGATGGATGCAACCCGGGTGTGAATGAGCTCTACGCAAGTCACAGTTTGTGTAAACACCTAGCCCCTCAGGCCCATGTCCTAGGTCACCTAGTAGGTGATGAAGCAGTGATGGACACATGCGTCAGGAAGGACTCAGGAGGGTCAGGTGGGTGGGTGGGATGCAGCTCAGATTTCTAATGAAACTAAATGGATGTGAGGACAAGACCCCTTCTGTCACTCTGAACCCAGGTGACACTGGGACTCAGGTCCCTCCTCCATTGAGACTGTCATGAGGCTGGGAAATGCGACTCCTGTACACTGTCATTCTGTCACAGAGGAGGTTTCTCAGAAAAAATGCAGCATAAACTTAAATTTGCTGAATTAAATGTCATTCAAAAGCAAGACATTTAAAGATAAACTCCGTCCTTTGAGTACCTCGGCTTTTCGGATGACGCTCGGCGATTCCCTCCACCCTGGCTACGCTGTTGGACGGGGCTCCGAGGTCTTTCCAGCCTCTGAAGCCCCCTCACTTTCTCTTTTCCGTCTGGCGGCCACTTCGCAGTGCGTGACCTGCCGAGTCCGCCAGCTTTCCAGCCTGGCCTTCCTACCTGATCCATGCGGGGAGGGGGTCAGAGGCCACACCCCTGGAAGCACCCTGCAGTTCTGACTGCAGCCAGGCCTCCCAGCAGGTTCTAGGTCTATCTGACCCAGCCGCCTTGTGAGCTCCGTGCCCCGCACAGGGAACCCCACGTCAGTGCCAGGTGAGAGCGGCATGTGTGCCACTGGGGGTCCTGGTGGCACCTTCCCAGGGGCATATGCTCTACCCGTGTCCCCACCCTCTGCTGGTCTGTCTCGGAGCCATCTGGAGGAGAAGGGAATGGATAGGCTACTGACCACCAGAAGCCAGAACCCCAGGCCAGTGCACCAGGAGCCTGGGGCCAAGGCCAGGGACGTGACTCCTGCTGCTGCAGGGAGACACTGAGGACACTGTGCTGCGGGGACCCAAGGGGTCTGCTCCCCCCTCTCTGGAAAACCTCTGGCTCGCCAGGCAGGTTAGCAATGTGCCCAGGAGGCTGACAGAGGCCAGTCATTCAGCAGCGTCCCTTGAAACCCTGGGGGGGCAGGTGTGCCCAGGGCAGAGTGTGCTGCTTGCACTCCCGTGGGCTTGGCCTCATCCAGACCCCCCCGGTGCCCTGGCTCCCAAGAGCACAGTGCTAAGAAACATCAGCTTTTTACCCAAGAGCACTGCCTAGACGGACTGTCTCTGAAAGGCTCACCCAAACCAGAAGCAGAGGCCCCCGAAAGCTTCCTTCTGTCTAAACCGAAGAACAGAAGAATCTAATAAGCAAATCACAGCGAACTAAATACCTTGGACAAACCCTCACTGCACATTTCTTCTTGAATGCATGGTTGAGTCTGGCGGTCAAAAATGAAGAGGAAACTGCAAACTCAAGAGGTAAGTGGGCTCAGCCTCAAGACCTATCAGGCAAAGATGGAAAAGAGCCACAAGCGTCACGAACGCCCGGCCCAGACGGGCAGCTCCAGGGTCTCCTGGAGCCCCAGGAGAGAGCGGGGTGGAGAAGGTGTGCGGGACACCGTCGGGAGCTCCCCACCCCACAGACACAGATTCTGGAGAAGCACACAGAAGCAGACCGGAAGCGTGCACCCAGTGGCGTGGCTCAGACTGAGGTCCATCTTCACCAGTGAGCTGGAGGCCAGGAAGAGCAGCCCCGCACCAACCCAGTCAGCCGGCCTCCGAGAAAGGGCCACCAAGGAGGCTGGAGAGGGTGATGCACAGGGGACCCAGCCCTGTGGGAGCAGCCGCCAGCTCTGCTGGGACTTGCCGTCTCACACCAGCCCACAGGGCAGGACTAGAGGTAAGGGCAGGCCAGCCTTGACGGGCCGGGGCTAGGCCTGCTGTGCTTCGGCCCTGTGCAGCCTGCTCACCTCTTAGGGTCTGCTCTCCTGGACCTTAGAGGCCTAGGCCGCTGAGAGCAGAAACCTCGTTCTTCAAGTTCTCTCCGACCTGCTCTGTGCTGCAGACTTACCGGGCATGAGCCAGCCCCCGAGGTTTGTCGAAGGCACCCCTCTCCTGCCCCCTCCTGGACTCCAAGTCACCAGCTCAGGGGAAGTCTTCCTCTCTCCTCTGGACAGAGTCCCCTGCTCACCAGGCGTCAGGAACCAGAGTTCAGTTGCCATTTTAAGTCACAAGTAGTTTTCTTCAACGATCACCCAGGAGGGGGTTTTCTTTAGAACAGAGTGGCTCCTGGACTCCCAGGAGGGTGGGCGATTCTGCCCGAGGGGAAGGGCCCTGCCACTCCTCCAGGTCCCTTGGCCCTCAGACTCAGAGGGCGTGGTGCACCCAGACAGGGGGCCGGGAGAGCTGGGGTCAGGTGCCTGGCTAAGGCCAGCGGCTTGAAGGGTGATGGGCCCCAGGAAGGCAGAGGGTCAGAAACCGGACAAGGGGACGCTGGGATGGACACACATAGGAGACTGGGACCGAGGCAGGCAGGAGCCTGCAAAACACACCAGCCACTCAGGCAGCAGGCCCATCAGACTGGGGTCAGGAGGCCCGGAAGTCACAGGATTTGAATGGGCCGCGCCAGGAAGTTGGCACAGGAAGGGGGCCCAAGCTGGCCAGGAGACCAAGGAGGCCCTTCTCACAAGGAGGCCTCGAGGGCAGGGGCCAGGGGTTAGGTCCAGTGCAAGTTTCAAGGGAAGGGAAGGCGAGGCTGGGCTGAGTCTCGGACGGGTGGACACCGGACAGGGCCCTGGACTTCCAGGTCCTCCTCGGGAGAGGCGGCCCGGAGTGCACGTTCGCAGCTCTGCAGTGGCCAGCCAGGAGAGGTGACAGGCCACTGGAGGAGCACGCTCGTCCCCGGCAGCCCCTCCTCTACACCTGCCCCAGGCCAACTAGGGCAGGGAACCCGTGCGCTGCCCGGCAGCTCTCCACGGTCTCCTTCAGGGTGAGCAGGGGCAGCTGGCCCAGGTCTGAGGCGAGACACTTGGTTAACAGCAAGGGACGGGCGGGAAGGAGGAGGGCGGGAGAGCCAGCAGGAAGGCTGGAAGAGGGGACTGCACACCCAACTGGAGCCAGGGCAGAGCCAGGGTCCCAGGCGGGGACACCCTCTCAGACTTGTCCCATCTGTTCTGCTCCCGGGGGCTCCCAGCTGAGCCCTGCTGGCAGGGGAGGGCCCCTGGCCCCTCACAATCTGTCATCTTTGACACCACTTGGTCGTTTCCCCTGGGGCTGCCTGTCCGTGGGCAGGGAGCCAGGGGCCCAGGCCTGCCTTTGCACCTGGACCCGAGCGGGGGACGTGGCTCTGGGCTGCCGGGCATCTCGGTGGAACCTCGTTTCTCCTTTTGCCCTCCTCCAGTGGCTGCCAAGCCCCCCACTTCCTGCCGTCTGTGTTGGGGTCTCAGAGAGACCCTCCCCCTTCTAGCTTGCTAATAGCTGCGTATGGACGCTGGGAAAAGCCTGGTCTCTGTTCCTGGCAACTGCGTGGACGTCCCTTGGGCTGATCCGAGTCCCTCTGTGTGCTGCCAAGGGAAGGGCTCGTCCTGCACACAGGACACCTTACCCCAGCTCTCCCGGCCCCCTGTCTGGGTGCACCACTCCCTCTGAGGTCTGAGGTCTAAGGGACCTGCAGGAGTGGCAGGGCCCTTCCCCTAGGGGCAGAATCGCCCACCCTCCTGGGAGTCCGGGAGCCACTCTGTTCCACCCTTGGGTCGGTGGCCATCTCTGCCTGGAGGCTACCCTCGGCAAGTGAGGGAGGGTGGCGGTGGCCCCGTGGTACGGTACTTGCCTGGCCTGTGTGAGGTCCTGGGTTCCACCCCAGGGCCATAAAAACAAGGGCGGGAAGGAGGCGGGGAGGGAGGGAAGGAGGGAGGGGGAGAAGTAAGTTCCATCAAGTCAGTGGGGACAGGGTGAAAAGGCAGAGGGGGTGGGCACTGACCACAGCTTTGCAGACAGGGTGAGGGTGTGGGGCCAAAGGTGACCAGCACTAGCATGGCATCGGGTGGGGGGGTCTGTGCCCTGACTGCCCCACTTCCATTCTTATGCTGCCCTCTGGGCCTAGGCCTGTCCCCATCTGTGAAGTGGGCAGCTGGACCAGATGGTTTCCGGCACCGCCCACCTAACACCCCAGGAGACGCAGAGGCCCTGCTGACCCAGCACTGCGATTCCTAGGGTGTTCTACTCTGAGCCGTGACGGGAGCTGGCCTTAGTCACAGCCTGTGGCAGCTGGAAGGGCAGAGCACTGACTCGGGTGCTGAGATGTCCCCGGGTCTGATCCCACGACCCGAGTCTATTAGTGCCAGCTCCCGACGGGCCTGGTGAGCGGGGTGGTGAGGAGGCAAGCCACCTCCAACGGACTCAGCCTTGGCTTCCCAGTGTCCTCAGCAGAGGAAGCCAGCACTGCACCTCGCTGCCCGACCTCCGAGCGCACGGCACACGCCAGCCACTGAATGCCTTTGATCTGGTTTCTAAATGGGGCTCTGCCACTAACTGGCTGGTGATGCTGGGCTGGTGACCAGCCCCCTTCAGTCCTCGGACACAGGAACAGTGATGGTACACAGGGAGCACCTGACAAGAGGTACGTGCTCACGCATGGTCCTTCCCGATGCTGCAGAGACTGCTGACTGGCCCCTCGGCCAGGCCTCTGACAGCCCGAGTGCCTTGCCGGACCCAGGCCCACCAGGCCTTGGAGCCTGCTGGGAAAGGCCAGGCCCCAGGAGCAAGGGCCAGCAGACCTGACAGACAGGACTGACACAGTACGCCTGCTGACGGACCACGATGGCACGTGGCCATCTTGGTTTTAATCTGACAGCCTGAAAATTTCTCTTTGCATCTGTGAAACACATTTAGATGCACCTGTCCTCTCTCTGGTCTTCAGAGGCCACGGTGCACAGCTCTGAGGATGCTTCCTTCTGCCCCAACTGCCCCCTGGGGCTGTGTTCATGCACTTGGCAGGGCACTGGGGCAGGAGCCGGAGGCTGGGCAACCAGCAGGATGACCCTGAGTACGTGGCCTGTGGGCCTCAGCCTGCTTAGCTAAGAAGGGGAACAACTGTTACCCTAAGCATGTCTCATGTATCGAGGTTAGTTACATGAGGTCCTCTTACAGGGAGAGGAAATTGAGAAAGGGACTTGGAAAGAATAACCTATATTAAAAATAGTTTTGGATACAAATGATTTCAGATGTTGGTCTCATCCATCTCCCGAGCTGGAAGCTCCGCAGCTTTCCTGAGCGTGACAGTACGGTGCCCGGGCCCCAGTATGGCCCCGTCGGAGGCACAGCCCTGGGCACAGCGTAGCGCCTTACCAGAGCCTGACCAAGACTGTCCCTAAGGGAGGACTCCGATGGGGCAGGCCCTCCCCTGAGGGTGTGCCTAAGCTGTAGGCACCGTGCCCGAGGGTTAGGAGCAGCCCAGTCCTGGGTGCAGCCCTTGGCAGAGCAGAGAGGGCGGCTTTGGGTGGGAAATGGTCTCTCTTACCCTCCTCAGTATGAGTGGGCCACAGCCCTGGCTCCAGAGGCATGAGCAAGCCTCTCTCCACCTCTAGCTCCAGGTGGGGACGCAGGGGTCGGGGCTGGCATATCAGGGACCCTCCCCAGTGTTTGAATGCCTCTCTGCCCAGGGAAGCCAGGGCCAGAGCCACAACCTCCCAGAGTTACCCTCCAACAACCGACAAGCTCTGTGGTAAGAAACAGCCTGAACACACACGCACCTCACTCGGCTCCCAACCCTGCATGGGACGCAGGACGGATCTTATTGTCCTGCAAAGAGGACACAGACTTGAAAGGGCTGGCGCTGAGCCCAGGGCTTCTGCCTCCAGCCCCTGTGCTGGGGAGCTGAGTGCGGTCTTCACCTGGCACTGCGGGGCTGTTCCCACTGGAGCTGAAGCCCAACTAACCGGAGCAGACTCCACCCAGCCAAGGTGGTGGCTGAGGGTCCTTGATGAAAGGAGCAGTATGAGGGTTCTGGGGCACTATACAGGGCCAAGGAGCTGGAGAGAGAGCCTGGTTCCTCCCACCACCAGCAGGGAGCGCTCTTCCTCCTGTTCCTCCTCCTCATCTGCTCAGAGTCTGAGGTGCACAGAACTCAGAATCCAGTCCCAGAGCGCTCTGGACTCTACCAGAGCCCATGACTGCCCTTCAGGGCTAGTGTGTGGCCACAGGAAGGTCCCAGAGGTGTAGCCATGGGACTGAAACCCAGAGCCACCTGAGCAGAGACCCCAGGCAAGTTCCCTGCTGTTTCTGCTCCAGCCCTCCCACAAAGACGCAGCTCTGACTGCTGACCTGCCACTCTCGGGAGGAAGAGGTGCACATCCATGATCTCAGCTCCACTCCAAAGGAGCAAGGGGATCGACAAATCAGAGAAAAACAGTCAGGCCAAGTGCGTTATTTTTATTTTGCAGAGCAAGGTCAGGGAGCCTCCTTCTGCCCAAGCCCATTAGAAACAGAGTATCCAGGGGACGGGGCTTGCCTCCTGCCGGGCCTGCTTGCTCAGGTCAGCCACTGACCTTCCCTGGACCTCACGAGTACGTCCCTCACGTGTGGAGGGAGCCCAGCAGAGGAGGCCCGCAGGCCTTTCGGCCCGGCCACCTGTTCTCCTCCCCTCTGCTTTCTCCCAGAGTCCCAGGCATTCCCTGGTGAGGACGACTCTCCAAGAGGGGCACGGGCACACGCCTCTACTGGTGTCCGTGACAACCCCAGGGCCACCCTGAAACACCCCCTTGGTTTGGACTAGTGAGAACGAGAGGCAGTTTGCCCCTAGCTGCCTCCGAGGGACGATGGATGCCCACTGCGGGCACCCTGCTGCTGGTGTGCAGGCTCCCGACCCCACCCCGGGCCCTCGGCACGGCCTGTGCTCTGTCTCCGTGGTGTCCACAGCAGCTCTGTGCTTGCTCGTTCACTGTTCCTTCTCTTCCTGAAGAGTCCACATTACCGGCTTCTAAACTGCAGCCCCTGGTTGGCTGGTGCCAGTGCCACAGCAGTCATGGCCCTGCCGACAACCTGACTGTCCTCGGAGGACCTCAGAGCAGGGAAGGAGGCTGCTGAGGAGGGAGCTGTGACCACCACGTGGGCCTCTGGGCAGCCAAGGCCCTCCCTCAGGAGCACTGAGCTACGGAGCTGGGGCCTGTCTACAGCAGCTGTTCAAACTGAAAATCCCAAATTGGAAATGCTCCAAAATCTGGTGCTGTCTGAGCTCCAACCTGTCACAAGTGGACACTGCCCGATCTGACGTGAGGGGTCCAGGCAAAATGCAGGCTCACTAAAAAGACTCTACAACCACGCCAGCCACGAATGTGAGACATCGTGAGTTTCACCAGCAGACGTGGGTCCCTTCCCCAAGATACCTCGCTATATTCCAAAACCCAAAAAAGTCCCAAGACTGAAACACTTCTGCTCCCAAGGATTTTGGATAATGGACATGCAACGCGACACGAGGCTTTCTAGTGCTGACAGGAATGAAGGGACCTGTCCCTGTCACAGGCCAACCTGGCCCCAGTGCAGACAGGCAGGACACAGGGTCAGAAGCCATGGTGTATAATCCCAGCTCAGCTGCAGAACAGGTATTGGCCTCAGGCAGGCTGTCTGACCTCTCTGAGCCTCTGTAAGAAGGGATGATAATGGTACCTGTCTCCCAGGACGGCTGGGTCAGACGAGATCAAAATACACAAAGGGGAGAACGGGACCGTGCGCCCTACACGGAGCCTGCATTTCCTTGATCAACTGCCAGCCTTCGCCCTTCACCGGGATGCTGATGCCCTGCAGATCTGGCTCCAAGACAGCATCTGCCCCACTGTCCTGCAGGCACCAATGCCCTCTATCCCTCGAGGCTCATCTCCTGTTCTGATGCCCCCTGCTCACCCCAGCCTGGGCAGCTGCAGACTGGCCCCTCAGCCCCACGAGCTGAGGTGCTTCTTCCTTCTCCCTTTCCCTGACCATCTGTCTCCTCGCGCCCCTGCAGTCCCTCCACCTCTGGAGTGGGCTTTACCTCCAGCAAGCTTAATGCTGCGCTGATAAGACCAGTTAATCCTCTGCTTTCCTCTTTCGCAGAGATGGAGATTAGAGGCAAAGGGTTAGGCCATCCCCCCTTCAAGGGCACTCAGGACGTGCACTGGGGAGCGGGATCCTGCCTTCCCCCTGATGCTCTAGACAGGGCCCCAGGGTCCCTGGTGAGCAGCAGCACTGGTCCTTCCAGACGGAGAGCCTCCTGGTGGAATGTAACAGGAAGGGGGCATGGGCGTTGGTCAAGTGGCCAGAGCTCACCAGGCTCCCTGGGTCGATGGGCTGATCTCGTCCTCAGGAGCGGAGTGCCCAAAGGAGGCATCTCTACCACAGCAAGGCCCCTCATTCTGCCCATGCAAGAAGAAGGTGGGTTCTGGCCCAGCTGGGAGGTGACCAGGGAAAGCCTTGAAGCTGGGCCCTTAAGCCGGTGCACAAGTCCCAGGGCTCATGGAATCAGGATGCAGGAGGCACGGGGCTAACAAGGTTTCTACATCACGTTTCCTTGACCAGACACCACATGCTGTGTGTTAGCAGGCAGGTGACAGGAGGGTGAGGCTTCTGTGTTTGCTGAACAGCTCTCCTGGAGTACAGCACACTGCAGGGAGACAGCGAGTGGCAGGCGCACGGCCCGTGCTGCGGTGCAGGCCAACCAGGGTGATGCAGAGGACCCAGACACAACAGCATGCTGCACGGAGCTGACCGTGTTGGTCCTGAGCAACTGTGGGGGTCAACAGTTCAAGACTACAGCTCACAGGAAGAGCCAAGGTCCAAGAGACAGGACTTGTGGGAGAGGACACCAACACCTCGGTCATAATAATGGCTCATTTATTTACTTGTATCACATGTTTATTGAATATCTGCTTCGGTGACCCCAGTCCAAAGAAAAAAGTGAATACAATATTTGATTTCATTGGTGCTTATATTGTAGTGGCAAGTCAGAAGTTGAATACACCATTATGTTCTCACTAACTGTAACAAGTAAAGGAACAGTGTGTTATGAAAGGCAAGAACAGAGGACCCTGCTGAAACTGCAACCAGGAACCGCCGTCGGAGGGGTGGCTGGGGCAAGAACCGGCTAGAACAGGGTAGCAGGAAGAGCACTTCAGGCAGAGAGCGGCCCGTGGGAAAGTTCTGAGCAGACAAAGTGGGTGGCTTTGAAAAGCTGGAGAAGGCTGACATAGATGGGGAACCTCGGTGGGGAAGAGACTTCTGAATTCTACCTTCATTGTGATAGAAAGTCACTAGAAAGTTTAGACAGGCTTTAACGTAAGATCACCTGCTCTGTGGGAAACAGACCGGAGGGGGGCAAGAATGGGGGGGCAAGTTCAGTTAGGAAGCTCCTGCAGGCATAGGTGGGGAGGGAGATGCGGCCTGTGACGGTGACGGGGCAGGTGGTGGCCTGATCCTAGCTGTGTCCCCCAGATAGGATCAGTAGGGTTGGCTGATGGACTGGATATGTGGGGAAACACTTGGGGTGACGCAGATTTGAGCCTGAGAAACTCAGGGAGTAGGGGTGACATTTACTGGGAGAGGAGGGATGCCAGACGTGTGACTTCGTGTGGGAGCTACAGTGGAGAGTTCAGGTGGGGACACCTGGAGCCAGAGATGTCTCTCCGACAGCCACAGACACGCGTACCTGGACAGGGTGTGTATCACGAGCACGTCCTACCACTGGGGTGGGTGGGACCGCCCAGGCAGAGTCCAGGTGTGATAAACCGTGGTAAGACCCAGAGAACCGTGGGAAAATGGAGTGGAGGCTAAAGACGGGTGATTGGAGACAGAGGAAGCTGCTGACCACCTGGGATGGTGGTGAAAAGGCTGGAGAGGACCGGCCTGGAAGGCAGGGGACAGGCAGCAGTGGTGGAGTCAGACCCTCACCCACTGGCTCTGAAGGAGGCGCAGAGACACAGACAAGAGCTGGCTCCCGAAGGCGGAGTGAGCAATGACGTCCTCAAGTCTTGCCCAGGCCAAAGGTCTTCAAACTGCAGCCTGTGGAGAGTCCCTTCCTGCCCTAGAAGACCACGTGGAAGGTCCTCGGCTCCTGTCGGCACTCCCTGAACCTCTGCTTCATCCCCTGACAGAGAGCCCCACTCCTTGTTCACACCTCACTCAGGAAACCCCTGGGTACGGTCGGTCGTGGAAGTGCTCATGACAGTGTTCGGCAGTGTTCTTCCACACACGGGACTGGCAGCTAGCAGACCACAGCAACCTTCCTGCAGCATGAGCTTCTGTTAATATGAGTCTCTGTTGGAAAGCTCCTGGTACCCGAGGGGCTCGGAGAAGGCAGACAGCCTCCCAACACCCTCTGTCTGGTCAACATCTGCCCGAAACCTTCTCTTCCAGGCCCTCCCTGCAGACCCTACCTACCTGGCACACTCCACCTGCCTGCCTCCCCCCCCAGCTTCCTCCTACCCCAGTGGGGAGCACCAGCCTCTCGTCATGGGGCGGGGGAGTGAGGTTATGGTGCCTGTGTCTCAGAAGCACCTGGTAAGTGTGTGTCCACTGATGGCACCTGTCCTGCCTGAGGGTGCCAACTTGTGTCGGTCTGCTTAAGGACACACTGATGGACTCCAGCAGGCCCAGGTAGGAGGAGAGCAGGTGCCTGGGGCATCTACCAGCCTGCCTTCTGTACAGTCATTCAAGAAAGTGCCAAGTCACTTGAGTTCAGGTTCCAATTAAGCCACGGCCACCAACTATTCCAAAGGCTCTTTAAAAAGCCTCCCTCTTCTTGGAAATTTAGACCATAAGAGCTCCTGTCTTCCATCAACCTTGTAAACAGAGGTCTTGCCATTTTAAGCTGTGGGTATCCTCTGGCAAAATCCTTTTTAAAATATTAAAAAGGCAGGTTTCTCACCCAAACCTTTCACCACGTCATGCTTCAGGGTCAGAACACTACAAGGAGTGAAAATGTGGCCTGCAGTGTCCCCCCCCACCCAAGGCACTGGCTACAGTGAACATAATAACTAACACATCACCGTAACTCTCTTGCAATATGAGTTTCTATTAAAAAGTTTCCACTGGCAAAGTTTTCAGGGTATAAACGTTTTGTGGAAATTGGTTCAATAAAGTCTGGGCTCCTCAGTGGCCTTAAGCACCCTCAATAACTGCAGCCATGAAGAGACAGGAGGGCTCCGAGCACAGATCTAAAACACAGTTTAGTATTCTTGGGGCCTATTTTTGTTCCCCTGCACAAACAACATGAAAATCAGGAATCTTAAAATATCAAAAGTTGCAGTTAAAAATCCAAAAATCTCTTCCAAAACCCCAAATGCAAGAATTCAGTGATGAAAGGTCAGAGAACATTCTGTCTCTGATTTACACCCGTGAAAACTGGTTCCAATGTGAACCCACCCTCCTCAAGATTCATTGCCCATTTTCTGGAGAGTTATTTATTTATATATTTACTTTAACTTATAAGAGATGTGAGGCCACAGAGAGCCCCACTGTGCAGTCTTGGGAACAGTGTGGCTGCTTCTGCTCAGTCTCTCCTGGCCTCCTCCCGCTCCAGGCTGGGGGGGGGGTGGGGGGGTATGGTTACTATCCCCTGGCAAGATCACCTCACTGCCATCAGGGTGAGGCCCCGGGATGAGACAGGCCTTTGCCCTGTTCATGGCTTTCTCTGACTTGGCTGGAAAGAATGAATTCCATAAAAAACAAAAGCAGTTTTAAGACACATGTGTTAAGATGTAATTATTCTTTTGAGGGTGTGTCTTTTTAAATGGCATGATTCACCCAAAATAACATGTCCCCCATTTCTCACATCTAACTGTCTTCCAGAAAGACAGGAACACAGTGTGCAGAGGCATATTGGAAACTGGGATTCACATTTCTTCACCAGGAATGAGCTTTCTCCAGCACTGAGCTTTTATGCTTAAAGAGAAAAGTGCAAACTCCGGGAGGAATAAAGGAAACAAAACGATCTGTCAAAATTCCTTTTAGCGCCTCTGACTAGTGCTAACTTACATGCTCTCAGAGTGCAATGAAAAGCCTGCGAACTGCTGCTAAAAAGATGCCTTGACCTTTTAAAACGAGAACTCCCCCACCCCATATCCATATTAAATAGGTAAACCCTGGAGCCCTAGAGTTTTAGGTTAAGAAATGAAATGAGGTTGAATTTCCAGAAAAAGGGATCCCCTACAGGCCACAGGCTAATTAGGGTGCTCTAGACCTACATTGTACAGCAGGTAGAATACAGGCCCCGGACCCTTTAGCCACTGTAGTCACCAACTGCTCAGGGTACACACCTGCAAGGAGGCGGGCGGGAGTTATGAAAATTCAGTAATTAAAAACGTCCTGGCCGAGACAGCCTGAAGCCTGCAGTTCCAGGGCCGGCTGTCGGCCCCTGGCGGCCAAGGAACCAACGGCGGAGATCCTGGGTCTCCATCGCAGCCGCCAAACCCCGCGCGCACCCACCCGCGTGGTTGAAAGAAGTTGGAGAGCTTGCAGCTTGACAACCGGACTCAGCGGTGGGCATCGGGGAATTCCTTCCAGCACAGCAATCAGGAAAGTTTTGAAAAGTAAAGACCCCAGACAGAAGAGACTCATCCTTTCTTTATCATAAAAAACACCCAGCGCTGCGCCAGCCGGCTGCTTGCACAAGGCCGCCAGCCCTGTTGGGGACCCGCCCGGCACCTCCCAGCTCCCCACGCCCCAGAACTCATCGCAGGGCCAGAGAGGCGGCTGGCTTAGCTGGGCTTGCGCTTACAGAGGGTAATGCCTCGGGGATCCCCGGCCTAGGGCACAGGGCTCGAATTCAAGAGCTACCAACTCCCGCTCCGACGCCCTGGACCTTCTCCTCCAAGCCGGCTCGGGTTTCTCCAAAGGACGCGCGGCACAGCCCTCGCGCCCCCCGCGCTCCATTCCATTCCTCTCTACGTTTCTCCCCCAAACTCTTCCCGGGGAGCCCCGCAAACACCGACGACGCCCCGAAACTTCCAGGGCACTCTCCAGCTACCCCACACCTCTGCGCCTCGAACCCTCCTTGTCGCTTTCTTTCCGCCCCGCACGGTTCTCCCTGCGTTTCTGAGGAGTCAGAAGCAAGCCACGAAAAAAATGCCTTCGCGAGAAGCCTCCTTACCCCCGCCCAGTCACCGAGACAAAAGCGCAGGGAGGAGGGAGGTGGGTGGGGAGGCGGGATGAAGGTTCAGAAAGAGGATGGGGACAGCGGTAAGAAGGAACTGGGGAGGGGGTCGCGGTGGAGGGCAGAGATGGGGGCCAGCACCCCGCTCCGGCGCCGCGCGGCGGGTCGCTTACATGCCCAGGTCGCTGTAGGTGTTGAAGAACTCCATCTGGTTGCACGCCTGGATCCAGCCCACCACCCAGGTCTCGTGGCGGGGGATGGGGGGCATGACCACGCGGGCCGAGGCTTTGAAGTAGGGGGTCTTGTAGCGCAGGACGATGGGCGAGGTCTCCTCGATGCGCGTGGGGCACTGGTCGATGGTGGCGCACACATCGTACACCACGATGTTCTCGCGCCGGATCCGCGCCTTGCAGGTGATGCTTTGGATACAGCCCATCCTGCCGCCCGGCGCCGGCGCGGCTCGGCGTGGGGCAGTGTGGGGGCCCGCGCGGGCAGCCGGGGGCGCCCGTCACGCCGGCATGGCGACGCGCCGCTCGATCCAGGTCCGCTCAGCTCGCGCCTCCGGGCGAGGTGCGGCCGCCGGGCATCCTCGGGGAAGCCCCCTCCTCTAGCCGGCTGCCCGGACGCCCGCCCACGCCCGCCCCCTCGCTCCAGCGGGGCGCGCGGAGCGTGCGCTCCTAGGAGGCGGCGGGCGCCCTCGCCGGCTCCGGCGCCCAGGCGGAGGGCAGGGAGGGGAGCGGCGCTGCGCGGAGTGGCGCCCACCCGGGGCCGGAGCCCCCCGCCCCTCGCCGGAGAGGAGGTGGCGGCGGCGGCATGGAGCCGGGGGAGGGCGGCGGCGGCAGCGCCCGGTCTGTCTGCCTCCGCGGCGGCAGCAGCAGCAGCCGCCGCCGCCGCCGCCGCTGCTGCATGAACCTCTGCACCGCGCTGCCCCCCGCGTGCAGCGCACCCAGCGGCGGCGAGCGGGCGGCCCGAGCGGCAGGCGGAGGCAGCGGCGGCGGCGGAGATCGCGCTCCCGCCGGCCCCGCCCCGCGGCCGGGCCTCGCCGACTCTCCTCGCCGGGCGCCGCGGCCTGGGGGCGCCAGGGGCCGCGGCCGGGTGGAGGGCCCGCGGCTGGGGCCGCCCGGGACGAGCTGCGCGGAAGACACTGGCTTTGCGCCATGCGTTTTGTCCCTCGCCGGCTGCCGTCCGGGTGGGGGGCGGGGGTGTTTAAAGGGCCGCGAGCCCAGCGGCCGCGCGCGGGGCGGGGCGCGGCGCAGGTGGCGGGCGCTGTCCGGGGTCTGCGGGCGCCGGCGCCGGCGGGCAGCGGGGTCGCGAGCCCGCCAGCCGGGGGAAGTGCGGCCCGGGCCGGGGGCGCTCCTCGGCCGGCCCGCGCCGCTCGGGAGCTCCTCCTCCCGCCCGAGCGCGCGCGCGGGCACCGCGGCCCGGAGCGCCGGGTCCGGGTGGGCGCGAGCCCGGCTCCGCCTCCGCGGTGGCCCGCCGCGTCCGAACCTCGGCCTCTCCAAACGGTCCCCAGCAGGACCGCGCGCTCGCCCGGCCCGGGAGCCCCGGGAGCCCGTGCCCCGCGCGGAGCCGGGTGGGAACGCTCGCGGCCTCCTGGGGGTGGCCGCCTCGGCCTCTGCCGAGGACAGGGGAAACTCAGAGCGTTTGGGAACCAGGCAGGATCCAATAGTAACCTATTAATTATACGAATGTCCCCGCCCCCCACACACAGACGCCCGTGCTGGGCATTGGACCTGGGGTCTGGTGCATGCCATGGCCGACCACTGACCTATGTCCCCAACCCTGACATTCTGGGTACCATTGGTAGCAGCCCATATACCCCACAGAAAGCCTGGCCTCTTAGGGTTCCGTTTTAGTCTTGCTTCTCCAGTGCTGCAGAGTGACTGGCACAGGTGACCACCCAACAGTTGTCTGTGAACATGAATGAAGGGTCTGGCTGCCGCTGACCTGTGGGAACTGCCACCACAGACCATGGATGTTGTGTGTCGTTGGGCTACTGCTGTGTGCCTGTTACTGCTAACGTGCCATCAGGAAGAAAATTTAGCAGACACTTTTACTGGGCATCTTCTTACACTGAGGTTTCAAAGCCAATAGCTTCTTTTTATGTATTTCTTCCATGAGCATTGAACATTGCTGGACCTAATGCCCAAGTGTGAAATACACTAACAGGCTGCAGGAGGCTGCTAGACTTAGTCTTTAGGACAGATGTGACCAGTAATTTAAAAATTGGTTGTGATCTAAAACCACTCTTCATCCTTATTTTAACTTTTCTGTTACCTTGGTTCACTTTATAGTTAACAGAAAAGCAGTTTCCCTCTTTGATGGCTTGACTCTCAGTTTATTGTAGACCTCCATGTAAGTCCTTTTATCATCCACACTGGCTTGCTGCCTGGCAGGAGCCACGCACTGTGCTGGGTACCAGGAATTCAAAGCTGGACAAGAGCACACGGAAAGCTGGAGAAGACAGACTTGTTAACAACTTGTTACAGTCAACTGTGACACATGCTTAATAGGGACATCTGTCCAGTGCCACGGAAGACCAGACAAGAGAGTCTGAGATTTACATATGTCTCTCCTGAAGCAGTGACAGCTGAAATGGATCTGAAGAACTGATGGAGGCTTGCCAAGAAAACAAGGATGAAAGGGTAGGGTTGGATGAGAGGTTGGGAACGCCACACACATAGGTGTGAAAGGTGGCGTGTTCAGTGGAGGAAACAGCTCACAGTCCAGGTGCGTCTCCATGTGGTGTGTGGACCTACACAGCAGAACCATCGTCCAAGAACCAGCTGTTGATAGGACCAGAGGTGGACCTTCTGCAAAAGCTGTTGAAAGCAAGAGTTGGCTTTTGAGAAGAATTAGTCTGTATCATTGTGGAGGATAGGAAAGCAGGGTCTCAGGCATGATTTGGCTCTGTGCTGGGTAGCACTGTGGGGCTGCAGGGGTCTGGATGCCTTGGAGAGTCATTTAGGAGGTAGATTTGATTTACTTGCTGATTAGATGCTGGAGGAAGGTATGAATCAACTCTGTTTCCAAGACTTGGTAATTAAGTATATGTGGGCAGAAGGAGACAAACAGACGCAAGTTGGGTTTGTGGACGAATCGTGTTAAGTTTGAGGTGCTTGGGGGTCATTTTGGTAAGGGGTCAGACTTTGAGTTTTAGTGGTTGTTAGGTCCTAGGAAATAGACCAAAAGAAAAGCATTCAGTTAAGAAATTAGGTCATATTTCCAATTAAGTTACTTGTCCATTGCATAATTGTGGATAAATATCTCCTTTGTCTTCTCTCGGCTTCTGCTAAGTCTCTTAAATGAAAAGAGAACAATAGCTTTCCCCAGATTATAGGGAAATCATGTAAGGGAGAATATACCTTATTTTTTGAACTTTAGACCTTATTATATCCAGTAGAGTGTCAATAAAATGAATTCATTATCCACAGACTTGCCCCCTTGACTTTCTTGAAGGGTTGGTTCATTCATGACCTTAGTGAGTCTTCAAAATCATAAGTGTCACCACGACATATGATTTCCAATATATAATGCAGTAATATGTAACTGGAAAATATAAGGAGTTCTCTCAGATTCTTCTTGGCTCTATAAATACGGGGCCAAGGTAATTTCTAAAGATATTCAAATTTTCCCATTGAAATAAACTCCTTATTTCATTGTCTTATATCCTACCTCATTAATTCCGTCTTTCCCTGGCTGTAAGCCCACGACGACAACCTGACGAGAATTGCCGTGTAGAGCTGAACTGTGCTGGACACAATGCCAGTTTGGGGTAGGGTCCACACACGAGCTGTGTTGCTGGCAAGTGCTCTCTGGCCTCAAAGCAGCCCATCCAAATTTGTGTCTCAGCAAATTGCCTCATGGCAGGAACCTTTCAAGTCACTCACTGGAGACTGTCATCATTCTTGAACGTTCAGTTCTCAGATGCCACCGTAGCGCTGCATGTAGCCTAGAGAAAGTCCTCAGAAATGTGGGAGCTGCGTGAGCTTCCCACGCGGCTCTTCCCTCCCCGCTTTCTCCCCTTCCTTTCTTCCTACAGTCCTGGGGTTCACATCCAGGGCCTCCGGGTGCTAGGCAGGTGCTCCCCTCTGAGCTGCGACCCAGCCCTCTGGATTTTTCTGCCTCTGTGGGCACCTTTCTCACGCTGCTGCAGTCGCTCACACCTGTCTGCCCCGCTGGGCGGTTCCCTCTGTAGGGGTTCTGCTATTGTGTCCAGGTGCCCATCTAGAGCCTGGCCCCAAGAGCTGCTCGACAGGTATTCTGCTGACTAAGGTGTTCTCAGAAACCTGCTAAAGGTCCTTCCCCACACATCCTGTGGGCCTCCAGGCGGTCCCGATAGCTGCGGGCATTTGCTTCCTCCTGGTTCTTTCTGCATGGTGCCTCTTTGCCCTCCCACTCTTTTCTCTGCGTGCCTCCCTGAGGTCAGGTGGCGCCCTTTGTCTCTGAGCACTATGCCCTTTCTCAAGGATCATCCGTTCTAGGACGGGATGCTGACGGCAGTGGATCCTCATGAACAACTTCCTGGCGTTCCTTCTAGAGTGCGGCACAAATGCCCTTTGTCCATCACTGTGCATGCTCTTGGGCCGGGTAGAGCCCCTCAGTGCCAAGCAAGGCTCTCGAGCACTCTCCAGGGTGCTGGCCTGCTGCCACCTCCACAATGCACTCCCTCAGCTGCAGATGACCCTGCCCTCTGTCCTTTAGGAAGCAGAGTCATCTCTGACTTTATTTTTCCTATTGATTGACTCATTACTCAATTTTTCAAGAGTGCTTTTTAGAAACTCGGGTCATAGGGGCCCATTTTCTGGTTGACCTTGGCAAGGATTTTCTAAAATCACAGAACAGACCACCAAAACCTGAGGAATGGCCCCTGATGCTGTTTCAAATAAAGATGGGTTTTGATCTAATTTAGATGGCCTCATGGCAGGTAAGAGGCTAAATGAGATGTTCCAAGACTGCAAAGTGAAAGACGAATCCTGTTTGAGAGTTGTGCAGACCACCACCCTGGGGCAGAGCAGCCAGTTTCTCTCCAGGACAGTCTGAGAGCTCAGCATGGAGAGAGCAAGGCAAGAGTCTCCAGCTGCTCTGCCAGAGCCATTTAGCCCCAGATGTGGGAGCTGCTTCAAGCAGCGCACATTTACAGTCTTGGATTATATTAGGCTGTGGAAACTACAGAAAAGAGTGCCAGTTCCTCAGCTGTCCCGTTGAAGTTCCCCTTCCTGTCTGGCACATTCAAAGTCCTATTCTCAGTCCCGGGTGGTGGCAGTTGATGCCCTTTCTTCCGTTATCCCTGGAGTCCGACATCTGGCTCTTCTCTTGGCTCCCAGGCTGCTTGCTTTCCCTGTTTCCCAGGGTGGCATCTCCTAGGTGTCCCCTGTCCAGCCTGAAACCCCTCGGGCAACTTACCTGTGGTATTGGTTCTGACTGATTTTTCGGAGCTGTTCTGCGAGTCCCACCAGCCCCGCAGCCCAGGCAGCTCGAGCGTGGCCTCCCCATCTGCTCGCTGGACGTTTCCATCCGGCTGTACTGCCATCCCGCCATCTCAGGGGCTGACGACCTCCTCCACCAGCCTACGTCTCCTCCCACACCCTTGTTTCTGGCTGAAGCCCCCGGGGTCATCCCAGTCTTAAAAGTCTGAGCCACACTGGCTCCTGCGTCTGCTTCGTGGCCACTCTCATCTGACACATCACGTCAGGGATCTTGATGACGCAGCTTCTGGCTGGAGAAACCCTCGTGTTTCCCCTTTGCCCTCAATCTTGCCACCCATCCCTCAGGTTGGCATTCAGTGGGGCCCGGTGGGAGCCAGCCAAGCCGCCTCTACCGTTCTTTCCCTCTGCTTCCCAGCCATGGAGGCCGCGGCCAGAGCAGAGGGCCCATTTCCCTGAGAGGCCCCTTCTCGGTTTTGGTGAAGCCCTGTCCTCTGATTGTGCGCTCCATGACAGTCACAAGTACCAGTGGTGTGCGGCTCATTCACTCCTTACCCAGCCTGTGAGGTAATGTCCTTACCCTCTTTTACAGATGTGGGTACAGTGGCAAAGAGAGCAAGAGATGCCCCAGGGTCCCAACTGGTGAATGGTCAGGCCAACTCCAGACTCTGACCACACACTAGTGACCCTCTGGGTCCCATGAGAACCCCTGCTAGGACACACGGTGGACATGAGTAGCTGGTGGATGGACGAATGGAACAATATGGTTTTGTGGCAGGCTTATGATAAGCCCCAGGAGAAGGAGGAGCCGGGAAAATCCAAGAACCTAGAATAACAGCCCCCTGGAGGAGGATACCGTAAGGAAATCACACGAGAAGAGCTGAGTCTGGGGGAGCTGCGGCGACCTGGGTCTTAGGCAGCAGGTGTTCCAGTGACCATGGCCTGTGGGGACCGGCTGGGGGATGTTTTGTCTGATTGTCAGTTTAGAAGTCACGGCTTACTGTTCTGCGGTTTCTCCCTCCCTCCTTCCTTCCTGGGCCCTCTGAGCCTTTTCTCGGTGCCGCCTCGTGAGTGCCCAGAGTGTCCAAAGCACGTAGGCAGCAGGTGCTGCCCTGCTCTCCACAGCTCGTGCCCTTTCAGGACACAGTTGTTTTGTGTGTCTCTCCTGTGCATATGTGACCATCGTCTCACATTTGTGTGTCACATTTATTGCAGTCTATGCACAGACCTGGCACTTTTTATATACTCCAGTGACGATGAGTGAGAGGTGGCCTGGTGAGACGTGAGGACCGGGTGCAAATGATGGCCACACAGCTCCCTGGGGTCTCGTGATGATGCCAACTCTACCGGGGTCCCTCTGCGATGCAGCGTGAGAGCTGGCACTTCCCTGTGCTCTGAGGACCAGCGGCCTTGGCGTTGGAGTTGGGCAAGCGCAATGGGAGTATGTTGTCCAGGGAGCAGCAGGAAGCATAGTGAGGCCAAGCGTGGCACCTGGTGCAGGGAGGAGAGAGGCCCACAGGGAGCCTGGGTCCCCAGCCTCCAAACCCAGGGTCTACACCAGGTAGGGGCAGTGAAAAGGGAAAGCATTGGAACGGACATATCTGGGTCTCAGCTGGATTACACAAGTACCAGGTCTACACCCCTGCTGTCCCTAGGCCTCATTTTCTTCCTGAGGCTGCTGTTGCATTGACTAAGTGATAACCCAGTGCCACACCTGCCCGTGGTCCCTCAGCGAATGCTAATCAACAGTGGCCATAACATGGTGGCCACGTGAAGTCTGGGCAGATGGAGACAGCACAGTTCCTCCTGTAGGAATTTCCAGAGTGGTCGGATCAGCAAGTGGACGGGCCTGGCTGTGGCTCCTCCATTTTCTGTTTCCCTTCATGTCTCGAGGGGATAAACCTGAGGTCATTGCACAGCTTGACCACCTTCTTGCTGCACCCTGGGGTTTTCCTGCCTGACCCCGGGGATCTTGGACAAGGTGTTGATCACCATGCCTCTCATGGTCAGACGGTGGGATTGGCTGTAGGATGTGTCCAGCTCCCTGCAGGAGCAGCAGCGTGGTGCTCAGGAGTCTGGAGGGCTTCTCGTCTGTGGGGCTGCTGCTGTCCAGCCATGATGCCCACGGGGGCACAGCCAACCCTCTCCTCGTGAGTAGAGCTCTGATCTCCAAACGATCTCCACTGGAGCATAGGAAGAACATAATGGAATTTTTATTCTTCCATCATTTTGGAGGTTTCCTGTTAAAAATGTGTACTTTATGTATGTTTTGTTAGCGGCTGTGTTAGAACCGATAAACACATAAGCAAGCCTAACTGGTCGCCACCGATCTGGACAGTGGCGGGCCCTTCCGGATGGTTCTCTCTCTCAGTCCCTCTTTTACTTATGTAAAAGATCTTGTTGTTTGCTGGCCCTTCCGAAGGCATTTGTTCTCCCCGTTAGCCCTTCCTTCATGTGCCGGGAAGCTGCTGCGGTCAGGCCTTGTAGGAAGGGCTGGGGAAGGAGGACACAAAGGGCGCTGCCCTTGGCCTGACCTCGGCTCCCCATGACGCAGTGAACTGTGATCTGGCCCCTCCCTGGCCTGCCGCCTGAACTCCTTCCTGAGGCTCATGTTTAGCCAACTGAGGTCCTTTGCACCCCAAAAAGCTTGCACCCCGGCTGCTTGTTGTGTTCCCATCCTGTGGGCGTGGCAGCTCCCTGAGGGTGGAGGTCTTTCCTGGGATCTGGCCCTCAGGTACATCAAGTTTCAGCTCACCAGGGGCTGCCAAGGAGGCCGACTCTGAGCCTCAGTGGAGCCGGGGTGCCCCAACTGTGGGATGAACCTGACCTTGGGCGTGTGCCCAAGACCCAGGGCTCACTTTAGCCTCTGGCGCTGAGCCCAGAGTCTCGGCTCCTTCCCTAGGACCCACTCCAAGCTCCATGTCCCACCTCTGCAGTGGCTCTCTCCGATTCTCCCGAGCCTTCTAGCTGGTCCCCTACATTTCCCTCTCACCCCTGCCTACAAACTATTTTTTAAAACTATGATAATGGTCCTTAAAAATTTCCACTTTTTCTGGAAAACAGTAGTAACACCCCCCCACACACACACACACCCTGTTCTTGGGACCCCTTTACCAGCCTTGCCACAACCGTGACTGTGACAGGCCCCTGGTGACCTGGCTCCTGGCTCCCTTGCGGGCACCATGCTGCTCCATCTCCCTCCCTCGTTTCGAGCCACAGAACAAGCCCAGCTCACCCACCCCAGGCCCCTGTGCCAGGCCCTGCTTCTGATGGGGTCGCCCCTCCTGCCTCTCCCTGCCGGGACCTTTCCCAGAGCAGCTCAGCCTTCAAAGTCCAGCCCGAGTGCGGCCCCGACTGCTCTCCATCCCCCAGCCCCAGCTGGGGGCTGCTGTGTTCTCTTCCTGCGCCTCTTCCTCGGGCACCTGTCAGATGAGGAGGCGATGTCCTCTGCCACTGTTGGATCAGGATCTGTCTTCCTGTCTGGGTCACAGGCTCCATGAGGACAGGGTCTCTGTTGGTCATTTTCATTGCCTTTAAGGCCTTGCCTGGCACAGAGCGGTTGTTCAAAAAATATTTATTGCATAAACGAATGAGCTTGAGTCCTTGCTCTGGTGACGCTCACGGCGTCCCAGTCCTTCTAGAGAGACTGCCCTATCTCACCTTGACCCCTCCACCCCATGGCTGGGCGGGAGGTTCCTGAACTCTGCTCACTCACCTTGGTGAGCCCCGCCTGCCTTCTCTGGCCCCTGCTGGACACATCTGTCCCCCCGGCGGGGGCTTGGTGCTGAGGCCAGTCTTCCTCTTCCTGGGATATGTGGGCACCCTGGGACACGTGAGATACCAGACACATCTCTGCCAGCTCCTGCTTTGAGATCTCATGTGCGTTCCAGGTCCCTCTCCAGTACTGCCCCCCCCCCCCCAGGTCCTTGGGGACAGGTGTCTGCAAACCCACAGGTGAAATGGGGCTCCGAGAGGGGCTTCAGGGGGTGGCGTCTGGGAAGCGCTGCTGAGTGCTGTGTGTTCTTAGGAAGCCCAACGCGGCCTTGGTCCAGGCTGGGTGAACACACCACGGAAGGGCTCTTGAGCATGTTTATTATTGCCGTAAACGATTGGTTATGAGTAGACAGCCCGTCTGAACCACGAATAAGAGAGGAAATGAGCAGTACAGGAGGGAGGGAAAGAGAAAGCCAAGGATCCCTTTAGGTGGATAGAAACTCATTCTATCTGTATCGCTCAGTAAGTGTCACACACCACAGGCAAGATGACACTGGTGGTCACACTTCCTAGACCATTGCCGATGACTCCCACGGCCCTGCGCCCACACGAGTGGAGCACCAAGCAGCCCCACATCCGATTCCTTCCCCAGGTCCCTGGGGCTGGGTGGAGAGCACCAGGCTGTCTCCCTAGAATGTTCAAAGCACATTGAGCGCGTCTTAAAGTAGGCCACAGCCTGACCCCTGTTCATACTGGGTTCAGATGGCAGGTCTGTGCCACTCTTGTGGGTAGGAACTTGTGTCTCTGAGCTTTGAGCCTCCGCTTGGGTCCTCTGGGCTCAGGCAGGTTACTTGAATTCTCTGAGCCTCAGTTTCCCTGTTCATATTGTGATTTACGTCTCGAAGCTGTCCTCAGACCCCCTCCTGCTTTCCCTCTTGGGAGCTCCGTGTGGCTAGAAGGGTCCGAGATGAGCGTTAGTGACGAGCAGCTGAGAGCTGCAGGAAGCTGCTGCGTGGTTCTCGTGGACCTGAGCGTGGCTTTGGAGAAGGGAGAGACGGAGCGAAGAGCGGAGGGTGGACGCAGCTGTCCGGCTCACAGAGGTGAAAGGTCAGCCCTGTGGCAGAGCAGCTCACTGTGGCAGGACCCCGGGATCCAGTAGAGCCCTCCCCTCATCATGGCAGGGGTGAGGCAGGAGTATCAGGGTCCCAGTCCCCTCTGGGGAGTGCCTGCAGTGACCAAGGCCACCCCCTGGGCCCCGCCTCTTGAAGACTCTGCCACTTCCCAGTTATGCCCAGCGGTGGTCCTTGGGGGACCCTCAATGCAAGTCCCACAATGCGAATCCAGCTCTTTACAGGCTGGATCTGGTGAAGCTGAGTAATGGTACATGGTACAAGGACGATCTGACGTTCAGATGGGGGTCTGTGCCAGTCTTTCATGTCAGAGGACTGCTCCTCTTGTCTGCAGACGGCACACAGCCGTGTTGACACAGGAGGGCCGTGTGTGTGTGTGTGAGAGAGAGAGTGTGCGTGAGTGTGAGAGAGTGTGTGTGTGAGAGTGTGTGTGTGTGAGTGTGTTTGTGTGTGAGTGTGTGTGTGTGTGAGTGTGTGTGTGTCTGTGTGTGTGTGGGAGTGTGTGTGTGTGAGAGTGTGTGTCTGTGTGTGTGGTGTGTGTGTGTGAGAGAGAGTGTGTGTGTGTGAGAGTGTGTGTGTTTGTGTGTGAATGTGTGAGTGTGTGTGAGAGTGTGTGTGAGAGTGTGTGTGTGTGAGAGTGTGTGTGGGAGTGTGTGTGTGTGAGAGTGTGTGTCTGTGTGTGTGTGGTGTGTGTGTGTGAGAGAGAGTGTGTGTGTGTGAGAGTGTGTGTGTTTGTGTGTGAATGTGTGAGTGTGTGTGAGAGTGTGTGTGAGTGTGTGTGTGAGAGTGTGTGTGTGAGTATGTGTGTGTGAGAGTGTGTATGTGTTTGTGTGTGAGTGAGTGTGTGTGTGTGTGAGAGTGTGTGTGTGAGTATGTGTGTGTGAGAGTGTGTGTGTGTGTCTGTGTGTGTGAGAGTGTGTGTGTGTGAGAGTGTGTGTGTGTGTGAGAGAGAGAGTGTGTGTGAGTGTGAGAGAGTGTGTGTGAGAGTGTTTGTGTGTGAGTGTGTGTGTGAGTGTGTGAGTGTGTGTGTGTCTGTGTGTGTGTGGTGTGTGTGTGTGAGAGAGAGTGTGTGTGTGTGAGAGTGTGTGTGTTTGTGTGTGAATGTGTGAGTGTGTGTGAGAGTGTGTGTGAGAGTGTGTGTGTGAGTATGTGTGTGTGAGAGTGTGTATGTGTTTGTGTGTGAGTGAGTGTGTGAGTGTGTGTGAGAGTGTGTGTGTGTGAGAGAGTGTGTGTGTGAGTATGTGTGTGTGAGAGTGTGTGTGTGTGTCTGTGTGTGTGAGAGTGTGTGTGTGTGAGAGTGTGTGTGTCTCTGTGTGTGTGTGAGTGTGTGTGTGAGAGTGTGTGTGTGTGAGAGTGTGTCTGTGTGTGTGTGAGAGTGTGTGTGTGAGAGTGTGTGTGTGTCTGTGTGTGTGTGTGGGAGTGTGTGTGTGTGTTTGTGAAGAGTGGCCCTCTTCCACGTCGGGGCCATTCTAGGGCAGAGGCACAGGAATGACGATGACAGAGTGGAGCTGATACAGACAGGTGGGAAGGTCCCCTCTGCTAGTGAGGACAGCCTCCAGAGCCAGAGTGAGTGGACGTAAGTCCTCAAGAGGGACGGACATCTTGAGGGGGAAGGGGTTTCTGAGGGCATGGCATGGGCATTTGAACAGTCCAGCTCTGAGTACACCTGGGTCACACGTGAGCTGGGGAAGGAGCCCAGCAGCAGACCAGACACCCTCGTGGGCCATCGTGGTCAGAGCAGATCACTGTGTTGGCTACTTGGGGAAGCGCCCAGCCCTGACTGCCCCTGTGTCGCCCTGAGATGGAGGATGCGGGAGAAGCTTGAGCCACTGCCAGATACTGTCTTTACCATTCAAGGGGCTCAGTGTCCCCTCTGCTTGTCCCCAGACTTTGTGACTCTGTGTCCACCTTGGAAAAGTGATTGTTCTCGGAGATCAAGGGCCATCTGCTGGGCAGCATCTTCCTGAACATGCTGTGGTGATAGCTAAAATAAATGCAGATCTGAGCAATTTGGCAAAGGCCTAAGGAGATTGTGCAATTCCCTGCTCAAAAAGGAAGAAATTAAAATATGACATCAAACAAATGGAAAAATGAATGATCAATGGGAAGCAACTCACTCCTTTTCCAGATGACAGAGCCGGGACCCAATCAGGGACTTAGGCAGCTCTCACAGTGAAGGGTCGCGGCCCCAGCAAAGGAGGCCTCGCCACTGCCCCTTCTGGGATGCGGTGACAACCCAGCAGGTGTGAAGGAGACCCGAGCAGAAACAGAAACGCAGGCTCAGGGCAGCCGCTGGGATGAGATGCAGCCGATGGGGCCCGAGACCCCAGTCACGCCAACACAGAGGGCACCGTCCTGGTGGGCAGGGGCTTGTCTTAGAGGCCGGGTGTCGGCTAGGACGTGAGTGGGAAATGTTCACGGGACTGCTGACTGCGTTCCTATTAGGTTCTCATTCAGACACACCCCCTTTTCCATGTTTGTTCTCTTTTAGGGAAAGACATCAGGGGCCAGGGCAGGGGGCAAGAAGGGTGGCTGTGGGGCTTCCAGCACTGTCTGCAGGGATCCTCAGGGGCGCGCAGAGAGCCCTGCTGAGGTGTCTTCTGCAGGCAGCGGGCAGTGTGGCATTGCTCAGAGGCACAGTCAGGGTGGGCACTGGACAGTGAGTGGGCTGGGCGAGGACCAGCCCTGGCACTGTCTCACACCAGGATCTTGGGCAGACAATCCATCCTCCTGAGCTCCAGTTTCCTCATCAGAGAAACAGGGGGCCACATCCTCTTGGTGCCTCAGGTGCGCTGGCGCGTGTGTAAGTGCTCTGACCTGCTGAGGCTCTGACACGGAGTCGCATGGAGAGGTTTTGAGTGGCGGACATGGTGTGCTGTGTCTGCACACCTCCATCCCTCTGACGACCACTTCTGCCTTGGGGTTCGTTTTTTCTCCCCCGGGACACTGGGTTTTATCCCAAGGAAGTGCCGACTCTTCTCCACTGAAGTGTCTACTGAGCAATGGTTTACGAAGGCTCCACCCCATGCCAGGCCCTGCGGGGCACTGGGGACTCCAAGAAGCCCGGGACACCGTTCCTGCCCTGTGGGACCCGCAGTCCAGGAAGAGAGCAGTCGTTCAAGAGAAGAGGGAGTCCCCGGGGGAGGCTTACTGGAGTGCCGTGGGGCAGAGGAGCAGGGAGCCCGCACAGGACGGGGAGCGTCCCGGAGCACAGGCCGCTGTCCACGCTGGGACGTGAGCCAGGAAGATCCCCCGGGAGATCTGAAGGAAGAGACGGTGTGAGCAGGGGCCTGGCGTGAGCACAGGAGGTGCTTCACACAGGAAGCAGAAAGACGCAGGTGCCAGGGGCCCGAGCTGGGGGGGAGTGGGAAGATGAGGGTGACCAAACGGGAGGCTGGAGGCGGATCCGCTAAAGGAACCGGGTGTGGGAAGAGCAGTGGGGTCTGAACTCGTGGTAGCCGTCCTGGGACAAGTCCCATTTGGCACGATGAGTCTCCTCTTTACAGGCTGGGTTTGCTGAAGCTGAGTAACGACGTCCGTTTTAACGTGCTGTGGGCTCCTTGGTTGCCATGCTGTTGTCTGGTCTCAGTACCAAGATGCTGCTGGGATCCCAGAACGAATTGGAAGGTTCCTTTCCTGGATTGGTTTCCTACTGCTGCTGTAACGAATTAACACAAAGTCAGTGACTTAAAACAACAAAAACTTATTGCCCTCGAGTTGTTGAGGTCAAAAGTCTCAAGGGAACTTTACTGGCTAAAATCCAGGTGTCGGCAGGGCTGGTCCCTGGTGGGGGCCCCAGGAGGGACTGCCCTTACTTCTTCTGGTTTCTAGAGGTTTCCTCAATTCCTTGCCTCATGGCCACCTTCTCCTTAAGAGAAGGCCGGTGGGTATCTCCCAGCGCCTCGTTCTTCCCACTGCTGCCCCCTCTGCCACCGAGAGGACCCGGGGCTGCAGTGGGCTCACCTGGGTGGGGCAGGGCACACAGTCTGCTCAAGGTCTTTAACTCAATCACGTTTACACATTCCCTTCTCCCACGTGAGGTGACACACACAGAGGACGGGACACGGGCATTGGTGGGGACCATTATTGTGCCTGCTAGGCTTTATTTTGGTGGGGGGAGGGTACCAGGGATTGAACTCAGGGCACTCGACCACCGAGCCACGTCCCCAGCCCTATTTTGTACTTTATTTAGAGTCGGGGTCTCACCGAGTTGCTTAGGGCCTCACCGATGCGGAGGCTGGCTTTGAACTCACGATCCTCCTGTCTCAGCTTCCCGGGCTGCTGGAATTTCAGGCGTGTGCCACCCACCTGCCCTGCTACCCTCTTCTTCAACTCCTGGGGAGAGTTTGTGAAGGACGGGTGTCGTTTCTCCCATAAATGTTGGGTAGAATCTGCGGTGACATCATCTGGGCCTGGAGTTCTCTTTCTGGAACCATGTTTGTGTCGGGGCTCCCCGATGTCCCTGTGTACACAGGCTCGAGTTCTCCCTGACCATGACATCGCACTTTTGGATGGGAGACTCCTCAACCGTGAGACCTTTAAGCAATTCACCTATTCTACATCTGTCTCCACTTCCACTTTACCAGATGGGGTAAGAATGACCCCAGCCTTAAAGAACCCCAAACAAAGGAAGTGCACAGACATTCAGACAGTGGAAGAAGAGGCAAGGGAGGGCCGGGTCCCCACAAGAGGAAACCACAAAGGGGAGAAGGAAACGTAGGCCCAAATCTCCATCGTGTTGGCTTAGGAACCAAATTCCTCAACAAGACTCCTAAAGCACAAGAAGTAAAATCAAGGATCAATAAATGGGTTGACAGCAAAGTAAAAAGCTTTTTCACAGCAAAAGAAACGATCAAGAATGTAAAGAAATAACCTACAGAATGGAAGAAAATCTTTGCCACCTGCACCTCAGATACAGCATTAATCTCCAGGGTATACAAAAATTAAAAAAAAAAAAACCCAACACCATAAAAGCAAGTAACCGAATCACTAAGTGGGCAAAGGAACTGAACAGATATGTCACAAAAAAAGAAATAGGAATGGTCCACAAATATATGAGAAAATGCTTAACATCACTAGTGATTAGAGAGATGCAGATTAAAACTACACCGAGATTCCAGCTCATCCCTGTCTACTTTCTTCAGACAGAAGCTGGTAATGGATTTGAGAACTTCCTGTTTGTCTAACTCAAGTGCTGGCTGCTGTGCTTTTTCCTCTGAGCAGTTTCCACACACTTTGGCATGTTGGGTTCCATTGTATTTCACTCCACAGTCCTCTGGGTGGGTTTGTTGGTAGGTGAGTTATTTAATGTATAAATGTCAGGGAGTTCGAGGTGGGTGGTGTTTTCTTCTGGCCCCTTTGAGATGTTACCCATTTCTTCTGACTTGCTTGGTTTCCAGGGAGAAGTCTGTTGTTCTCGTATCTGTCCTATAGAGGACAGATGTGACATACCTTTTTATAAATGTGGCTTTAAAAACATTTTTCCTGGATCTTCAGTTTTAAACAATGTGATTCCGATGTGCCTTGATGTGTCTGTGTCTTGTTTCTTCTTTTGAACTTCTTGAGTCTGGTTTATAGTTTTCTTCAAATTTGGGGACATTTTTCATAATTTCTTGCCATATTTCTCCTGTTTCCTCTTCCTGTTTTCTCCCCCTCTCTTCCAGGGCCACCGGTGACACGTTGCTAGCTGGCTTGAAGCTCGTTCATGATCTGTTCACTCTTTCAATATTTCCTCTCGATTTTAACCTTTGAGTATTTTTATTGCTGCCCAGGGACCTTTCTATATAGGTCTGATCTCTTAATACTTTCTGTTGTTTTTAATCTTAGATGTGTTTTTCATCTATAAAAGTTTCCATTTGGATTTTAAGACACCTCTCCTGTCTCTCTTGATCATGTTCACGATTCGTTATCATCCTGAGCCTATGGATATGTTTATAACGTTGTTTTAATGTCCTTGTTAATCATGTTATGGTCTGTGCCGTTTCTGGTTGTTTACTTGACTGGTTTTCCTCCTCGTGTATCATATTTTCCTGCCTCCGTTTTTCTCTGGATGCCAAACACTGTACATCTTATGTTTGGGGTGTTGGATTGTTTTTTTTACTCCTTTAAATGCTTCTGTGCTTGTTTTGGGACCCAGTAAGGATCCAATCACACGATCCTTTTGAGACTTGCTTCTCGGCGTTGTCTGGGGAGGCCAGGCCACCTTTCACGGGGCCAGTTTGGCGGTGTTCTCTTGACCACTCTTCCTGACCCCTGCGGGTCAGGATGTCTGCACTCTGATGGTCGGAACGTGAACTGTGCCGGGTCCTGTGTGAGCGTCAGCAATTGTTTCCCGTGTTCTTCTCCACGGTCCTTCTCCTACTCAGGTAGTGTCCTCACGAACAGGGACGCACCCTGCAGGTGGCCCTCTGTGCCCTGGCGTCCCACCTCCGTGGGGTCATCGACCCTGAGAGTGTCTGGGGAGCAGTTGTGTCTGTAACACCCACACAGGCCTTGCTGCTGTCTCCATCGTCCCTAGACAACACAGAGGACAACTGTTCACACACTTTTACACCGACTCCCGTATCACAGTCACCTGCAGGTGACGCAGGGCATGGGAGAGGAGGGGGCAAGTGATGTGCGAATCCTGTGCCTTTCATAGAGGGACTTCGGCGTCCGCCTCTGTGGGTGTCCTGGAGCCCACTCCTGTGGACACCCGTGGACGGCTGTACTCAGCCAACACGCAGGAGGAGTGCTCTCAGACCCTGAGCTCGGTCACCCCTGGCCTGTCGTCCCCGTGAGTGGAGCACTGGGACACAGCTTCTAAGGAGCACGGGTCACTTTGGCTCATGGCTTGAGAGGCTTCAGTCCCTGGCCAGTTGGCCATCGAGTTGGGCCTGTGGGGAGGCGGAGCACCACGGCAGGAGCAGCTGTGCGCAGAGCTGCCCACCTCGTGGGGTTGGGAAGCAGAGAGGAAGTGAGCGGCCCGGGTTCCAGTGTCCCCTCAAGGACACTCCTCCAGGGGCCTAACCTCCTTGGCTAGGCCATCGCTTAAAGGTCCCACTGCTCAGGACAGAGCCGGGGCTGGACCAAGGCCGGGACGCGCACGCCTTTGGGAGTGTTCAGATCTGAACCACAGCATCGCTCTCTCTGTTCATCGGATCTAGCTGCCTCGGCCCCCAGTGCCCAGTCCACCTCCCCAGCTCAGGGAAACCCCTTTGCCTGGGACCCTCTCCCCCTCTTTTATGTCCAGAAGCTTTCCAGGTGTGAATCGGGACCCACTGTAGGGCTCCCTTTGTGGTTTCCTCTTGTGGGGACCCGGCCCTCCCTTGCCTCTTCTTCCACTGTCTGAATGTCTGTGAACTTCCTTTGTTTGGGGTTCTTTAAGGCTGGGGTCATTCTTACCCCATCTGGTAAAGTGGAAGTGGAGACAGATGTAGAATAGGTGAATTGCTTAAAGATCTCACGGTTGAGGAGTCTCCCATCCGAAAGTGTGATGTCATGGTCAGGGAGAACTCGAGCCTGTGTACACAGGGACATCGGGGAGCCCCGACACGCCTAACACCCAGTGGTCAGCCCCACCTGCCGCAGACCAGCCGCCCCCGCCTCTGGACTCTGTCAGCATGTGCCGGAGGAGCCGGGAGGCCGGGCCCCCCTCACCATGGTCTCCCGAATCCAGCTGCTCCGGTCATGGTGGATCTGCCTGGTTTCCTTGAAACTATTTCTGACCCGGTTTCCAGGGAAACAGCCCAGGGCCATGGGCCTCTGCCCACCTGGACCTCAAACTCAAGACTGAGAATGGAGCCACCCAGCAGGGCCTCGCCTCTGCCCCTTGGGACCAGGACGAGGGACTTTCTCTCTGTACAGCCGTTCAGATTTCCGAGCACAGCGGACTGTGGACATGAGGAAGAGTGGGCAGCTCCCGCTGCGGTCGAGGCCGGCCGCCTGGACGTGCATCTGACAGCCTCCCTCTGGAGAAAGAGCTGGAGTGGAGTCCTCGGGCCTCTCCCAGACTCTCCCAGCCCAGGCCTCCTTTCAGAGTCTGCCAGCGGGCTGCCGGCTTTTCCTTTCATCTCCTTGGCTCAGCCGTTCCCCTGGTTTCTTTTTATGGTGACAGAGTCCGCGGGAGCCCATTCCAAGGAGCAGAGCCAGGTGTGCTGCTGCACCTGCCTAGGGTGGCCCTCGCCTCCCCGAGTGACCAGAGGGCCTCTCTGCAGGGCAACCCGTGACTGCCTCTGCACGGATGGTAGGTGGTCACAGAGACGACAGGCGCCGCAGCATCTCTGCACTCACGCGGGCCTGGGGGCGGGGCAGCCTGAGCACAGGTGTGTCCAGTACTTCTGCTGAATGCCCGCAGGTCGGGAGGCGCAGCAGCCCAGGAAGTGCTCATGGAGCAAGCCACGCTCGCTGGTGGTCATGGAGCCGTCTGTTGAGGTGAGAACAGCCCTCACCCACCTCAGGGAGCTCACCCACCAGCCCTCGCCCACCAGCCCTCACCCACCACAGGGAGATTCCCGTCTGAGTGGAGGAACCGCAGGACAAAGTTGGAAGCTGCCCGGTGGACACTCACTGTGTCGCACAGCCCAGGAGGCACGGGTCACTGGGTTCCAGGTCTGTCCTAGTGGGGCCTCGTCCTGAACCTGCCCCGTGTGGGCGTTTCTGCACTTGGGTCTCACTGTCCAAGAGGAAGCCAGCCACTGGCGTTCCCCCTCCTTCCAGCGCGGCCACATCTGCAGAACCGGGTTCTGCCATCCGATATGCTCGAGGGAAGACTGACGCGGTGTCCACCGTCTCCTGGTGAAGGCAGCGTGCAGCAAAGGGGGAGACACGAGTGTGGTCCTCCCCGGTCATGCCACTGCCAGGCCTGGCCTTTCAGCCCCGCTCGTGATTTTAGGAGCCATCCAGTGGATTTTAATAGCTCTTCTTTTCTGCTGGGTGCTCTGCCGTGGGCAGCAGGACCTGGCAGCCTTGGAGGGTCAGGGCCGGGGCTTCCTGCCTGTGTGAGTGGCACTGATCTCCTGTGATCTGTGGCTGAGTTGGGAGGTTGCAAGGAGAACCTGTTGGAGGGAGTGGGTGGAGGTCTCCCGGATGCTGTCCTGCGTTTCTGCTGCTCCTGGGAGTGGACAGCACTAGCACCCTCCGCCTGCACCACCGTTTTAGAAAGGACTCCTGTGAACTCCAGCTGGAGGTGTGCAGCCTTCCCAGACCCTGCCTCGGTCCCTCGCAGTCCCGGGCTCTAGAGTTCCACCTCATTACTATTGCCCAGTCTCTGCCCTTCTCTCCATTCCGCAGCGGAGGCCCCAGGTTTGCACGTCCCCCGTGGTGTGTGTGACCCGGCTCAGCCCTTGCCTCCAGTCCTTTCACACTTCAGGTGTCCTCCAGGCCATCCAGGGTGAAGCCCTTCAGTAGCCAATGATGCCCTCTGCTCTGGGGCCTCACCTTGCCCCGGCGACTGTTCTAAAGTGACGTCCTCCTGCTCCCCATCGTGCCCGCGCCCAGCAGTCTGCAGACTCGGGACCTCATTGCTGATCCTTCCCGCTGCTCTGTCTTCTTGAGACGCCCTGCCTGACATCAGGCCTTGGGCAAACCCTGACACGTCCCGAGTTTCCTTGAGAATGCCACCAACTCTGGGAGCGGTTCCTGGCATTTCTAGCAGAACCAGGTGGTTCTTTGTGCTCCCAAGCTGCCTTTCTCCACCTGGGACAGCACTGGCCACCTGGTGTGTTGGTTTGCAGTTGATCGTCCCACTAGACGGCCAGCATGGGAGGGTAGAGCTGAGGCCTCTTCACCTCCACCTCCAGGCTGAGGACAGCGACTGACACGTAGTCGGGCTCCATCAACGCTTATGCAATAAATTAATTAATCATCAATGAAAGCAATTGCTGGAGGGAACCTTGAAGCTCATGCAAGACTCCAGCAACTTTCTTCCCCCAATAGAGGCTGTTGTTAAAGTGATGTGATTCTAGTCACTCCAGCCACAGCTGTCCCCCTCTAGTGACCCAAGTGCACCCACAGAGGCATCTCTTTCTGTGCAGGCAGCCTAAAGCAGACCCAGCAAAGCACCTGCTATTTTACAAACACCTAGGTACCCAGAGTAGTAATTAACACAGAGCTCACTAATAGGAGTAATTAGTAGTCAAAGGTTGGCATTTGGCAAAATGCTGTCCCCCCCCCCACTTTTTTTTCCCCCCGAAGCAATGATTTTAAGTTGAGGATGCTCACAATGGACTGGGTGGGGGGAGATCATTCCAGACACCATGTGCATTCCACAGGCAGTGTCCCTGTGGGCGTCCTGTATTGTCACCATGAACCATGAAGCAGTGGGACTGGGGAGCATTACTGGGCCCCACAGCCAAGGCAGGGCGTAGGATCCAGGGCAGACCCACATTCAGGAAAATCTCTCCTAGGAAGAGAAGTTTACACTTGCAAAACAAATGAATTTGGAGGGAGGCAGGTGATCATTCGCACCCTGAAAGACCCTGGGCTATACCAAGGGTCTCCCACAGAGCTCTTTTAAATAGGAGCACCCGGGAGCACTCAGTGTTTATAAGGAATCAATTAAGAACCAATTCTTTGAGCAGATAATCTATTGCACCGTGGGTGCAGCTACCTTTAAAATGGCAGCTCCGGTCTTTGTCTGCAAACTTCCACAACAGCTCTGTGCAGAGGAAAGTGCAGGGCAGCCTGGGGCCCTGGGTTGGGGTCTGCTCAGGGCCATGCTGGCTGAGCCGGGCAGAGCCTGTGTCTGCGTTCTCACCTGGGTCTGGGGCCAGCAGTCTTGGGGTAGGAAGTGACAAAAGCTGAGTGTGAAGCGGTGGGTGGCGTGGGTGCTTGTTCTGCACTAGTTTGCTGAGGCCACATGACAAAGGCCACGGATGGGTGTCTTGGGCAACGGACACTCCCTGCCTCACAGTCCTGGCGCTCGGTGTTGGAGGACGCGGACTGGCAGCTGCTCTGCACCCCTCTCTGGCTTCCTCTGGTTTGCTGGAGATCCTCGCCGTCCTTGGCTCGACTGTGTGGCCCTGGAGTCTGACTTCATCGTCTGGTGGCGATCTCTTTGTGTGCATGACCAGTGCCACCCCCTCTCAGCTCGTTGCATCTGCAATGACCCTCTCTCCGAGTCAGGTCAGGTTCTGGGGTACTTGGGGTCAGAACTTCAATGTGAATTTGGAGGCAGATAATTAAGCCATAACAACTCGTCATTGCTCTGGCCTTAAGTCACTGAATGACAGACAAGCTGTGTTTTTTTCCAGTTAGATATTTTCCTTTCTTGTCTAAGATGTTGCCAAGCGAAAGGTATTTTTATAGAAACAACAGCAAGCCGCAAAGAGAAGCTCTCGGATGTAGAAATCAAGGCGAAGGGAGACCTGGAGGAGTGCAGACGGGCTGACCTGTGCCGCTGCCCTAGGGTAGCTTTCTTTTATCCTTCTCCTTTTAGGAAAGGGGACACACTCACCGCGGACGGTCACCTCCTCCTTGCCACGTGGAGGAGGCCGAGGGAGGCCTGGAACACATCTTCCCCATGATTCACGGGGAGGATGCCTCACATCCCGCGGAAGCTGCTTCTGTCAGATGGAGTCGGCTTTCTCCTCTGGGCTCTGCCAAACCAGACGTGGCAACACGGAATCGGTCACTTCTCTCCAAGCCAGCCTCCCAGCACACTCCGAGAGCCAGCTGGGGCTGCTGTCCTGTGATCTGTTACCCTTGGATTGCTGGGGGTCCGCAGGTCAGAGGAAAGGACTTAGAGACATCCTGGTTTGTGCTCTGGTTCCGCAGCTGACCCTGGCCTGCTGGCGTAGACCGGTCGTAGGAATGACCCCATTGGGTCTGCCTTGGAGACCACACAGGTGGCCACGCCTTCCACACTTCCTTTTGGTAACCATGTGACTTGGCTTAAAAAGTGCTTTGCTTTAGAGACTGTCCTCTTGCTGCCCCTCTGCCACCACCATCACCTGGTCAAGCTCAGCTATCTTGCTAGCCTGCTCGTAGCCAACACTGCCAGGGCCCAGATGTTTGAGTGAGCCCAGATGGTAACGGCAGAGTCTGGCCCAGGCGGGCAGAATTGCCCTTCTGAGACCAGACAAGGCTTCGGCCTCTCCAGTTTGTGAGCTGCAATAATGTTTGCTGTTGTTGAAAGCACTTGGTTGAGGATGGCTAAAGCTTGCCAATGCAGATATTTCCCGAGGGTTTTTCTAGAGTCTAGTGCTACTGGTGGGATGGTGTGTGTAGGGAATTTGGGGAGGATTTCCTGTACAATCAGCTCACATTTGGGCCATCTTGGCTGTCGCAGGCTGTGCCCTTTGGGATTACTGGCTTTGGAGCTAAATGCTGCCAGTTCAGACTGCAGCACCGTGTAACAACGCACCAAGTCTCAGCCTTCACACAATAAAGATGCCTCTCTCTCCCACGTGGTGGGCCATTCGTGTATTTTTGGTGTCTCGTACATCTGTGATCAGCTGCACTGCTGGCTGGGGCTGGCTCACCCGAGGTGGCTCAGTTGGGACCGCGTGTCTGTTCCCGTGCCGTCTCATACTCCAGAGGACCAGCCCTCATTCCACGTGTCCATGAAGATCTCAGTGGATCTGTGTGTCCACTTGACCTGATCACAGGATGCCTAGATATCTTCTGGGGTCTCCCAGGGAGGGTGTTTTCTGAAGAGATCAGCATTTGCATGGCGGCCTAGGGAGAAGATCCCCTCCCCAGTGGGGTGGGTCTCATCCAGGCTGAGGGCTAGAGCAGGTCCAGAGGCAGGGCAAGGGAGAGGCGCTTGCTGCTGGAGCTGAGTGGACTGCACTGCTCCGCCCTGGACACCTGCTCAGGTGTCCGCCTGCCACGCCAGCTCTCCTGGGGCCCCAGCTGCAGACGGCAGATCAGGGGGCTTCTCAGCCTCCACAGCTGGGTGAGCCATTAAATTATGGCAGCTCTGTGTGCCTGTGTAACACTCACGGGTCTATTTCCGTGTATGTCTATGTGCCCTGTCTGTTCTACTTCTGTGGAGAACCCTGACTAACACAGGGCCCAGGCCCCTTGTATCCAGTGTCCCCTTGTCCTCCACTGTATTCTCTGCACCCAAACAGACAACGAAGGAGACAGAGCAGGGGAACTGGCGGAACTTGCCTTAGGGGCAGGGCTGGGGTGACTGGCGCTAAGTGGCTGCCCTGCTCCTGTGGGAATCAACAGGCCCCTTAGGTGAGGTGGTCAGCTCGGGGTTTGCACAGGAGGGGTTGAAACGACAGCTCTTCCTCTTTGGATGGTTGTAGGACAAGGGGACTGGGACGGTGCTCACTCTTGGATCTTAAAGGCAGTGAGAACAGCCCTCTGGTGGTGTGCAATCTGCGCAGAAGGGGACTTGCTCCAACCTGTCCCTTCATCTGGTGTGTGGCCCTTCACACTGGGGAAACCAAGGCCGCTGAGCGCCACTTCACTGTGCTGCTGCCAGACCAGAGTCCAGGCAGCGACACGGTGTGGGCACAACTGGGTGCATTTCTGCAGGGAATCTTTAAACCACAGTGAAACCCACTGACAGTTGGTGTATTTTTAACTATCATCCTGGGCAACACTGACTCCTGCCTAAAAGAAACCCCTTTGTCCTCTAAGTGATGGACAATTGTTTCTGTTGAGATGTCACGATCTCTGGGGAGGCTACAGTTGGCTCCTAACAGGGGTGGGGGCTCGGCTCTGTGTTGGGTTTGAAGAGTCCACGACAGAGACATCTGGAGTCCAGATTCTTTGGAGCGTGGGTTTCAAATGATCACTCCGGTCGCTCTGCCTACCGTTGAAACTCGGGAACACGGGGGGTGGGGGCTGGGGTTCAGCTCACTCACTGTCATTTCCCAGGCCCTGGGTTTGACTCCCAGCACCAGAGAAACAAGCCATCACAAACTTTCCGAACACAGTGAAAACAAGTGGTCACGTGGGACAGCAGAACCAAAGCACTCGGCAGTGAGGAACTCGGCTCTGAACCGTCACTGTCCCAAGCGTCACTTACCTTTCACCTGTGGCCCACATGTAGGAATGTGTGGTCCCACCTGATCCCAGGTTCCATCCCAGCCTTCCTCTCCCCACGGCCTGCTCAGCCTTCATTACCACAGATCCCCGGAGACAGCCCTGTTCTCAGGGGCATCCCGATGTGCAAGTCCACGTCTGGGTGGACCTCCCTGCCCAGCTCCTCCTCCCAAGCTCCCACACTCTTGCATTTTTATGCTCACGCAATCACTTTCTTCCAGGTCTCGGCAATCTTTGACTTTCTGTCGTTAATAAGGCTCTATAATTCTCCCTTTTCTACCAGCCCGGTTTGGACTAGGGTCTACTTAGATCACACCGCTGCCAGCCATCTGCGCTCTGCTGCCAAAATGAGCCTCCCAAACACCACTCTGTCCATGTCACCTCTTCCCTGAGACCCTGCAGAGGCTTCTGATACTGCTGCCTCAAGACCACCTCCCCTAAGGGCTGGTGCGCCTGGCACGGAGACTCCAGCTTTCAACCGGAGACTTTTCTTAACTCCAAGTGTAAGCCTGGTTCTCTGGGGCGGAATGCGCAAGTGCTTTCATAGGGGAGAGGACACACGGCCAATGTAAAGGCGTGACAAGTGTTTCTTGGATGGAGCGCAGTGTGTGGATGGGATGTGAAAACACGTCTTGCTTACGGTGCTTTGCTGGTGCTCAGGGGCTGCTTCTGCATTGGTGAACTCCTAAAATGTAGTACCTGAAAACAGCGACTGCCTTTCATGCTCCTCTAGGTCCTGGGCTGGCCTCTCTGGGGTCCTCTGGGTGACAGCTGGGCCTTTCCTCTTCCCGTGGGCTCAGGACTCCCTCTCCATGTGGCTGCTCTGTGGTGTCTCTCTATGTTGTGTTTCCAGAAAGGCCGCCGGGCTTCTTACATGGAGCTCAGCAGCTTCCAGTCCTCCGCTCGGTCCTCTGCTGGTACAGGATCAGCTCTGCCTGGCCTCTTAGTTAAATCAAGTCCTGTAGCTGCGCTCAGGGAAGGGGACCCATGCAGAAGTGTGCAGTTGGGTGGGTTCGCAGGGCGCCATCTCTGGAGCCTGGCTGCTGCTCTCTGGCCTTGATGGTCACGTCCTTCCCACATGAAAATAAGCTCGGTCCTGAAGTCCCCCTGCACTTATCAGCTGGGATTCCAGGATGTCTGTCCACTAAACCAGGCCCCGTTGGTGTGGAGGGGGTGGACGCAATCCCTCACAGGCACCGCCTCACGGGTGAGGGTAAAGGACAGGTGACCTGCCCCTCCCTGTCCTGCACTTGTGGTGAAAGAAGGCGGGAGAGCTCCCACCACCCCCCTGTGCAGAAGGAGGCACCGTCCTGGCTGGTTCTGAACCCAGCCTGACATGGCGGCTTTCTCTGCCCCAAGGCCTGGGGAGATCTCTGGCTGAGGCTCACCTTTGTTTCTTAGGAGAGGGTCTCTTGGGAGCTTGGGCGCACGCTCTGGGATCTAGGCCTGTCTGGGACCTGCTTTCTCTGTACTCAGAATGGCCTGTTGGTAGGTGCCTGGCTCTAAGCCTGCTTCCTGCTCTCTGGGAAATTGGGGCCCTCGGGGAGAGCCCACTGTGGTGTCAAGTCTACGTCCCTCCGGGGTTGACGACCTTCTCTGGCTACCTCGGTAGCTCATTGAGCCTGGCTGGTCTAAACAGTGGGATGAGGCAGGAGAGACGCCACGCCAGCCCTGGGCAGAGCCTTAGGAGCCCTGGGAGCTCCTGACTTTGTACTGCCGGGAACTGCAGCCACTTTCCTACTGGAAAGCCCCCTGGGCTCAATGGACGTGGAGCGGGAGACAGGCCACCGGGCTGCAGCACACCAGAGGACTCCACACCAGGTTCCGGCCTGACGGCAAGCACATGAGGCAGCCAACCAAGACCCCCAGCAGAACTTCCCGGAGCCTATTCCACCGGTGGATCTGTGAGAGGAAAGTGGCTGTTGCTCAAAGTCATTAAATCGGGAAGCAGCAGATGACAACCAAGACCTGCGGCCATTCATTGGGGGTCGTTTATCTGTGCATCTGTGCCTGATGCTGTCAGGTCAAGTGGAGGCAAGTCTGAATCTACAGCAGGGATTCTGAACTCTGTCTTCTTTATAGATGCTGGGAAAGTCTTTGCTAATGGAAGTATTTTAATTTTACACTTTAAATGCATGCACAAGAGTTTTGCCTGAGATATACTTACAGTGAATCCTTTTGTGAAGAATAATTATTGTGGTATTCCTCATACTTTTCATTTTCTTCAAGTTAAGGTTTTCTAGTAGTGAAGCACTCCTGAGCTTTTATGAATATAATTCAACAAATATTTTCTGGGCACTTCCTATGTGCTTTTTAGTGTATTTTCAATCTCTGTAGGTAAGTGAGACTGGGCTCCGTCCGATGCTGTTTTCCACTGGCCATCAGTGAGCCTGTTGGGGGTCACTGTCCTGAGTTCCTTGGGGACCCTGCTTCTGTCCGTTAGCATATATCCTTGTTACGGTCGAGCACCCCTGGCTGTTTTCTTGCTGCTTCAGTAGGAATTACATTCAGTTGCTCAGTTTCTAATGATCTAATTAGCAACACTTGCCAGCTCCCTCGTTGCTCCCTGTCTCCAGGCCGCTCCCCGTCACCACCCTCTGTTCCTCTCCGAGCTTCACTCAACCTTCTGTAACAGGTTCGCGTCCCACAGTTGGCCCGCCGTGGACTGCTGCCCAGGCATTCGAGACTCTGGCCTTAACTACTGGGGGAAATCTCTTCTTGACCTTTCTTTGCCAAGCTCTGCAGGTTCTGAGTTTCCAGTCACGTTTCTCGTGTCTTTGTTTTTCACAGAAAGAGAAATCAGAAGGCAGAAAGGAGTCCCGCGGATGGTGTGATGTGACAGAGGAGCCTGCTGTGGACGAGAGCCAGGTGACGTGCTCAGAGTCACAGCTGGCTGGTGGAGAGCCAGGAGCCCACACCAACGACCAAGAAGCCTCGCCTTCCCCAGATGAGATCGTGAGTGCAAACTGACCCGCTGATGATCCACGAACCAGCTCTTACTTATGATCATTAGTGGCCGTGGTCAGGTCTCTGTTTTGCTGTCCACATTGGGCTAAAACTGGAGAAAATATGAGGAAAAACAGGAAAGTGTGCTGGGCCCAGAAGCTGTGAGGTGCCCAGTAGCAAGTCAGAGTCTCAGTGTTTGTGATTTCAAACACATTATTATCCAATAAATATCCATTGAGCACCTACTATATGCATACATGTATGCATGCATGGACATAGATGCACACTTCCTCCAGAAATGTGTCCTGTTCTCATACATATCTTTACCATATAACCCACCACAAGTTTCGTGCCTGTTGCAATATACCATAGAGCCTTGCTTTGGGGGGAAAATGGATACTGTGATTCTTTATAGATACTTTGCATGTTCCCAGTCTCAGCACCATCTTGTCATCAGCCTTCATGGGAGGAGTTCTCAGTGCAGACACAGATCGGGGCCATGCAGTTACTGGGAGTAAATGAAACAGGCTTAGCACTGCCCAGGTGGAGGGACAGGGACTGGGGCAGCCTCAAGACGGAGAGTCCCAGTCGAAGGGGGCAGTTGCTGCTCTATGTCAGGTGACTGCTGTCATGTGGGAATTCTAAGCCCAATATTTCCAGAACTTCTGAATTTTCAAGAGATGCTAGACACCTCTATTTTATGTGAAATCTCCTGATTTAAACAAACAAAAACCACTGGTGACTAATTTAAAACCACAGCACGGGCCCAGCTAAACATGCTCCCCAGATCTGACCCCAGTAACAATTTGCTCTGCCACCTGGTGTGTCCCTGCCCCTGTCCTGAGATGGCAGGTCCCCAACGCCCAGCCGGGGGCCTCCCTGGACCTTCCCCGGGCTCCTGCAGCCGAGGGCCTCAGGGCAGTGGTGCTGGCTGCTGGCTTCTGTGGGGCAGTCAGTGGCCCAGCTTGGTCAGTCCTCTACCTGATGTCCAGACGTCACCGTGCCTCGCGAGAATGAATGAGGTGAGCAGCTGTGTTGAGGTTCACGTAAGAGGTTGCCCTGGCCTAGTTCATATTAGCTCAAAAGTGTATTGACTATTCTGAACTTTGGATGTACCCCCGGCGGTGCCACCTGGTGAGTGGGGGGTGTATCCCACGTGGAGCCTGAATCAAGCACTTTTGTGCAACCCCGATGCGGCTGGTATTAGCCCGAGCTGTCCGGCTCAGGTCTCCAGTAGCCTCCTGATATTCCAGTCTAATTTCCGGTTCTTATTGCTTGTCTTATTTCATTTACTTAATTGTCAAATATTTATAGAGTACATTCTGGGTGTCGGACACGGTTTAAACACTGACGGCACCGCGGTGAAGCACAGGGCCGTGGTCTCTGCTTCACGGCACTTGCTTTCTGCGGAGGAGGGACAGACGACAGCAGGTGAAGAAGGGAGTGACCCGCAGGCGTGGGGGGGTGGTGGTCCTGGTTGTGATGAAGGAGCAAGTGAGGGAATGGGAGGGTGACGCTTTCCCGAGGCGTCACGGGAGGAGACTGGACGGTGAGAGGTGGACAGTGAGGCAGCTCTGAAGGCGGGGGGTCCAGGGGCAGCAGCCCTGGCGAGGGACGGAGCAGCCCACCAGTGCTCTCTCCAGCGTTGGGCCCTGCAGGGCCCGGCCGGTCACTGCAGGCACCTCTAGGTCTGGGCCTGGTGGTCGCTCTCCAGGGTCCTGACTTGGAAAGCTCAGCCACGCTGGGGTTCCAGGTGGGCTCAGGGTTCTCACGCGGGTAACTCTCCCCTGACGACTTCAGCTTTGTGTCCACGTGAGGGGCAAAAATGCCCACACAGGCAGCTTTCTTTTCTCTGACACCCAGAGACACTTTGCAGTAAGTGATCCAGGAAGATGAAGCAGCAGCCAGGGTAGAACTGGGGAGCCTGGCGCCTCCGCGACGTGGGCGTGAGGGGGTGTGGCTAGGGCGACAGGTGCCGGCTGGAGGTCCCAGGTGTCAGACTTGAGAAATGGCACGTTCCCCGAGATTCAGGAGGAGGAGCTGGGCATCATTTGGATGCAGAGCAGGGAACATGGGGGAGGGCAGTGGAAGGGGGAGGAGGTCCCGGATCTGAAGCTGGGGTTCCATCAGAAAGGAGAAAGCCTCTTTTTGCTATTTCAGAAAGTTGCTAATTAGACGTATTACAATAAGAAGATTGTTCTACCATCCTCGGGTAGTATCATTCTTCTGTATTAGGATAAAAGGATTTTATAGGTTGTCTTAGGAACATACCTACTGATAACAGAATCGCTCCTTGAAATCAGGATGCTACAAGATCTGTCAAAGTCAAGTGCCAAAAAGGTAAAAGTCGAGGCAATTCCCTGAGGAATTAGACCAGAGTTGTTTGGGTCATTTAAATTTCTCCTCTGTCCAGTGTTAACATGAAACAACAGCTCGCTTTAAAAGAAATAAGAAAATCACTTATTCTGAGTGAAACATGAAGACCAGGTCCTGGAAACGTGGACTCCAGTTACTGGAGAGCCATGCTGCACCGAGGAAAAGTCGTATGAACTTTCATGGCGACAGAATCAAAGAAAGTCATAGGTCAACACACGGCCCACGTCTGTCGGCGGGAGCCTCGGGAAGGCAGGCTCTGTGCGGGGAGGGACCTCTGCTCTAGGTTTCAGATGCAGCACACTCCGTCCAGGCTAGAGGGCTGCTAAGCTTAGTGACACATTTCAAGAAGTCCACAGAACAGTCCCCAGAAGGTAGCCTGAAGTAGGACAGAGGAGGCTGGCACCTGAGGAGTGTCCAGGAAGCAGGTTTATTGACTGCAGAGTTCAGAAGTGGCTCTCGCCTAAGAATCCTTCCTCTGAACAAAGATTTGGAAGTTCTTGGAACTTTATGCCCAGTGGGTGCAGGGCTTAGAGGGTCACATGGCAAGTACTCTCTGTTCCATCTTCTAGACCAGGAACGGGTTTCACAAGTTTTTGTTTTAACCAATAAACACAGAGATAATATCTTTTTGTACAACAAGTTTGCAGACTCTGTCACACTTTTTGTGTGCAAATTGGCATTTACAAGAAAGAAGACACTGCCACCCACAGTAACCTCTACGGAGGTCCTACTGATCTGACAAGCGGAGAAGCTTAATTATGGCAAGGGTCTTTAGGTGGGGGTCCCTGGCCTGCTTCAAGCCCAGACACAACGGTCAAGGTGAATGGCTATTGAGGACCCAAGAGGACCCAGACCATTTTGAATGCCAGCCTACAGGGTTCCACCTCTGCCCTGCAGTGATGGTCGGTCAGCGACCAGTGTCTGCAGGTTCCTTGAGCTTCTTCAGAGACTCGCTTCACCAGACAGGTGGATTCTATAGGAGTGAATCGTGAGGACTGGGGCACAGGTGGAAGACATGGCCACCGCCTCATCTTAGATGATGTTCATCAATCATTAAGTAAAATCTGTGGGCACTTGCTATGTGCCGGACATTGTGCTGGGTGCCAGGGACACCGGAAAACAAGACACAGCTCTTGCCTCCAAATTGTCAGCAAATCACACCTGGGCTGCCATTTTTACATCAAACTAGTGGCTCCCCTCCCTCCCTCCCTCCCTCCCTCCTTTCTTTCTTTCTTTCTTTCTTTCTTTCTTCCTTCCTTTCTTTCTTTCCTTGTTTCTCTCTTTCTTTCTCTTTCTTTTTATCAGGGATTGAACCCAGAGATGCTTAACCACATCCACAGCCCTTTTTCATATTTTATGTAAAGACAGGGTCTCACTAAATTGTTTAGGACTTTGCTAAGTTGCCGAGGCTGGCCTTGCACCTCACGATCCTCCTGCCTCAGCCTCTTGAGCCGCTGGGGTTACAGGTGTGTGCCACCGTGCCCATCTCCTCTTGTCAACTGATAATGCTGTGTGTTAATGGGTTGGGAACGTGTGGCCTTTACTCACGTTGGTTCTTTTATCCCTGAGGCTAATGGCAAGTTACTATCTTGCCAGAGAGCCCTACGATTTGCTGAAGAACAAAATCACATCTCTAAAGATCTTGGTTGGCTTTCCTTTGCACTCTAGCCCCAGGGCACATTGTGTCCCATGGCAGAGACCAAGTGAGGAGCCAAGCTGATGTTGGTTTTGTGGACAGAAAAGGGCTTAAATCAGGCAGAAAGAAAAGACAAAGCTGTTTGGTTGTTACACAGTTACTTTTCATGTAAGGTGGGGACAGGAAGATAGAACAATAAGGAAATGTCTGATTAGCTCCTCGAGTTACCGTTATGTGTAAGGATGGAGGCAGAGCAGCCACATGATCACACTGGGTGACAGTGGCTCCTTGGGGCCAGGCTGCTCCCTCTCCGGTACCGACTCCTGGTGGGTCCGGGTGAGCGCTAGGTTTCTGCGTGGCGAGCTGCCGTCAGCGTCAGTGACTGCATTTAGAGTTGTGGTCAGGTCTACTGCAGCCTAGTGCAGGTGATTAGTCCAAAACAATGGCCTCCATAATTTTTATTTAACAGATTTCAAGAGACTCACTGTATGTCCCTTTGAAGAGGGAGAAGTTTAGTGGTAGCCAAGACCTGCTTTATTTATTTTTTAAAGAGATTCTTTCAGAAGTCATTTCCTTGGCTATTCCTTATGAATTCTTTTCCCTGGGGGCCCCGAGAAAGCAGCTTGGTTCTGGCATTTGATGGGATGGACACCCTGGACCTTGGGTGCTATTGCTAAAGACAGTCGAGGATGGAGTCTCTCCCCTTATGAGTCCTGGTAGCTCTGCAGAAATGGGCCACCGAGCTGGTGTGGTCTCCGTGAGTTCCCTCCTCCCTATGGGTGTGGCTGGGGGGATGTGACCATGTTTTGATTTCGCTATCTCATATGTTATTTTTTCATGAGGTTGTTTTGAAAGTGAAATAATCCAAAATAGGACAATGAATTTGGGGGTGCCTGGAAAAGCTAGTCAGGACATTGCAAGGTACTGGTGACGCCATCTCTATTGCATCTCCGGGAGAGGCTCTCATCTAGGGGCACTTGATGACCGTGTGATCTTGGGTAAGTTAATTAATCTCTCTGAGCCTAGACTTTTTAACCTATGAAGGAAAGATAACAGCTCTGCCTACTTCACATGGTCACTGTGAGGGTCAAATAGCTCCTTGTCAGTCAAGTGCGGCTCCAGAGTCCTGCATACGGAAAACATTTGCTTAATCAAGCCTTGGCTTTCCTTGTTCCTCCTGCCAGAGAGGGCGTCGCAGCTCTCTCCAACTGTTTGTGCACAAACCATCACCTGTATCATCCTTGAAAACCAAGAACATTTGCAGAGGGGAGAGGCATCATGAACCCAAGCAAATGAGGAGTCGAAGGGCCTAGTTTTCTGTTCCGGGTGACCGTGGCAGACTGTTCATGGAGAGCAACACCACTGGGCAGACAAAGGAGCTGAGGGAGATCCTTCCCCAGAGCTAAGTGCTCGGGTCTCTCCCACCCTCACACCATCACCGGGACCACCTGGTGTCCAGGCTGATTGGACAGGATTTCCTCTTTTCAGCCACAGTCCAGCTTCTCAAGAGCTGTGCACCCAATTTCTACACCTTTCACCCATGTTCACTTCATAGTGATGCCTTAGTAAGGCATGCTCCCTGCCTCTGTCCCCCTCACACCCACTGGGGTTAAAAATCACCTTGTCGTCACCAGAGGTCACCTTTCAACTTCACGTCCTTAACTTGTGGCCACAGAGAAAACAAGGCAGATGACCTTCCTGGATGATAAACAGCACTTTCAAGTTTGAGTCCAGACCCATCGACCCTGGATGCTGAAATCAGAATTGCCATTGGAAGCGATTTTGCTCTGCTGAAAACACCCCATCACCAGAAAGAGAATGTGAATTATTCAAGTAATCAGGGAAGCTAGGTCTGCTCAAATATCTCACTGTGACATCAGGCACCTCGAGTGATGTCTGATGACAGGATGGCGATGACAGTGCACGCACTCTGCTGCTTTGTCCTCCTGTGCATGTTGGTGGCCCAGCAGGCGCGTCTGACCCTCGGGTCCTGAAGCACCCAGACCTCGCCTCGTCTTATGTCCCTGTCCTCCCAAGGCTCGTCCTGCGTTCCACACTGTCCTACCTCCCCCGATAAGGGCCTCTACCAAGGTCCAGGTAGAAGGCAGTCGCCGCGTCTCCACTCCCACTTCAGGCACGCCGCGGCTGGGTGCAAGCCCGTTTCAGTGGGGGAAGCTTCCGGCTCCTGCAATGCCCTCTGGGCACAGACCGCCTCTTAGCGGACATTTGGAGAGGCTGCTGCCCTGAGTGGGTCAGAGCTTGCAGAGAAGGTTGATCATTCTCGCAGGCTGTCAAGATGATTAAGTAGGGCCACTGTGCCCGAGGTCCCCAACGGCAGGACGGAGGAGCAAGCGCCACTCTGGGAATCAGGGAACTGGTCTAGTCGGCTTCCTGGTCTCCCGCTCGCTCTTGTCACCCTGGACTAAACCGGTCCCTCCCCCTCCCTCCTTCCTTCCTCTCCCTCTCCCTCCCTCCTTTCCTTCCTTCCTCTCCCTCCTCCTCCCTCCTTTCCTTCCTTCCTCTCCCTCCCCCTCCCTCCCTCCTTCCTCCCCCTCCCCCTCCCTCCTTCCTTCCTCTCCCTCTCCCTCCCTCCTTTCCTTCCTTCCTCTCCCTCCCCCTCCCTCCCTCCCTCCTTCTTCCCCTCCCCCTCCCTCCTTCCTTCCTCTCCCTCTCCCTCCCTCCTTTCCTTCCTTCCTCTCCCTCCTCCTCCCTCCTTTCCTTCCTTCCTCTCCCTCCCCCTCCCTCCCTCCTTCCTCCCCCTCCCCCTCCCTCCTTCCTTCCTCTCCCTCTCCCTCCCTCCTTTCCTTCCTTCCTCTCCCTCCCCCTCCCTCCCTCCCTCCTTCTTCCCCTCCCCCTCCCTCCTTCCTTCCTCTCCCTCTCTCTCCCTCCTTTCCTTCCTTCCTCTCCCTCTCCCTCCCTCCTTTCCTTCCTTCCTCTCCCTCCCCCTCCCTCCCTCCTTCCTCCCCCTCCCCCTCCCTCCCTCCTTCCTCCCCCTCCCCCTCCCTCCTTCCTTCCTCTCCCTCTCCCTCCCTCCTTTCCTTCCTTCCTCTCCCTCCCCCTCCCTCCCTCCTTCCCCCCCTCCCTCCCTCCTCTCCTTCCTTCTCTCTCCTCATTCCCACCCTCCCTGCCTCTCTCTTTCTCTTCCTTTCTCCCTCTGTGTGGCACTGGGGGTGGCTGGCACCTGTAACCAAGTGCTGTCCCCCTGAGCTACCCCTCACCCTGCACTGGATGATTTCCAAGGTCATGTCTAGTTCAGTGACTCTAGTCATCTTCTCCTCTCAGCTCTCCTGACCGCAGCTCTCCTGGTTTCTCTGACTTACCTTTGCCTGATTTCTGCTACTTTCCAGAGTGGTCACTTCTTATCTCCCTGCCTCTTCACTGACTTCCTGGCCCGTTCAACCGGAGATGACCTCAAGAGATCTGTACCTTGCAGGCAAGCCACCTTCTCCTCTGGAGAGAGCCCATCTCTCTGCATCTCCCAGTGCAGCAATTCCAGGGTCCGGACTCTTCACCCTTATGAAGCAGGGCTCTTCCGTCTGACCCCTGGCCCTTTCCTGAGGTGGTTCACTGAGGTTTGTGTGGGGTGCCAGTCGAGGGGCGGGTTGGAAACTTGATAATTTCAGCAGCCCACCGGGCCTGGTGTGGAGGAGATGGTCTTCCTGTGTCTGTCCCAGACTCAGGGTTGATGGAATGTTCTCTACCCTGCTGTAATCCTGTGTTCCGGGTTGGCAGAGGGCTGGGCCTCTCTCCGGCACTGGTGATCCACCATCAAACATGTCAACAAGAATCCTGCCCAGTTTCTTGGAGCTCAGTTATCACGAGTATCATGACTTTAAAAAAAAAAAAAGGAAAAAATCCCAGGACCAGGAGTACTGTGAGATTCCAGAACATGGAGCATATAGAGCCTACCAAAAGCTTTCCCCGTAAGGTGGACAGTGAAAGTACAGGACACAGTCAAGGTCGACACTCAGAAAGACAAGAGACAGTGGTCTGAGAATCTCCCAAACGTTGCACCTGAAATGCACACTTGACCAGTGTCCTGTGCTCTCGCTGGCTAGACATGGCTGCACTGCTTCCCAGAATAACACTGGGTCACCTGAACATCTTGTCACAACAGGGGACGGTAGAAGGCAATTGGAGTGGTGTGATTTCTCAACCTAGAACCCACAGAAGCTAAAACATTTTTTTAAGAGAGAGAGAGAATTTTTTTTTTAATTTTATTTTTTAGTTTTCGGCGGACACAACATCTTTGTTTGTATGTGATGCTGAGGATCGAACCCGGGCCGCACGCATGCCAGGCAAGCGCGCTACCGCTTGAGCCACATCCCCAGCCCCAGCTAAAACATTTTAACACTTTCAGGGACTCAGGAAAAAGCATTTCCATTATACATTCCTTAGTTATCCAGGATGTTCTGGTAAAAGCAGGGAGAGAAACACAGAAGAAGACACAGGGTCCCTGAAGTGTGAGTCAGGCTCCAGAGCGCAGCAAAGGGGCACCTGAGGTGACAGTGCTCAGAGGAGCCAAGCAGCAGCCAAGGGCTGTCATCCAAGGAACAGGATTCAACTCAAATTGGCCTAAAGGCAGGGAGCCGGGCACGGTGGCACACCGGTTATCCCAGGGACTCATGAGGCTGAGGAGGAGGTCCACAAGTTCAAGGCCAGCCTAGGCCACTTAGTGTAATCCTGTCCCCAAAGAAAAAATAAACAGGGCTGGGGATATGGCTCAGGGGCAGAGCACCCCTGGGTTCAACAACCAGGATGCAAAAACTAAGCAGAGCAAAAGGTAGGGAGGGCTCCCGGGTCATTCAAGGATCTGAAGATCTGCAAAGGTCCAGGCTCTTGGCTGGCCACCATGGCTGGGCACCTGTAATCCCAGCTACTTAAGTCCAGCCTCAGCCACACTGCAAGACCCTGTCTCAAAAGACAAAGAGAAGGGCAGCGCCACAAAACCCACAGGCAATCCCAGGCTTCCGTCCTCCGCGCATCCCATCAGCTTCCCTCTCAGGCTGCTTCTCCCCAGGTCGGAGGAGATGCGAGCGCAAGTCTGGATGCCATCTCCTATGGGGAGGCGGCTGGCTTCTCCCGCCCCCCTATGTCTGGGCTGGTCCATGGAGGAAGAGTCTCCAGCTGGGAAACAGAGCCGCGGAGCTGTGGCAGCCCTGATTGGCCCCGTGGTGTCTGCCCAGTGTGTGGACGTCCCTGGGCACCAGGGGTCCGTGCTAGAGAGAGAAAGCTGAGGCACAGGCAGTGCTGGGGCTGGAGACTCAGCGAAGTGTCCGGGAAGTCCCCCCAGAGTGTGACTCCCCCCAGCCTTGGGCCGGGAGTGGGTTTGGGAGTGTCCAGCTGTAGAGCAAACGGTCCAGCAGAAGACGGGTCCTCGGGAGAGAGGCCTGGGGAGAGGGGCCTCCTGGAAACCCGACGGATGGAGGCAGCAGAGACCACAGAACAGTTCCTGCCTGGGTAGTGCCCACGGCCACCGTGATGTGACCTAGCACACGCAGATGCCCCCTGAGTTTTCAGATTCAGAATGAACAACGACGGGGAAGCCGGGAAGCTGCCTCGCGACGGCAGGACCAGTTGCACAGGCACCAGCTCCTGGCGGATGCCGGAGGCTGGAGTGCACAGGATGGGGGTCGTGAGCCTCGGGCAAGGCTAGGAGCTGCAGGGCTCTGCACCCCTGGGATGGGAAGAGGTGGCCACACCTACTGCTTCCAGCCCAGGGGCAGGCGACCGCGGAGGGGCTGGAGCAGGGTCCAGGACGCGGCGTTGAGGAGGCAGGGGAGCCCTGACGTCGTGAGCAGCCCTCCTGTGTGCCTGCACAGTCCTAGAGCCGGCACACAGCCCTGGGGGTGGCTGGCGTGGGGTGAGGTGGGGTGAGGGAGAGGCACACTCTGATCTTCGAGATCAGTCTCTGGTAGCACATGACCTTTGAACTCTGTGTATTCATGACTTTGACTTAAAAAATGTCTTCAGTCAGATCTTTTTTTTTTTTTTTCTGAATTCTTAAAATTGACACAGGCTCATGATGGAAAATTTTGAAAAGATGAGAGTGACTTCCAGTCTGTGAAGGCACTCTGGGCTGCGCTGGGAGCTCGGGGCAGAGCGCTGGCCGAGCACACAAGGCCCCGGGTTCCTCCCTCAGCACAGCAGAAATAAAGTCCAAACACCAGGAACGAGTCAAGGCAACTAGAACATTGGCACATTCTCCTCTGGCCTTTTAAAACTGATCATATTTGTACACGTTTGTGATTATGTGGACTAAGGACACATTTTGATGAATTCCTGTTCATGTATCTACACTAATTAGCTTAGGTTCTGAAAATAGCTCACAACGTCTTAAGTCTCCCTCAAGATTGAAAACAAGACCAAACAATCATGACGGTGAGGTCTCCAGGGCCGAGGCCTCTGGCACCCAGCAGGGGCAGCCGTCAGCCGCCCGGCTGCGGAGTCCTGCTGACCTTCTCGGGCAGTGGGAGCTGTTAATTACCAGGCAGAATTAAATCACGGCCCGGTTCCTGTCTGAAGATGGAAGTGCGGGGGCCTCGTTACGTAACCAGACACGGCCTGCAGCCGCCTTCCGGACCAGCCTTGCCTCCATCCCTCGGCCACCCTGCACAGGCCCCAGCCAACTGCCCCTTTCGAGGAGCCCCCTTTCCAGGTGGGGCGGGAAGAGCTCCCCAGCCCTCCAGGCCGCAGCCCAGTGCTCTGAGGTGCTCAGCTCCCCGCTTGGCACTTTGTCACTTCCATCCTGGGCTACCCTGAACTTGGTGGCTCCATGACCAGTGCACCCACAGGGGGCGGGGCTGGCACCAAGGAGCCTGGGCGTGGTCCCAGACCTGCCTCTAACTGACCAAGGCACTTCTGCCTTTGGACCCTCGGTGTGTCCCCTGTAGGATGTTGATGACGCTGCCTGCCTCAGTGGTCCTGAAGAGCCATTGGCAGGGTCGGGCCCGGGGCAAGTGCCCAGAATCACCTGCGATTCTGCTGTTGCCTGCGGCTGCCACATGGCTGGTTTGCACGTCCAGCCCGCGAGGTTGGGGACTGTGCCTTCCATCTTACATCATCCGTCTCACTCTAGAGCTTGCCATCCTGTCCTGGAAAGTGTGCGGACTGCGTGAATGACCGGGCGGGGGATGTCGAATGAACCCAGCAGTCTTTGTTTCCACAGCTACCACCTTGGGGATTGTAGCTCCACCAGGGGACCTCAGAGTCATGCAAAGAGCTGCGGCATAATTCAGTGAGCCAATATTTTCCTAATTAAAACAAAGGTCCACTTCCTGAACACATTTACTAAACTCCGAGAAAGAGCTAGAAATATGGGCAAGATGGGAGGTCTCCTAGCAAAGCAAGACCTCGCCCCTCCTGAAATCAGAGATGCTGGACGTCCAGCCTGCAGAGGCTCAGGACAGAGGTGCCATGCGGGGATTCTAAGCCACCTCACAGATGCGAGTCGTGGTTAAAATGCTTTTTATTATCCTGTGAAATGTGTGTGTTTGTGTCTTCTTGGCTATTGCCTCTCCACAGGATTATTGTTCCTAGACAGGGGGATTTTCCTTTAAGCTCAGGTATATTTAATTCCTTTGCAGTTAGGGAGGACTGACTTATGACCCCAGGGACGAAAGTGCCAAGGTGGCTCTGTCCTGATGCGGGGGCTCCATCTGTTGGCACAGCACCCTGGAGCCAGAGCTTGGTGCACTCCACGCTCAGGGAGAGGGTGATTAACTCCCCTCGCAGAAACAGGCTGGGCTGGCAATTACTCAAGGCCGCCTCCCTGCCAGACACTTGGGTGGTTACTTGGGAGAACAATGTTTGTCCTGCTGACTCGGAAGGCTGCTGGAAGACACTCGTGAGCCGTTTTATAAAGTACAAAATGATCTACAATACAAGGGTTTTATTATTAAAAACACATCTCATCTTCCACCAGAACATCTCGATAAAGGAGTGCCAGTGCGGCAGCGCGAGCTGACGGGGGAGAGACACTAAAACCCAGTTACCAGATATCCCTCTGGCACCCACGACAGCGCTGCGGGATTGACGGATGATAGCAGCCTGCGTCTGCGTCTCTCAGTTACTGGCTTTGACCCCCTTTGCCGACCAGGATTGGTTTATTGCTGCCAGTGAGTGACTATCAAACCACTGAGGCCTAACTGATGCGGGATGAGCGTCGGCTCTGCTAATTGTATGGCTCAGTTTTATGCAGGAAGCTGGATCCTGGATCCTTCTCCCTTAATTTCCTCCTGTTTAACTGTTGGTCATAAAACAGTTTCAAATATTATCTGCTGAGTCTGAGAACAAGTTTTGCAACTTGGAAAGTTCCTCAATCGGCGTGGGCATCCCTGAGGTAAAGCCGCGGGGTTGGGGGCTCTCTGGCTGGAGGACACGGGTGTGCCTGGCTCCCGCCCAGCCCTGCCGCTCCGCCTCGCAGCTGCTCCCTGGCACTGGATCTCAGCGGTCGTCAACAAGCGCCAGCCCCAGGAGTGGCCCGGGCGTATCCCTCTCTGATGGCCTGTCCTGGGCTGTTGTGCCGTTGGCCGTGGCGTCCCAGCACCCCCTTTTCCTTTTGGTCAGAAGCACCCGATTTCCTGGGGGCTGCAGCCCCCCACTCCTCTGCTGCTGCTCTCTGGGGTCAAGCAGGGCTGACCCTTTCCCTTGCCCCAGGAGTGGGTTTGGACAGTTGGAGCCCAGGGGCGGCTTCTGGGATGGGGTTGTGACCCAGGCCTGGCCAGTGGGAGGCCACCCAGGGACCTTGAGGACACCATCAGGGGAGAGAAGCCCTCTGTGCCCTCTTGGGGTTTAGAGTGGTCAAACTCTGAGCCTGGGGCTTCCTGCTTGTGTCCCTGAGCCCAGCTGAGGATGGGGACAGCAGCAGGGGAGGGAGCCCAGGACGGAGCCGGGCACTGGGCGCCTCGCTGTTGTGGGCGGGTCCGTGGAGCCTGAGCCATGCCCAGGCCGGTGCTCTCCTGGTATAGGAGACAGTTTGAACAGGATTTTGTCCAAATGGTGATGCCACCATTTCTGCCTAAGTATGCTGTGTATGTACAGAACCTTAAGAAAAATTAGAATGTTCCAGAAAGAAGTCAGTGTGCTGAATACAAAGTTCAGAGTTTTAGAACTGCACACATATATGGATGCATAATTTCTCACCCTAGAAAAAATTTGCTGGAGTCAACTGGAGCTTTCCTGCCGTGCTGTTAGAGAGGTCTCATGCGTGTGCTTCTGGGACGTTTCACTGATAGGAGATGTGCCGTGTCCTCGCTGGGGGGTGGACATTGTGGTCTAACCGATTTCAGTGGATCCAGAGTCCCGGACCCACAGAGAGGGAGGCCAGCTCTCTGCAGTGAGCACCTTTGCTGATGTGTGCTTCCACAAGGCCACAGACGGCTGCTCCGTGCAGGTGGCGCCACGCTTGGTCTCAGGAGCACTCAGCCCTGGGCTCGCCTTGGCGTGATGGCCCTCGGCTCTCGGAGCTTTCAACCCTGAGAAGGAAGATTTCTCTCAACAAGGAAATGGAGGCAGCTCAGCAACAAGGTGAAAGGGCTGGAAATGCCCCCCATTGGGCCTCTTGTTCTGGCTTCCTGGGGGCTGCTCATTGCTGGCTTCAGGGACCCTTCACCCAGTGAGCTCTCCATGCCTTCTGGTGGGAGGATCCTCCTTCTCCCACTCTCTGCTCCTCGTATCAGAAGCCAGAGTCACATCCCCAAGTCGTGGACGCAGAAACCAAGGCAGCCAAGGCCAGAGGGCGGTGCGCATCGTCGCGGGTGCTGAGACGGGTCCTGGCCCACTGATCCTCCTTGAGAAGCTTCGTCCCCTCCCCCACTGATGTGCCCCGTGCCCCTCTCCCGCCCCCGCTGCCCCTGTGCTGCATGAGCCAAGTGGCTGTCACTCCACGGTCTTGTAATCTCCTCTTCTCCTCCACTTCCACCAATCCACCCTAGGGTGTGAGCGTGTCACCCGCCTGTCCCCTACAGTGTGAGCGTGTCACCTTCCTTTTCCCTACCCGCCTGTCCAGACAGACATCTGCGCTGACCATCCTCTGCCTGCAAGGCCACGTCCTGCTCCTCAGCCAGGCATGTGCCCTGGCCCATGGCTCCCTGGGTCGCAGCTCCCCTGACTCTCTCCTCTGCTAGATCCTCTGTCCCAGGGCAGCCTGCCACCCCAGCACCCGGCCTGAGCCCTGCTTTCACTCCTCTGCCCCGTCTGGAGACTCCGCTGCCCATAGCCACCTCCTGTCCGCGTTTCCCTCCTTCAATTCCTGCCCCTCCCTGCAGGCCGCAGGACAAAGCCTCCTCTTCCAGGAAGCTCTCTGAGATGGCCCCTGATGGAGGCCACTTATATCCTGGATGTACTTGATTCAGTTCTGCAATTTTTAAAAAATATAGTCTGATATTGTTCACATACATGTCTGTTTCCACTGCTGGTGTGTGAGTTCACCACAGCGACACCAAGAGTGGCTCTTTGTGACTTCTGTGGCATCTGCTGCCATAATTAAGAACCAAGCGGGTGTTTGACTCATGGAGAGCCTCTCTCAGCTTAGACACAGGCCTGGACACCATGTCCCCTCCCCTGAGTGTCGGCAGGGGCGGCTGCTCTGGGTCTGGGTGGTGGTGCCTTGCCGGGCTCCCCCGTAGCTGCTGACACCCCCTGGGCGGTCAGCCACGCTCCACCAGGCCCACCCGAGGCAGCACTAACCTGTGCCCTGTGGCACCTGTCGGTCTGTCCCTGTTCACTCCTTCGTCTCCCACCGTGTGCTGTGCCGTACAGTCGGCTGCTTCAGCACTGAAGATGTCTGTTAGCACACTGTGGGTGATTTCCTCGGCCCATTGATGGTCGCCAGCCACACTGGCCCTCAGGGGCCCCCCACGCCTCGGTGTCTCCACACAGGCTCCTCTGCCAGCAGCAGCTAGCCCCAGCTTCTGAGCGATGGCCTCAGTCCTTCTCCCAGCTCGGAGCCGGGCTTTCTGTGTAAGTGGCCGTCTTTCCTCCCCAGGGGTTCCCAGCCTCCCGAGGGCAGACGGTCTGCTTTCTGCAGGGTCCTGTTCTCCGTGCCCAGCAGTGTCTGGGGCACAACAGTGTCTGCTGAGTCTGAGCTGTGTCTTTAGGTGAAGGCCGAGAGCCAGCGTCATCAGCTGGATCAGCGGGGCACGTGCATTTCGTTGCTCAAAGGGCAGAAGTCAGGGCCACCCAGAGCGGAGCTGGGGAGGCGCCGAAGGGCCAGGACTCTGGGGTGGACAGTCAGGGGGCCTGGCGTGGGGTTCCATACAGTGTGTGCTGAGCCTAAGGGACACTCAGTGCTGTTGAAGATTGGGACCGATGCGAGAGCTGCGTCTCGGGGACAATAGGGGAGCCAGCCACCGGGTGCCGAGGTGAGTCCAGCTCCTGAGCACCTTTTCTGTCATGAACAGGAAGCAGGTCAGCAGGCACCCTGTGGTTTCTGTGGGTTTCTCCCTGGTCCCCAAGGCCCCTCCCGTTCCCACGGTCTCTGGGGTTCCAGGTCAACATCTTCCTCTCCCGGGGCTATGCGCCCTCGAGGGTGTGAGGTGAAGGTGCGCTGTTGGGGGCTGCTCAGTCCCAAGGCCTGTGCCGGAGCTGCGCTTTCCTGCCCCAAGCCCCTCCGCACGGCTGATCATGCTTGGGCTCTCTTTGTTGTCTCCATTGATATCAGTGTTGAGCCAATTAAGATGGGAGGCATTTCAAGCGGATCACCTCTGTATTGATCAGCTTTGCACTAAAGCCTGAGTTCTTAATTACAAGGAGAAGTCTGTTGTTCCTGTCCGTGGACGTCAGCCTCCTGGGGGGCCCTGACCTGCCAGGGGAGGAAATGCAGGCTCCAGCTCTGGGGGGAGCCCCGTGTCTCAGCGGTCAAGGCTGAGGGCTGCAGCACAGCTGAGACCCGCCTTCCTGGTGGGCTCCGCATTTGAGCTGTCAGGGGCACCTGCCCAGGGGTGCAGCTCTGCTTGTTCCGCTTAGTTGTTGAACTGCCCCAGTAATGATTAACACACGGAGAAGGGTCTGGGTGCACGACTACCTTAACCACTTGACCACGGGCTCTAAAGAGCTGAAACCCTCAATGAAACAAAAAGCGACAGGACGAGGAGGTATCTGCCCGTGGGGCCTCAGGAGGAGCCACTGCTGTGTGGAGGGGCCACTCTGACCACGGTGCCCTTTACGCTCCCTCTCCTTTCCCCACCTCCCTGAATGCTCTGTCTTCCAGGCCGAGTATACTTTGAACTTCTCCTTCCTAGATAAGTGAGTTTGCACGTCCCTCCTGGGACGAATCTCACTGAATTACGTGATTTCTCATCTGCAAGGTCCACTTGGTTCCTGCTCGGCCCTGCTGACGCCGGCCTGCGTCTCATGGCCTGGTTGCCATGGCTTCTGGGTGGCCAAGAGCAGGCCGGGAGCACTTCTTCCATTAGGGGAAGAACATGGAGGGAAGAGGAGAGTGACCCTCTCTTTACTTACCAAGTGGGTCCAGGCTCTGCATTCACCCACTTTGCAGCCAAGAACCAGCCAAACCAACGGCAAAGGCACAGTTCTGTGTCCTGTGTGCCAGTGTCCCCAAACTGTACACCACTCTGTGAGGTAGGTGTCAGTGTGAGCCCCCTCTGGATGAGAAACTAAAGCTACAGTGGTTAGTGTGCTCAGGGGGCACAGCTAGTGAGCGGCAGGGACGGGGTCCTCTGGAGCAGGCATATCAACTGTCCCCTCTCAAGTTCAGTGGACGGTTGAGCTGGGCTGCCCGACAGCTAGCTGGCTTTGGTGTGTGAGGAACACCATCCAGCACAACTCCAGAACCCAGCCGTGCCTGGGGCGACCTTCCACCCCTCTGCATGCTCAGGTGATGACGTCCACATTAACCCCTGCTCACGTGCAGAGGAGGCAAGTTTCTGTCCTTGTTCATTTTGTAAAGTCAGGGTCACATTATAAACATAGCTATGTAATTTATCTTGCTCTCATAATAACCCATGGGAATCCCCTCAAGGCAATAGCTGGGGCATGAACTCCCTCCTTCCAATGGCTGTCTTATGTCACCGAATGAACTTATCAATCCTAACATCCCCCTAGAGATGGACGGTCATGTGGTTTCTACAACCTTATGTTACAATTCTAACAATTATTATGTTGCTCTGAACAATGATGCAACAAATGAATGAATATCTTCATGTACCTGGAAATTGGGTTTCTGAGGAACTCAGTTCAGTGTTTTTTTAGGATATTCACAATTGCTCACCGAAGTCCCAATTGAAGAACATTTGTACCACCCCACAAATACCCCAGGCCTAACAAGAGTCACTTCCCATCTCCCCCGTTGTCCGGCTCTGGGCAACCACCGGCTGATTCCTGTCTGTTCAGACCGTGGTACTGGCCGTTGGTGTGTGTGGGTCATGGGACACGGTCTCCTGGGGCTGGCCTCTCCACTCTGCGTCTCCAGGGCTCCTCTGCATCGCAGCATTATCAGTGCTTTACTGCATTTTAGAACAAAGTGATCGTGTGGCTATTCCATATTTTGTTCATCCATTAGTCCACTGATGGACATCTGGCTATCTCCCCTTTGGGCTATTGTCAAGTCACACTGTGAACATAGTCTGCCTGTTTGTTGAAGTTTCTGTTTTCAACTCTTTGGTTTTGCTGGGCCATAAGGTGACGTTGCATTTAATTGTTTTAGAAATACCACACTGTTCTATCTGTTTTTTTGGTACTGGGGATGAAACCCAGGGCCACACTACCTCTGAGCCACATCCCAGCACTCAGCTGCCCAGGCTGGCCTGGAACTTGGCATCCCCCTGCCTCAGCTCCCAAGTCACTGGGATCACAGGTGTGTCCGTCACACCCAGCTCGCACTGGCCTTTCCCCAAGGCAGTGGAGCCCCGTCCACCCCCAGGGGACAGTGACTTCCCGCGTAGTCCCAGCATGTGCGCATAGCGGTCGTTTGATCATGCTGACCCGGCCATGAGATCGTGTCTCACTGTAGTTTTGATTTGCATTTCCCGAATGCCTTTTCTTGGATTCGTTGGCCATTTTTATACCTTCTTTGGTGAAATATCTATTCAAATTATTTCCTATTTTTAAATTCAGCCACTTGTCTTTTTATTATTGAGTTGTAGGAATTATTTATAAGTTTTAGTTTCATGAGCTGCATCAAAAATGATTTGTAAATATTTTCTTCCATTCTATGGGTCGTCTTCTCGGTTTTTGATAGTATCCTTCGAAGCACTAGTTTTAACTTTAATGAATTTTTATGTAAATCGTTTATTTTATTCTTTGGTTACTTGTGTTTTTGGTGTCATGGTTAAGAAAGATTTTTTTAACTCAAGGTCAAGAAAGATTTTCTTAACTCAAAGTCAAGACTGTCATCTTCTAAGAGTTTTATAGCATCTTCTCTTGTTTAGTTCACCTGGGCTGCTGTAAAAAATACTCCCAGACTTTTGTAAGTAATAAAAATTTACTGCTCACAGTTTGGAGGCAGCAAAGTCTAAGATCAGGTGCCAGCACATTATATGGCTATAGCATTTTTATTGATTCATTATTGTCCTTACTTTTTTGTCTCTTAAATTTGTCTCAATATAAAAAAAGATAAACTCTCTTATTTTATTTATATATATCATATATTTTTTCTTACATTTCTCTTTAAATTTTTAACTAATACATGAAAATTATACATATTGAAGGCTCCCTGTGTGATGTTTCAATACACATATGCATTATGTAATGTCCAATCAGGGTAAACATATGAAACATTCTTCATTTCTTTATGGTGGAAGCCGTCAAAATCCTTTCTTTTAGATTAAAAAAAAATGCAGCAAGTTATTCTTGTCCACAGTGACCCTACTGTGCAACAGGACACCTGGACTTCTGGTCCCGCCCTGTCTAACTGCAACATGTGCCCGTCAGCCTGGCCCCCCAACTCCCCCCACCCTCCCAGCCCCTGGTGACCACCCTTCTGTCCTCAACTCCTGTGAGATCAGCATTTTAATTCTGCACCTCATAGACCTGGTCCTCTGTGCCTGGCTGGTCCATCATGTCCACAGTGAGTTCCAGTTCTGTTACCGCTGTTGACCGGTGACGAGTTCTTGCTTCCCCAGTGTTGAAGAATAACACCAAAGAAGCACGCCGAGGCAAGGTCAGAGTAGAAATTAGAAGTTTATTAAAGGACAGCAGAAAAGACTTCTCGCGGAGGAAGAAGGGGACCCAAGAGGTGGAATCCGTGGAAGGGATGTTGTCTCCCCTTTTTATAGTTCTTTCAGTGATGGAATGTAGGTGGGAAGGCCCGAGGGGTGGGACACAGGTGGGCCGAAGAAATAATCTGGTCAGGAAGGACTTCTGAGTCAGCACCTTTTTGCTGGGGGCTGTTCATTAACATTTCTTTGAGGTGGACTTTGGCCTAGGGCCTTTTCGGGACTTCATTAACATTCCATGAGTTGTCCTGTGTTTTCCCTGAGTCACTCTCCGCATGGTCTCCAGCATGGTCTCCATTTTAGATTTCACTCGATATTAGACCCGATTTATTTATCTAACTACACTGACTACATAACTTTAAATCTGGCTTCAGTTCCATCAGTGATGTTGCAAATGGCATGATCCCATCTTGGATGGCTGAAGGGTACTCTGTGGTGTGTATGGACTGCCGCAGTCTGGCTGGGCACAAAATCATGAGCCACCACACACCTTGTAGATTCAAACAGCAACTCTTTATTCTCGAACTGTCACCGGCACTTTACACACACGTTCTGGGAAAATCCACGTTCTGGGCAAAATCCACCCACTCCACCGGGCTCTGAATCCCAAATACTCTCTGAATCCCGCGAGAACTCAACGGGAACTCAAGGAGCGGGCGCGCCTGAGGCAGCAGGATACGCCCTATTCCCAGCAGGGTACACCTTAAACCTGGAACCACCCTAAACCCAAGGAGCAGGATACTCCCTAATCCCAGCAGGATACACCCTAAACCTGGATCCGCCCTGGTCCTTGAGCAAGGTCACCTTACATGCAATGTCACTGCAAATGACCTGGGTCATGCCATGTGTCATACCTACTTGGCAATGGCTCTCAGCAATGGACCACACTTTCCTGATGTGGACCCTGGGGTTTTTCCATTTCCAGGCTGTGTGAATAGTGCAGCAATACCCGGGCGTGTGGCTGCCCCCTCAACAGCCTGACCTCAGGTCCTTGGATGCCTGCACTACTGAATGACGTGAGTTTGCTTCTCCTCTTTGGAGGGCCCACCATGCTACAATGGCCGCTCAAGTTGCCTCCCCTCCAGCACTGTGCCAGGGTTCCCTGCATCCACATCCCGGTCAGCATCTGCTCTTAGTCCTGCTGATAATGGGCCATCTGACTGGAGGGTGGTGACGTCTCACCCGTTTGATGTGTGCTTTCCTAGTGGTGAGCGAGGCTGGGTGTGTCCATGCATCTGCTGGACACCTGCAAGTCTCCCTTGAAGATGCACCTGGCTCGGATCACAAGGCCCTCCCCAGGGCCTCTCTGTGCTTCTCCTGCCCACTCCCCTTGCCCACAGTCGTCTTCTGTTTTCAGGGCTGTTTTTTTTCCCTCTTTCTGTTTCTACATATGAGAGAAAACAGGATACCGACATTTCTGTATCTGGTGAATTTTGCTTAACATTACTTCTGATTTTGTCCATTTTCTAGCACAACAAGGTGAGTCTATTTAACATGGCCAACTGCACACTTGAAAATAGCTAAAAGTGTCAATTTCATGTTATTTTTCTTTTACCACATAAAAAATAAAAATTAAAATAAATTTAAAATGTTTTTGAAAAGTCTTCCTTTTTTGCTATTGAATTGTTCGAGCTCCTTATTATATGCTCTCGTTATTAACTCCTTTTCATATGTATAGTATTTATTTTTGCTGAAGGAAACTATGATATTCCTGCTCTACCTATTTTTTCCTAGGGTTTTGTTGTTTTTAGGAGCACACACTGAATTACTCTGAATATCCTTTTAACACATATGCATGTAGTTAGGTAATTTTTATTTTTCCTTGTTGAAATTCGTTGTGTTGACAGATTTTACCATTAAACCCTCTTGTTTTCAAGGAATAAGCCCTGCTTGGTTTTTGAACAGAAGAATTTTCACTTTTTAGTGTATTGATTCTATTTATTATTTTTTATTTAAACCATAGACCTATGTTAATAAGTGATATTGGTTTATAGAGTTCTTCTCTGTAATGGTATTTTAACAGCAAGTTTTGCTATTAAAGTCATATCACCTTTTTAAGCTCAACATTGAGGATGGTCTAATGTTTAAATGAACTTTGACGGCAGATCCTTCTAACCCTGGCTTGGACGCGCAGGCCGGCACTTGCCTACTACCATGGGCAAGGCCCTGGTTTGATGCCCAGCGCTGGGGAAACAAAGGTAGGTCGTTATTTTTTCTAATCCTTTCCATGGTAAATTATCTATTCAGCATTTCCGTTTTTTCCTGGGAGGAATTATGTATTTATCCAGGGTGTTATTTAATAACTGTAGTTTTCTATAGAGGATGTAATATTCTTTTGTGATCTATGTGCTTGTGTTTACATTTTATGCATTGTGTAATTCCTAATTTTCTCTGTTTCTATCTCTTATTTCCCTTAATCTGACTTACAAAGAGTCTATCAATTTTATTTTTCATTTCAAAGAAACATTATCCTAGGTTTATTTGAACTTATCCTACGTTTCTAATGTTTTGCTTACGACTCTGTAACTTCAATATTTGTTATTCCTGCCTTTATCCTGGGCCTCAAGTCTGACCACCTGCTTTGAAGTCTGTTCTTTCTCCTTCCTTCCTTCCTCTCTGCGCAGGAATGGGGCTCTGCTGCCTCCCCCCACCGCCGCCACAATCTCATGGAGGGAAGGTCTCCCCTACCACCAGGCTGCACCCGCTGGCCTTTCCGGCCCCAGGGGCTCCTCCCCTGCAGTGGGGTTGTTGTGCTGGACTTGAGATGGGGTCTCCTTCTGTTGCCCAGCTGGCCTTGAACTCTGAGCTGAGGCCACCTCCTGCCTCCCTCCCAGGTGGCTGGGACCTCAGGTGTCACACACCAGGCAAGACACTGGCGCTCCTCTTGAGTAGCTCAGATCACTGTGCATGTGTACAGTTTCTACTGATGGACGTTCCTCTCTGGCAGCCGGATGACAGACATCTTGGCCTCCTGAGGCTTCATCCTGCTACTTAAGTCCCTAACATCACCCACCGTGGAGGAAGAAGTGTGTGGAGACTGGCACACCGCCAGGCCCCTGGGAGAAGCCTCCCTGCTCCCTGGACCCCCATGCTGTCCTGGCCTCTGGGGCAGGAAGGGCACAACCTCCAATCCCATCTCTCTTTGCCTCTTGGGGCAGGACACTCACGGTGATGCCCTGCCGTATGGCCCCACCCTGGAGCTGCCCAGCTCGGGGTTCCCTGAGCACCGCGGAGCCCACTGTGGAGAGTTTGCAGATTCCACGTATCCGGATCTTCACTTGCTGTCCACGGCCCCCGAAGCCAGTGGGGTTGGGGGTGAATGCAAGGGGAGAGCTGGATTCAATCACCGTCTCCCCCAAATTTTCTGCCATTGTTTACAGCACACCTCAGTTTTAGTTCAATGTGCTTTAATCTGATTGGTTTCCCTGCCCTCCCCAGCAGGGTGTGTCCTCTGAGGCCCGGGCTCGAGTCACACTTGTGTGGTACACCCAGCTCCTGGCACAGTGGGTGGTAAAACGGAGTTCCATTGGTTACATTTGGGATGAATGAATGCAAATGTGAGTCTGTGACAAGGGCTGCTCTGGGTCCCAGGAAGGGCTTCCAGATGTCCGCATTGCCGCGAAGCCTCTGACCTGCTGGGTGAGGTTGGGGCTGCCTTGGAATGACGGTGTAGGCCCGAGGGTGGAGAAGAGCACAGAGGTGGCTTGGCAGGGCGGTGGGGCAGCCCTCAGGGCAGAACCAGCATCAGGCCTGGGAAGGCAGCAGGAGACTGGTCGTCCCCTGGGGAAAGTCCTCCAGCCTTTTAAACTTTATTTTTATTTTAAATGCCTTAACATTGCTCACTCAAGATTCCAAGTCCTGGGAGAGAATCCATCATATGCAACTGAATGGCAGCCGTGGCGGGAAGGGCTTTGCCCAGGCCTCTGAAGTGGAGGGGTATCTGGATTTCCTGTGCCACCAAGGCTGGCCACAGTGGGCAGGATGATTCCCTGACGGGACAGGAATGTGTCAGCCCGGAAGGGAGTGTGTCAGTAGTGGGAAGGGACCAGAGGCAGGCCTAAGTGTTCTCAGTTCCCTGATTTTCAAAGTGGTACAAGGGGCCCCTTTCTCCCCGGCCCACTACTGCGCTCCTAATTCTGCTGCCAAGGCCCGGGTGAGTGGAGGGGTGGGCGCTGGCACGCTGACCCGCTCTCCACCTTCCAGCTCTCCCAGCCTCTGAGGCAGAAATGACTCAGTCTGTCCACCGGATCCTTCTGGGGTCTCTTCTGCTCCAAAGTGGGACCTGCCCCCACGGGAGCCAGGGCAGTTCCCAGAACTGGTTTTAGGGAGAGGCCAAGGGTCTTCAGGGGCCTGGGGTCCACCTCAGCCCTTCCCTTCCCTCACGAAGCGGCGTGGGAGACGGGGAAGTTCTCATTTGGAGCAGGCCTTGGTGGGCTGGCTTGAGATCAGTCATTAAGTGATTAAGTCTCTGTGTCAGTCTGTTTGGGCTGATGGAGCACAGACTGGGTGGCTTTTAACAGCAGGAGGATGCTCTCCAGCTCAGCAGCCTACGGAAGCCAAGACCAGGGCGCTGGCACACCCCGTGTCTGACGGGGCCACTTCCCCACTTATGACCCTCTTCTCGCTGTGCCCCTGGGGAGGGGCTCAGAGCCCCTTCTGGGACCTCTATCACAGAGCTGTATGAGAGCTCCACCCTGGTGAGCGGTCTCCTCCCGGCTCCAGATACCACCACCATGGGCTGAGGTTCAGGCGTAGGTTGGGGGTCACACATATCCAGACCACAGAGCTGTCCGTTCTCTACCTACAGAGGCCATGGAGTGCCAGCCGCTGGGATCCAACACACACAGCCCCTTTCCTCCTGGGCCTCACAGACCCACAGCAAAAGCCGCTCGGCTAGGTGTTGGCAAATGGGCACATCCCAGTGGGGTGTCGTGGCAGGGGACTCTGGGGGTGAACACCCAGACAAGTGCCTCACTCTCAGACTTGCCCCTCACAGCCGGGAGCCCAGGAGGCCTTGCAGTGCTCACCACGGCGGCATTGCCAGGTGGATCTGGAAGCACCACTGGAATTTAGTGCAGAGTAGAGACGCTAGCTACAGGCAAGAGGTTGTGCAGAACCCAGAACTGTTCTGTTCAGGGTGCCAACAGCAACCTCATCTGGAGACCCCGGGGCCAAGGCTGGGTATCGGGGCCAGCCTCATGGAGCTGCCTTGTTGCTCTAAACGTCTGGGACAGGAGCAGATTGGCACAACCTGAGTTCACAGTCTCCTAGAAGAGCGCAGCAGCTGGGGATGGAACATGACTCAGCAGGGAAGGGACAGGTCTGTCTCGGGGAATGTGGCACTGTCTCTGAGCGAGGGTCGCTGTAGGCAGTGAGCGCAGGGAGTGCAGGGCAGGGGCCAGAGGAGCTGGGCAGGGGTGGCAGGTCATGCCCGGCCTGGCCAAGGACCGGAGCCTCCCTGAGAGGCTTCACACAAAGGAGGTGGTGACGAAAATCTGTGCCAAACTCAGAGATTTATTTAAGTTTTGTGGTCATCTTGGTCAGAATTTCCTCCAGGGAGGGAGTGCTGTGTCCCCTCACGTCTGTCACCTCCTCTTTCTTATAGCTTTTAATGATGTGCTGGATGGTTTCTACCTAGAGGTCAAGGTCAACAGCAGGACTGTGCTGTGGGAAGGCACTCTTCTCCACTCCTGACGAGCTTGCTCTCTGGTCGGGGGACAAGTTGTAACAGAGTGAATGTTCCCATCCCAGGAAGCCCTTGGTTTAATCCAATTAGCTCCCCAGTGGACATCCGTCTCCATTTCAGCGAGGCCGGCACTTTGCGGTCAGGGCCAGGGCACTGCCAATGTATCTTTGCAAATTTCATTACTGGTGGCTATTTCTGCCTTCTTCCAGGTCCTGATGAGCCTGTTCAATGAGGCCAGTTCCAAACCCCGCCTTGGATGTACCCCGGCCAACGCCTGGCAGCGCCTTTCCCCGGCCTGCGCTCCCCCAAGATGGCAGCGTTCAAAACCAGGCCAGTTTGTACACAGCACAGCTTCTGTGGAAGTCGCTGTCAAGGGCATTCTGAAGCCCCCATCGCAGCTCCTTCCTGTTCCCTGCTCATCCTTCCCTTTGCTCTTCACCTGCCTGCTGTTGCTATTTCCCCGACAGGAACACACACACACACACACACACACACACACGTATATATGTATGTATATATATAGTTATCACAATAAAATACACATAGCATAAAAGCTACCACCTTAGCCACTTTAAAGTGCACGATTCCATGGGGTTGCATATACCCACGTTGCTGTGCAGCCGATCTGCAGAACCGAGACGTGACCTTCCAGCAACGGCTCTGAGTCGGACGACTGTAGGTACTGTGTGTCGAGGGGCCCCAGCAGTGCCTGCCCCGTGGCGGTCTGCCTTCCCTGCAGGGCTCATCGTGCGGCAGCAGTGCCATGCTTGTCTTCCTGTGGGAAGGCTGCTTCACGTGGCTTTGAATCAACGGGCCACACTCGGTTCATCCATTCACGTGTGATGGCATTTGAGCTGCTTCCTGTTTGACCATTATGAACGGTGCTGCCAGGAACACGTGTGTATCAGTGTCTACCTGCACCCATGGAACTGGAGTTGCCCGGGGGTGGGGACTCCATATCTACCCCCTGGGGCACTGCTGCCCTTTCTCTTCCCAGGTGCATCAAGCGCGTCCGGGCAGTGAGTGCCGGGGACTCACCCTCTCCAGCACTGGTGACTTTCCGTTTTCCGCAGCAGCCGTCCCAGAGGTCGCGCTGTATCTCGTGGTGATCTGCTTGGCACTTGCCTGCTGAGGAGTGGTGCCCACCTGTCCCTGTGGTCATTTGCAGGTATTTTGCAGAGAAGTCTGTCAAGTCCTTTCCATTGTAAGTCGAGTGTTTGGTTTTGTGGTTACTAAGCTCTAATGTCTGGACGTCAATCCCTCCACTGTGCGACTTTTCCCACGTCGGTGCCTTCTGGGTTGTGTCCTCTGGTGCAGTCTCCTTCCGGGGGCCTGTGACTCAGCAATGTCACTTTCCTAGGTGAGCTGCAGCTCCTGTTGGCTGGCAGCCAGCCCGAGCCTTCCCCTCGACCAGGGTCCCCCCCCCCCATCTCCACTTCCGGGGCCGGCTTCCACAGTGTCAAGGAAATCCCAGCAACAGCTTGAGTAGAAAGACACGGAAGCAGGACGGGTGGTGTGTTACCTCACTGGGAAACGTTAGGGGTGGCAGCGTCAGTGGGACAGTTGTAAATAAGTGGTAGCTAATACCGCGTGGCCCACTCTAGGGAGCCACTTATTTCCTCCAATGGCCCCGCGTAAAAGAAACGGCGACTCCCACTTTATGGATAAAATGGAGACGAAGGAGAGGTACCTCGCTCAGTGTCACACTGTTCCCCTTCTGTGCAGGTCTCCAAAAAGCTATTTTTGATTTTTTTCCAGAAAATACAGAGATTGCCTCTTAACTCGCTCCTTTCCCTTCCCCTGTCCCCGTGTCACACACCGGCAACAGCTTCCTCACAGGACAGGGCTGTGTGGCCAGCTCCACACGCACTGCCTGGTGCAAGGCAGCGGGGGGCCGGGAGGCTAAGGAAGCTGCCGAGGTCACCAGGGCTCTGGCCTCGTGGACGGGTTCATAACTAGATGGCATTATTGGGAGGAGGTGGACACCGCAGCAGGAGGAGGGCCTAGTCAGTGAAGTGGGTCACTGGGGACATGCCCTGGAGGGGTACAGCTTGTCCCCAGCCCCTCCTCTCTGTCTGCTTCCTGCTGCCGTGAGCAGATAGCTCTCCTCCTGCACACCTTCCACCATGATGCTCTGCCTCATCCCAGGCCCAGGCGCTGGAGCCAGATGACCAGGGACTGAAACCACCTCCTCTAGGTGGTTTTCCTCAGGTGTTTTGGTGACAGTGATGAGACACTGACTGACATGGAGCCTGGTAATTAGGAATACGGCAGATTCACAGTGTTGGAGCCGGGAAGGACCTTGGAGAGAGTCAGTTTGATTTCCACATCTTCCTCAGAGGAACTGAGGCCTGCCGAGAGGCAAGACTTAGAACCTTGATAAATTGTTACTGTTTTATTAAGCATTTAAAGATGTGATCATTATTTATAGGGCATTGCTAGAAATTACTGCAACATAAAACCTTCTTAATGGATCCACATGAGATGTTAGTGCTGAAGTTTTTGTCCGGGTCATCTGCTTCCAGTTGCGGGTCCACTAATGAGGCACCCCGGGTGGTTTCTTCTCTTGGTGCTGAGTCAGAGCTTGCGGGTGGCTGCCTTGAGCAGCAGTCGGGCTGGGGCTTGGCTTCTGTCTCCAGAGCAGAGTGGTCAACTGCTGCTTCAGTCCAGCTGCCTTCCTCTCTTCTGATGGTGGTATCTGGCCGAGCAGCTGCAGGTCAGCTGGAGTAAGGAGGCGGACAGCGTGCTGACGTCACACGTGCATAGACGGGGACGACAGGGACGCAAAGCGTACAGGGCCTAATGGCTTAGGGAAAAGGGACGTGACCACACCAAGCAGCTAGCAGTCTGGAAGGGGCTCTAGGTGTGGGGCATCGGCTCCACCTGCCACTAGAGACCCAGGCTTTTAAACATCTTCCTGCTGGTAGAACAAACAGGCCTTGCATAGGCCCATGCGCCTAGAGTGGCCGCCGCACCTCCAGGTGTCATGCTCTTCACGCTGACACACCCTCCCCGGACACAGCCGCAGAATGGGGCCAGATCCCTGGCTGGATCTGTGTCACGTGTCCACCAAGCCCCAGCAAAGAGACAGGAAGTGGCCTTGGTGGCCCGACTCACAGCTCCCCTCCCAGGTCTGAGGATGTTCCTCTTCCTTGGAGGTGGGGTTCCTACCCGGTTCAGAGTTCTGTGGGGAAGAGGCCAGGCTGGCGCTGGGCGGGGAACCCGGGGCGCCACAGCACAGGTGACCTCACAGCCCTGTGCTGCCCCTGGAGCGGGGCATCCTTCAGGAACTGCTGATGGGCACCTGCAGAGGCAGGCTGTTTCCCACGTCGGTCGGCCTGTATGTGGCCTTAGGACCAGGCCTCCTGGACCTGAGTCTCGGCAGTGACACGCGCTGTCTGCCTTCTGCTTCCTGCTCTGCTGAGAAGGGATGATAATAGCTCTCACCTTACAGTTTCTAGGTTTGCTTACAAATAGTGAGTTAGGAAATGTTGTGTAATTATTAAGTACTTAAAGCAGCGTCACATGCATAGTAAGCACTGAATAGCTGTTGGCTGCTCTTATTTTGGAACCACTGGTTCTATAAATCTAATTATCTATTTTCATTTGATCAGAATTCCATACGGTGCTTTCCTAATTCCCTGTGCCTACAGCTGCACTTTTCCAAACGTGGAACTCCCAGCTGAGTCCACTCCCTGGGAGGCTTGCTCTGTTCTGGCCCAGAAAGTGTGGGCAGAATCTGCTGGTCCTTCTCTCTAATTTCCAGACTGCTCCAGAATGCCACCTATTTAATCAGCTCACTCGGGCCCAGAAGCCCATTTATTTGATCTGATTGGTCTTTTGCCTCTCAGGTCCAAACCAGAACAACAATGCAATTACCTTATCAGCCGTGCATTTCTGGCTCTGAGCGGGCGGACTTGGCCAGCCCCCCTCTCCCAGGACACCCGGGCAAAGGGCCCAGTGAGCCTCCTCTCCCAGGCCCAGGACACGGAGCTGAGCTGGAAAATTTCAGAAGACTAACCGGATCCTCGCCTCCATTCATTTGTGACCTTGATGAGGCCCATTTGTCTGGGATCCAGTCACAGAGCTGTGTCCCACAGGAAGTCCCTGGCTGGCTAGAGCAGGCACCGTCCCTGAGATCTGGCGGGGTCCTCTGCCCGCCATGCCGTTGACGAGTGGAGGCATCATCCTTGCTCACCTCGCTGGGCCCTTGTGTTCCCTCCGGAGTCTCCCTGAGGGTCTCCCAATGAGCCAGATGTCCCCTGTGAGGGATGCAGGGTGGGGGAGCCACCACCCCAAGGCACTGCTTCCCGGGGAAGAGGCTTCAGAAGTCGGTGGGTGAACACTGGTTTCGGGTGTGGGGACAGGGGGGCGTCATCTGTCCTCACAGGCACATTCCACCTGACCTCTGCTGGGTTTCGCCCCGAGGTGCTTACTGCCCTTAAGAAGGGTCACTAACCTGACAGACCTGGCCTTGGGTGGTCACCCTGGAGATGGGGAAGGCCCACGGTATCTGCTCTCTGTCCAGAGCCCTCTTCCTCCAGCTCCCCTCTTCTTACTTCTATTTTTCCCAAGTTTTGTTGGACTGATGTGTTCCCCCTTGGTCTCCACTAGTTGGAACATCAGGGTTATATCTCTATTCTTTAGGTGATCACTAAAAACTATTCAGGTGCCCACGGACGATTTCTTCTCCCTCCTCGGCACTCTGCCCCTCTCTGACTGGAACCCACCTTCTGAAGGAGCCCTCTTCCTAATCACCTGGGAGCCTGCGCTTCCCTGTGTGCATTTCCTTGTGGGTTTGGGGGATTTTTGCAGGTTCAGCTTGAGGGGCCACCTCTCCTTCTCTCCAGATGCCCCTGACCCTCAAACTTGTGCAGCGGCTGCACCTGCTGTCCTCGTCAACCCCCTGCTCCTCCGTGAGCCCAGCCCAGGGTAGTGTTGTGGCTGGGGCCTTGGCTCTGTGAGGGGTGGGAGTCCTCGCAGACACAGCCTCCTGACTCACAGCCCTCTGCAAGCCCTGGCCCGGCGGCACCTGGGCAGCTCTTCCCAGCCTCCCCTCCAGGGTGCTGGAGCCTGGATTCAAGAAGCCACCCAGGATCTGGTTGCCTCACGTGGGAACTGTGGTCTTAGGAGTGGACGCTGCTCCCTGCCCCCTTCTGGCTCTGGCCTGGGGCTGTGCGTCTGCTGCTGTCGCCCCTCAGATTTCTTTCCATCTCTGGCCCAAGCGACGGTACCGCTTGTCTAGATGGACTTGTGTCCCTAGAGTCTCCATTTCCATCTCTCCTGCAGTCTGCCCTGTTGCTCGCTGGTGACTACAATGGCACTGGCGATGTGACCTTACTGTGTCACGCTTCCTGAAGTCCTTGCTCTCTAACAAGAACCGCACAGTCCCCACCTGACCCGAGACAGGGGACGATGCCGCCAGCCTGGGACAGTCAAGTGAGCTACGTGACCACCTCTGCGCTCTCTGCAGGACCCACCTCCAGCTCCTCAGTGTTCAGGTGCAGGGGCTGCGTGACTGCGGTGCCTCCAGCCCCCAGTTGTCACCACGCTGCAGAGAGAACCCTGGACAACTGAAAGACATCTTTAACCTTCAGTGGGACTTAAACTCCCAGTGGAAATCTCCTGAGCTTTGAATGCCGACCACCGATTCTGTGTGAAGAGGAGAGGACGTGGGGTCGGTGTCGCCCGGGCAGCCTGAGGGGCCCTGTCATGTGACATGTGGGTGGGTGCAGCCTCACCCCTGGGCTGCCCAGGCTTCATGTTCCTCTGGAACCAACACCCCAGGTGAGGCACAAGTAGAGAACCAAACGCTCTGGCTTGCTTTTCATGTCGGCAACCACTTCTCGGCCCCGTCTTGGTGGGGACACAGGGTAAGGACAGGGCTGGGGGAGCCAGTCCACGGGGATGGTTGGCCACTGAGCGGGAGGCTCTGGGCTTGCAGCCTGGCTGACGCCTGGGACCTCACTTCCCAGATTTCAGCCTCCAGCCACCTGCTCCCCCTCCTCATCCAGAACCCCCTTCTCCTCGTCCCTGCACCTCCTTCAAGAGGCAAAAGCAAGGTCCTGGCGCAGGAGGTGAAGCGGTGGTGGCGGCCGTTGGTCATGCATGTCCAGACTTTGAAACTCGAGTTTCCTGTGGTGGAACTTGACCTGAAGGCAAAGGAAGGGATCAGATCCTCCCGTGTCCCACTCGGTGGGAACATCCACACGTCTCCCTGAGCAAGGGTCCTGTGTGTGGAGGTGGGCCACCTGAGAACTCTTAGGAGAGGCCCTGGGGCTCTGAACCCCAGTCCTCTAAGCGCCCAGCGTGTCGGAAGCAGGGGGCGACAGTCACAGCCACTGGAGTGTGAGGGCAGGGAGCTGTGTGCAGGAGGGGCATGGAGAGGGGCTGCCCCTGACCTCAGGAGGGCCCAGGGCGGCCGGCAGGCATTGCAGGGCTGTCGAGGTCTCTCAGGGGCTCGCAGGTCCCAGAAGTGCTGGGAAAAGAGGTGACACCTTCAGAGAGACACGGGGGCTTGGCCAGGGGAGGCCCTGGCAGGGGTGTGTGAAGACTGTGGTCAGGGCATCTCTTTTCTGGTGAAGCAGGGTGAGAGCAGAGGGCTTCTCGCCCGGGCCCTCTGGGCCAAGGACCTGAACAGCCTCTTCAGGTGACTCCTGTGTTTTCAACAAGCAGTTGCTGCATTTGAAGATGGAGCTGGGACCACGGCAAGCCAACATTTCTGCCCATGCGTCCCAGACATGTCCCCACTCGCCTGTTTAACCAACCAGAGATGGAGTTGAAGAGATGACCCGGCTGAGTGGGGCCCTGCTGTGAGGGGGGTGAGGAGCCTGGGGCAGGTCTCAGAGGGGCACTCCACACTGTGTGGGCTGCAGGCGGGGCACACCAGCACAGAAAGCACCGTCCGCCAGAGCAGATATTTGGGTTCCAACTTGACAAACCCTGAGCCCGTGGCCTCTTCCCTGATCTGGGAGCTGGTTACTGGCACCCCCAAAAGAGGTGGGTGCCGGCCCCACCTCACTCTGGGACAGCAGTGGCCGAGGGTGAGCAGGGTCCACGGAGGAATCTCATTACACATGGAAACCAGTGAGCTAGCACAGCCGTCCACAGCGGCTGGGAGGAAGGCATGAGGACCCCGCAGGAGAAGGACAGTGTGGAGTGGGAGCCGCAGCTCCAGGCAAACCTGCTCCCTTCCAGATGAGCACAGCAGTCTCTGCGCGCAGGACACCGCCTCCGGCACAGCAGGGGTTTCAGAATGGGGCACACAAAGCCCTGTCCTCAAAAAACTGCAACTGGACCTGAGAGGGAGGGGCACCACAGTCCGCTGGAAGCAGAGCGAGACGCAGAAAGACAGGTCAAGACAGCGAGTGGGGTCCAGAAGTCAGGCCCTGGAGCCCCCCAGACTGGATGCCCAGGGGAGCCCGGGCAGGAGGGATGATGAGGCTGGGGAAGCCCAGGCCTGTGTCCCCGAAGGGAAATGGCTGGAAAGCAGGGGCACGGCCATGTCCACGTGGGTGAGGGTGACAGTGAGCTGGGCAGTTTGACTCAAGTTCACAAGGGATGCTGGGGAAGAACTTGGGTTTGGAAATGTGAGGGACCCGGGGGGAAAGACAAAGACTCTGCCCCTCCCTGCAGGTGGCTGGGGCTGGGTGGGGGGCTCTGAGTGCTAGAGTCATGCATTATTTCAGGGGGAGTTCCTGGCAGCAGTGTACCCGGGGACTGTGGGTGAAACCTTTGAAAACCAGCCAGGGGGCTGTGGCCGGCTCCAGAGAAGGCCAGGACACAGAATCACAGAATCCTGTGATTTCAGAAGTGGCCCAATGGGTGTGGCTGTTCAGCCAGTGTGGACCAGTCATTTCCAGTTATGGTGGCATCTAGAGGAGAGCAGACAGTTTCAACTTTGGGCTTTGTGCATAGGAAATTCAGAACCGATTAATTTACTTATATTCCTCTTCTCAGTCTAACTAATTCCCAGGGCTTTAAGCAAGTGTGCCTCTTTCCACCCCATGACAGTGCGTGCCCACTGTTGTAGAGGACGCTTTGTAATTGAAAGAGGCTCCGACCCGCACGAGTGCTCCTGCCATCTTGGCTGCACCTTGCAGGCCTGGGCTCTGAGAACTCTCGGCTCAGGAAAACCGGGGCTCAGACCCACAGCAACTGTGCCTCTGTAGCCCACGATGCTCTTTGAAAATCTGAAGTCCAAATCAGCCATCTGAAGGACTAAAGAATCTAAAGAGAACAGAAAACACATTTCCAAGAAGAGAAAAGGTAGACACGGCCTTACTAACCTGAAACAACCCAAAGCGCAGTTCAGGAGCCGTGCATGCCGTGGCGCTGCGCGGACAGCCTGGCCCCAGGGTGGGGCCTCTGGGTGGGGCCCCGGGGTGGGGCCCACTCCACCTGCCTCCCGAGACCTTGAGAAGCAGCGGCTGGAACGCGGTCCCACCTGGTCCCTTATGGGCTCCGCTCTCACCGCCCACAGTTTGATTTCCTCCCTGGAGGAGGACAGCTAGGGGCCATGGCCATAGGCCCCGTTATACATAGGACCCTGGAAGCTTGCCTGTGGGCAGCCGGGGAGCAGGGGCAGATTCCGTCTTCACATGGAGACCTGGGCCTGGGGGCTCCTGGCAGCTGCCAGCCACAGGCCTGCCCCTGCCCCGAGGAGACCCAAGCCCGGCTCAGCGCTGCTTCTGGAACCCTCCACGGGAAGGAGGTTTCTGAAGTGTGGGACCCGCCTCCCCTAGGACCCGGGAAACTGCTGCTGATTCTTTTCTCCTCCTAATTAAATACCCACTTCTATACCTATTTCGTAACCACGGTTTCCAGTTTCTCCTGCTCCAACATGTTTTCCACGTGGGACTAGGCCAAGGAGGGTCAGCCTCACAGAGGCTGCTCAGGACCAGGCCGACCTTGGACAGCGGATTCATACAACGTAACAGGAGTTTGGCTGTCTCTGCTGCCTGCCGGGGGCAGCCTGGGCTGAGGATGGGGTGTGATGGTTGTTAAAGAAAGATCGTCCTGAACTCAGCCTGGGACAGAATCTCCTCAGATGCAAAGGGACCTTTAACCAAGCCTCTCTTTGTATCTAGTCCAGCAAAGAGCAAGCCCTCCACCTCCTGCCTGACGTCGTAAGGAGGGAATCTCCGGACTGGTCTACGGGAGGCTTTGTCCCTTGTAGCAGGAGCCCAGCAAATGGTCGCCTGGCCTCAGAACCAAGCCCCTGGCCTGCTCTTCCTGCCCACTCTCCATCCTTCAGCTGCCCTAACAGCCCACCCACATTCCTTGGCACTTTCTCTTCTGCATTTGTCTTGCTAAATGTCCCTTCACAGTCGTCTTCTCTCCTGGGCCAAGTGGCAAGCCTTGGGGTCAGATCTGAGTGACAGAGCCCAAGGTGCTCGTCCCTCCTGGCTTTTGACTTTTCCCACTTCCCTGCCGCCCTCCCGGTCACTGACCACCCCTCACCCCAGCCCAGGGCCTAGCCCAGGGCGGGACCTAGCGGGATCCCATGGTCCTGGAGGATGGGCTGGTCACTTCCTTGGAGGGCCAGACGTGATCTTCTCTACCCACCGCGTTGTCCCAGGTGGCTCTGGCCTGGTCGAGGCTGGCAGGGGCACAGCCCGACAGGTCCTGGGCTCCCAGCACAAACAGAGCCGTGGCCCAGAGTCTGGGGCACGGGAGAGAAGCACCGCGCCAGCCCCTGGGCTAGAGGCTCTGGGGCGGTTTGCAGCATTGAAGCCGGGGTGCCTCTCCAGGGTGAGAACCTGACCCCCAGGACTCCACTCTTCATTTATTGACTAACGTTTGATATTTTAAAACCCAAAGCAAGAAGAATGGGCCCATCAAATGCAGATGGCCCCTGGGTGATCCTTTGACTTATTACCGAGTAGGATCTGCTTGATCCGTGCAGGGGTGTGACCGGGCGCAGACCCCGCTTGTCTCACCCAGTGACCCCAGCCAGGCCTTGAATCTCTGAGTCTCAGTTTACCCATTTGTGAGGCTTACCAGTGCTCAGCATCAAAAGGATGCTTTTGATTGAAATGAGCAGTTTATAAAATTGTGAAATGAAAGTAATAATAAATCATAATTGCCCAGCACATCATACTCTTTAAAGTTCCCGAGTGTGTATGGGGTGTGTTGAGACTGCCTGTCAAAATGCCGGAACCCGCCTGCTTGGGGCAGGGACCAGGGCTCTTCTGAGAGTGCTGGTGTTGAGCTGTGCAAGTTGGGCTATGGGCAGCGTCTTGTTTCTGGAAGAAACAGCTTTGGTGGGTCCTCTTTCTGTTTAGGCAGATATAAGCCATTTGGTATTGATTTTTTTTAAAAGACCCTGAAGTTTTTAAAAAGCCTGATTCTGAAGAATTTATCCAAATGCAGGCGTTGTAGCTTAGGATTTTAATATTTTTAATCTAAAAATGTAACATTAGCTACAGGAAAGCTGTGCACAAAGAAAGGGTACAACTCCGTGTCTCTTGAGGACGGGCTGTGTTCTGGGAGGCGATCCTCAGGCGATGGCATAATTGCAGAAGATAGGGAGTGCCCAGAACGTCACAGGGCCCCAGACGTCCAGGCAGTCCCCTGGCGTGGCCTTTGATGCAAGCCCGACGCAGCACACATGAGACACTCAAGGCTGTGGCTGGCGCAGGGCGCACACTTCACAGCAAGCCTTGATTCTTGTAAGCAGAGGTCACTCTGAAACTTGCAAAACGTCCAGGAGGGCCCCCACAGCGGCAGCACAGCGGCTCAGCGCTGGTCGTGCCTTGGCCCCTGCTGGCTCTCAGTGCCTTGCTTTGGTGGCACTGGCAGTGCGGTGGGCACGTCACATCAGCACTGCCGACTGCATGGTGACGGTGTGTCATCACCAGGTCACAGGGATCTTGAGCTCCTGCGTCTTGCAGGACCCTGTCGTGTGTGGGGTCCGTCACTGTGGTCCCTCCCGGCAGCGCGTGGCTGTATTTGCTTCCACCTTGTCCCCTGTGAAGACGTGTTAATTGGAGGCGGCGAGTAAGATCTAACAGGGTGCTCATGCCACAGGACTCTGGTGGATGCTTGTCTAGACGCAATGTTTTCTGGGCTGTGACGCGCTGCGTGAGTTGTGGTAACACTTATTAACAACAATTGTCCTCCTGTCCACCTGGCAGGGACCCCCCAGGCCACCCTAGGGAGCAAGGCCCTGGGGTGGCCCTCAGGTCGCAGTCCGCTCAGTCCTTCATCCAGTGTCTGACCCTTGGACCTGGACATGGCCCCTTCCCTGTGTGCGTTTTGTCTTTTTCAGGACTGGGGATGGAACTCAGGGCCTTGCCGTGCTCAGTGTGAGGAACACGCTCACCTGCCCACACCCAAAGAACGGTCCTGGGACATGGGGCACAGCAAGGCAAACCAACCACAAGGCTTCAGTGACTTCAAGATCTGGTGTCTGGGGAGCAGAGCACCCAGAGGGCTACCAGCCCCAGCTCCTACTGGCTGAGCACTGTGGGGTGCACGGTCTTCCTGAATGTCACTCAGGTTTTACTGTCTCCTATTGGGTTATTTAAAGAAATGCGCCTTTAGTTGTCCCCGCCTCCCTTCTCTTCTGGAGGGAAAGTCTTCTTGAGTGCCTTTGGCATGTAAGTGGCCCTTACCCCTCTACCCGAGTCTCTGTTCATTAACAGACGTCTACCTCTGTCGTCTGCCCCACTTCCTGAGAGTCAGGGGCTGTTCAGGAGCATGGATTCTGGATCTGCCCTCCCACAGGCTGTGCTGCTCCTGTGAGTCACCTGATCTCCGCTCTGTCCTAGGTCCCCTCTGGCTGCCTCTCTTACATCCCAACTGGACTCTGAGGCTAGAGCCTGGATTCTGAAGAAGGACCACAGGACTTCCTGGTTCTCGCCCCAAGCAAGTGCTCTCCACTGAGCTACCTCCCCAATCCCTGCATTTTTTTGTGTCTTTTCTGGTTCTAATTCTTCTGCTCCTAGGGCCCTCCACACAAGACGGTTCCCTGAACTTCTATTTCCCTAGGGAGGCTGGTCGGCCCGTCAGGCAGCACGCAGCACACTGCGGGAGGTGGGGAGGCAGATTCTGGAGGCCCCCCGCAGCGGGGGTCAGGGTGACCTTTCTTCTCCCCTAGGTCACCCCAAGCAGCTGATGTACACATTCCTTTCAAATAAATGCAGAATTCCTTTTGCTCCCCCAGAGGGATCCTTCTCTGTCACCAGGCACAGAGCAGGCGTGTGGGGAGGGTGGCAGACAGAGCAGATGTGGGCCCTCCCACTCCTGCACGGGACGCTCAAGATGGTATTTAGACACACGACTGAGCTGGGAGAAAGGGAGCAGGCCCTCAGGTGCCAGGGAGGGGCAGCCACCCTGGGGGGGTGTGGCAGCTAGGCTGGGGGGCCTGGGGAGGGCAGACACAGGTACCGCCTTCAGACTGGATGGCATCCCATCTGGAACAGGAACCGAGACCGCAGGACGGTGGGGAGTTAAAAGGCCCCCCTTGGGTTGCCCTTTCCTTGAAGGGAGACTGGAAATTATCTGGCGGCCTGGGGGGCTGCCATCTGTGGAGACCCTGCATGGAAATAAGGTCACGTTAGAGAAAGTCAGGTCCTAAACAGGAATCATGCCCGGACAGCCAGCCAGCCCCACCGCACCTGTGGGCTGCAGAACCCGGCCTGAGAAGGGCAGGGCGCCACGGTGAAGCCCCCAGGGAGGGAGGCACAGCAGCCCACCCTGTGAAGCTCAGGAGGAAAGTCACAGATCACGGCAGGAACCACACTCCAGGGGACGGGTATCCAAGAAGGGAACAACAAGAGAATACCCAGGAATGACACAATCAGTGTCCGCGGCAGGTGCCCGGGCCGCGCTCTCCCGTGTGCCAGGCACTGTCCACGTCTTGCCCCCCACCAGCGAGACGGAGACCACACCACCACGTCCACAGCTGGTGAAGGCCGCACAGTCAGGAGACGGTGGGCCAGAGTGGCCTGTTCATTGCACAATGTGCCCTTGAACACTGTCACAGAGGCCTGTTTCTCTGTCACCTGTTCTCTGCTCTTCACGGAGATGACAAGACGGTTGGGTGACTGCCTCGCCCCTCCTTCACAGCCTCTGTTGTGGTCAGGTGTGGCCATGGGGCTCAGTCCTCTCCAGGGGAATGTGAGCAGAAGTGACAGTGACTGCTGCCCTGGCACCTGGGGACACAGGGGTTGCTCCTCCAGGACCCTCTGTCACACGGGCTGCAACCAGATGCGGTCGCCCATCTTCCTCCTGTGCACATGGACCACACCCTTCAGTGATGCCACGGGCCTGAATGAGCCACCAACCTGCCACTTACCTGGACTGCCGCATGAAGGAGAAATACGTCTCCACCCCTTTGGGCTTCAGAATTCCTGTGTGGCCCGTGTTCCAGCAATCTAGTGCTTGGGAGGGGGGTTTTCTAGGGATTGAGCTCAGGGGCACTGAACCACTGAGCCCCATCCCCAGCCCTATTTTATGTTTTATTTAGAGACAGGGTCTCCCTGACTTGCTTAGCACCTCGCTATTGCTGAGGCTGGCTTTGAACTGGTGATCCTCCCGTCTCAGCCTCCTGAGCTGCAGGTATTACAGGCATGTGCCACTGCGCCTGGCTACTTGTCCTTCTCAAAGCCGGGTGTGTTGGTGGGGAATCGGTCCAGATCCGTGGCCTGGCAGGTGGCCGTCCTCTGCACCAGGCAGGGACCATACTTGGATGCCACTGGAGGAAGGACTAGGAACCGTCAGGCAGGTGCACTTCAGAATGCGAAAGAGTAGACGGGTTTTCAAAGGAACCCAGCTGAGACTTAGAAATGAAACCCGGTGGAAGAAAATGTCACACTCAAAGTTTTGGGGGAGGGATTTGCCTCTGAGGTGCTGGTAGAGTAAGTGGGTCAGCTCGGATGACAGTCAGGGGCACGGGGAGGGGAGCCTGGTGGGTCTGGGGTCCTTGGGAAGAGAGCTCAGGAGAACTGAGGGCTGGGGAACCAGGAGAGTGAGGACCAGGCCTGGCGGGAAGTCACGGAGATGTCCCCTCTGGAGGCCGGTGCTGCCTGGGCTATCCCTAGAAGCTCAGTCTTTGGGGGGCATTAGAGAGCTCAGGGGTCCCTCCTCCTGGTGCAGGAGAGTGTCTGTCCCCTGTCCGTGGTCTGGGTGGAGAGCCCCCGGAGGCGTCCAGCACGTTGGCTCTAACAGAGTCACTTCTCTCTGCTAGGAGGAGCTCTGATTGCCACTGTCACGCGCAGGCTGGTGAGAGAGGAGCAGGCAGAAGGGGCCCAGAGGAGGTGCTCTGGCCCGGTTCAACGTCCCTTTTGCCCACTGGTGTCGACTTTTATGGGCCACATCAGGACGTCCTCTGGAAGGGATGAGGACTTTCAGGGACCTCCCCATTTCCAGTTCGGGCCCCGGGGTCCGTTGTGCTCTTCATGCTCACGACCTGAGGGACTGGGACATTGGCGACCTGGGCTCTCTCCTGGGGCACGGGCTTGGGGCCCTAGGATGCTGTGGGCACTGTGCTCTTTACCTGGGTGAGGGTTTGCTGAGCCTCTGCGTGTTCAGTGCTAACCCGGGATAGTCTCAAGAAGATCAGGTGCTCTTCCTGCTGCGAGGGGATGCCCGGGACTGTGATGGACCTGCTCCAGGAAACGGCCCAGGGTAACCGAGAGACTGAGATTGGGCTGAATCAGTGGAGCAAAGGAATGTGACCAGGCGAGACGGATTTCTCCAGGTGTCACACTGTCTTTTTTCCTGACTGTGAGCTGTGGGCAGGAGGGCTGGGCAGCGGGCAGCGTACACTCAGCACTGTGACCACCACCACCACAGTGGCGCCACGCAGTGCATCCGGCTGCACTCGTCCCTGCAGACCAGCCCCCAAGTCTTGTTTCTTCAATGATCACCTGATCCAGAGCTCCCAGGGTCTAGGCTAGCGGCCTGGAGACAGTGACGTCTAGCACAGTGGGGACTCCAGCTCTCCCTCGGGGGCCTCGTTCACCCAGATTGGCCAAGTGTTGGCCGGGAAGCCACGGGTTCCCTCCTCGGGCTCTGACTGCAGTGTTTGCCTGGACGGTGGTCTGCACTCGATTTCTGAGCAAGCTCTCATGCTTCTATTCATTCGCCTGAGGACCGGGACGTGCACACCTGAGTGATGGGAAGAATTACATGTGTACAGTCGGTTACGTGCTGCAGTTAGCTTGTACCGGCTCGCAAGAGCAAATGGTTAAATTCTCAGAAAAACCTGAGAGCCTGTTATTAAAATTTAAACTTAGCAATTATTAGAATTATGTTTTATATTTACAATTATATTAAAAACAAATGTAATATACTTAAAGCTTATTGCTTCCTAGTTATTTCGCTATTGTCTATATTCTCAACATTATGTTTATTGTGTCTGCACATTAGTCAGTTATCCATCACTATAATGAAATACCTGACAAAAGATATTTATGAAGACAAGAGGTTTGCTTGGCTCATAGTTCTGGAGATTTGAAGTCCAAACTGCACAGCAAGGGCTTTGCCACTCCTTGACTGCATCACCTGGTGGTGTGGACCGATGGTGGGAACATGAGTGGGAGCAAGTGATGGACAGGAACAGGAGAGAGCTGGGAGGGCGGGCTTTCTCCTGTGCCATAAGTCTCTCGTGAGAGCTCACAGGGTGGTGAGAGGTGGCTTCCGAGTGCACATCCCGGTGACCCGAGGACTCCCAGTCCACCTCTAAGGTTTCTGGCACCTTTAATACCACCAGGCCTCCTATCATGCGCCCCTGGACTGGGGGGACGCCGTCACACCATACCCAAGCTGCCGCCGCCGTCTGATGGTAGAAATGCCACTAGCGGCACGTCCCTGTGCTCCTCTCCTCTCTGCTCAGCGCTGTCAGGGGGTCACCGAGTCAGCCTGGCCGGAGGACTTGGCACCGAAACAGCCCCTTCCTGCAGAGACGGTGACGCACACCAGGGTGCGTTTGCTGGGGTCCGCTGTGCCGGGCTCGTCGGAGACCCTGTGAAGCCACTCTGCACTCGGTCCAGCCATGCGGACCCACCGTCCACCACCGCCCAGGACCAGCACTGCCTGCTGGCCGGCACCGAGGGAGACTTGCCGTGCACCTGCTGTCTTCTAAGGGCTGCTGTCCACCTCACCCCGGTTTGACCCTTGAGGAGACTCTGTCACTATCCTCTGTGAACAAAGGAGGAATCTAAGGTTCGGAGAAGGGGCGTCGTCCCCGGGGTCACCCATCTAGTGGCTCCCAGCCCTGGTCTCCGTGCCTGCTCGGCTGCCCTTGTTGGCCTGGGTGCCCTGACAGAGCAGCGAAGAGGCAGGGTTTGCACTTAGCTCGATTTTCAGCTGTGGAGGGGTACAAAGGTGTCACCCTGAGCACGTAGATATCAGCTGGCCATGAGTGCCAGGCTGGGCGGAGCCAGAGTGACAGGATACATGGAGGCAGGTGGGAGGGCATGTGCATCTTGTCTTCCCTGTTGTTCCTGTTTACAGAGGAAGAAGTTGAGGCTCAGAGAGGACAACACTGCACCTGAGGACACACAGCAGGGCTCCTAGGGTGGGGCTGCTGCTGTGCCCTCCACTGCCTGCTCCAGGTCACAGGGCTGACTTTCCTGTGCAGACGCAGGTGGCTGGAATCTGCCAGGTCCCCCTTCCTTTGTTTCTCCGTCCCTGGTAGCCACAGGAGAGGACGTGGCTGGCAGCTGGCTTGGCGGACTGCTGAGAGCCTGCGGGAGGGCCTGCGGCATCCTGAGCCTGGAGCCAGCCACAGGCCGCACCGCACGCTGGCCCCTGAGGGCTCGGCCTGGGAGAGCAGCCTGTTGTGGCAGTGCAGGCCGCAGGTGGGAAGCCGGAGCCCACAGGGCATGGTTGGATTCCGCTTCTCAAAACAGGCTCCTGAAGAGCGCTGCAGGGGCCGCGGGAGCCCTTCTCTAAAGCACCCTGCGCTGCCCCGTGGAGATGCCGCATTTATGTCCACGTGGTCTGACCTTTACTTTGGTGGCATTTACTGATTCTTGAATGCGGCCATTTCTCACTTCTGCAGCTTAATAGGAAACCGGACCCTGGTCAGGCCCAGCCTAGCCCACCCAGAGGGAAAGTCTCCAAAATGTTCCCCTGGATCCTGGGACCAGACAGAGGACAGCCTTTGCTGGTTTCTAGTCCACTTAAAATCCTGACGTCAGGGGAATCAGAAGAAAGTGTCATTTTAATGCTAGGTCACAGCGTCAGTTTGACATTTGTGGGAGCAACAGAAGCCAGATCTGTCAAAGCGGCCTGTGTCTTGGGTGGACAGTGCTCCCTGGTTACAGATATTGGGGCTCCTGGTCCCTCAGCGGCAGCTCCACCGTTCAGGCTCAAGGTCAGGTGGGCATGCGGGACGCCCTGCCCATGTGCTCACAAGGCCAGTGTCAAGGTGGTGCCCGGGGCGGCTCCTCTCTGGAGGAGATCTGCTGCTGGGCTGATTTGGGTCCCTGGCAGAATTCAGGCCCTTGGGGTCACAGAGGGCCCATCTCTCTGAAGGCAGCCCATACACCCTGGCCCACAGCCTCTGCATCCCCAGGGCCAGCAGTGGCCAGCAGTGTCTATCCACACTGCAAATGGCTTTCAGACACTCCACTCCTGCTCCAGCTGCGGAACATTCTCAGTTCTGAGTGTTGATGTGACCCACTGGGTCCACCTGCTTAGCCCAGGGCACCCTCACTGCCCTGATGTGTAACTGAGGGCCACAAGTCCCCTTGCTGTGTAACGTGACCTTCATGGGGATCAGGAGGACATGCCTGGAAGTTGCCATCCGACGCGGCTGTGGGTGGCAGGAGTCCACACTGGCCTAAGCAAGCCATGCTTTCCTCGGGCAGCGGTCAAGAGGTCCACCACCACGGGGCGGTCGGCGGGCTCAGGATCCCCCTCACGGCAGGTCCAGGGGCGTGCTCTACCTGTGCTCACGACCTCTGACCACTCCACAGGCAGCACCAGATGAGGACAGTCTCTGAGGAAGGCTTCTGGAAACTTCCATCTGGTATTTTGGTTGCATTTCATTGGCCTAGAATTACAGGCCCAAAAGGATTCTGAAAAATGATTTTTATCTTGGATGTAGTCCCAGAAAAGTTGTATAGCAGTGGGCCAACAGGACACTCCGCACCAGGGGAGTCAGCACTGAGGTAAATCAGCACTGGGGTAAGTCAGCACGGGGGTAAATCAGCCCTGAGGGTAAATCAGCACTGTGGGGTAAATCAGCACTGAGGGTAAGTCAGCAAGGGGGTAAATCAGCACTGAGGGTAAGTCAGCACTGGGGTAAATCAGCCCTGAGGGTAAATCAGCACTGAGGTAAATCAGCACTGTGGGGTAAGTCAGCACTGGGGTAAGTCAGCACTGGGGTAAGTCAGCACTGTGGGGTAATTAGCACTGGGGTAAGTCAGCACTGGGGTAAGTCAGCACTGTGGGGTAAATCAGCACTGTGGGGTAATTAGCACTGGGGTAAGTCAGCACTGGGGTAAGTCAGCACTGAGGGTAAATCAGCACTGAGGTAAATCAGCACTGAGGGTAAGTCAGCACTGAGGGTAAGTCAGCACTGAGGGTAAATCAGCACTGAGGGTAAATCAGCACTGAGGTAAATCAGCACTGGGGTAAGTCAGCGCCTCCTACTGTCCGTCAGTGAGAGTGCAGTGACCCCTTTGCTTTGCCTTCTCCCCTGCCTGGTTCACAACTTTTTATGTCTTCTAGTTGCTCCTCCATTCCTACCCACTCGCCGTTGTTCCCCAGAATCCAGGAGAGAAACTGTCATTGTCCTGTGAGAGAGGTGACAGGTGGTAAGAGATAGAACCCCGAAGGCAGCCCTGGCGCCAGATCCGAGGGGCTGAACCCATTTGACCACACTGTCTCCACCTGTGACCTGGAGAGTGAATGGTGAATTAAGTCCACCTTACAGGGTCGTAGGGAGAAGGTCACAGGTTCCAGTACAGTGTGTGTGGCAGACACTAGCTCTTCGTGTGCTCACACTCCTCTTCTCCCTGGCAACCTCTCCACAGGGAGGCCCAGGGGGTCCGGAGACCCTCCGGGGGACCACACCTGTTGCCCTTCCTCTGCCCCCTAACAGCAGCGAGTGTCCCTTTGGGTTGAGTCTTCTCCCCTGCTGTGTGTAGCCGAGGAGTTCTTACCAACCCCAGGGACATGGCTGAAGTCACCATGACACCAGTGGGGACGTCACACTTTCATAGTCCTCAGCCTATCAGGCCTTCACACCTTCAGTGCACAAGTGGATGACTGTTGGCTGAACGGTCTTGGAGGACCAGCCGTCCTGGGGTGAGCCGTGAACCAGCCAGCAGAGCGGCCAGGCAGCTGTCGGCCACAGCCAGGGTCTCTTGGGTGGACGGCCTGGGTGACAGTGGGCACCTCAGCTGCGAGGCCCAGCTGCTCTCCGATGAAGTGCTCCTGACACCCAGCACCTGCCTCTTCATTTGAGGCCATTCCTGTTTGAAGGTCTTCTCAGGGCGTGGAAGGGTGCTCCCCCAGGGACATTCTGGCCACCTTTGCTCTGTTTGGGATCCATACTGGACAATTTCTGAACTTCCCAAGGCAGGCTCGGTTCAGAGTCGCTCACCTGGCCTTTGTAAGGGCTGCGTCCAGATGCGGGTCTGTCTCAGTCTTGGTCTGGGAGGGGAAGAAAGGAAGGAGGGAGGGAGGGAGATAGATGGGAAAGGGAGGGAGAGAGGAGGAGGGGAGGGAGGGGGAGGAGGAGGGAAACAGACTATTGCTGTTCTGGCCCCTTGCCACAGCTCAGGTTCCTGGGGCTCCTCTGTGGAGGGAAGGGTGTGTGTTTGAGTCTCAGCCCAGGCATTCGTAGCACTGACCTTGAGCACCCTTTAGTGTGCTTTTCATTTGAGAAATGAGGGAAGCAAGCTCCATCTTGCACCACTGTGGAGAAGAGCAGAGAGGTATGGGCAATTCATGTGGCCCAGTCTGGCTCTTGGTAAGGAGTCAACGCAGGCTGGCAACGACTACTACCAGAGCCCCGCCCACAACGTGGTCATAAAGCCACTCCTCGTGAACATCAGCTCTTAGTGTCACAGAACCTAGTTGATCTCGTGGCAGCGGCATTCACAGCAGTGGAAGGCACAGAGCCTGTGTACCCTTGGCCCTGTAGGCACGGCCTCCCCCTGCCAACCCCCCACACTGTTACACTCGAGCATCGGCACTGAGACAGTGTCATCGCCCAGCTACGAGGTATGTTAGGGCTCACTCTTGGGTTGTGTATTCGGTGTTTGCAAAGGTGTGACGGCATGCACCCACCATCATGGAGTTGTGCAGAATCGGTTACTGTCCCTCCTCTGTGGTCCCCTGCTCATCCCTAGCTCCCCGCGAACCCTTGACGACCCGGATCCTGTTACCCGGATCCTCCACGGCTTCACTTTTCCCAGAGTGTCATGGGTCGGACTCGTACAGCACGTGGCTAGCTTCCAGTGTGGCCACTTGCACTTAGTGCTTCAGTCCGCTTCCGCACTGCTGGGACCAAAATACCCGTCACGACAACTTAGAGGAGGGAAGGTTTATTGGGCTCACGGTATCAGAGGTCAGTCCATAGACGGCAACTCCACGGCTCTGGGCCCAGTGAGGCAGCACGTCACGCGAAGGGCCTGGTGAGGAAAGCTACTCAGGTCATGGTGGGGCAGGAGCAGACAGGGAGGGGCCACAGAGGAGATGCACCTCCCAGGAAACCCTCCCCGGACCCCCCTCCTCGGCCTCCCCCACCACCAGCCCACAGTTGCCGCCCAGTGAATCCACTCAAACTAGAGTGGACCAATTAAGTCACAGTCTCACGATCCCATCCTCTCACCTGGCCTATTCTTGCACTAACAGGAACTTTTAAGGGACACCTCACATCCAGATCAAGACCCTTAGTGGCATGCATTTAAATTTCTTCTGTTTTTTGTTTTTTTTTTTTTTTGTGGCGATAGCTCATCTTTTGGCCCTGAGTGTTCTGTTGTCAGGATGCACCCAGATCACTTACCCGTCACCGAGTGAGGGGCATCTTGGTAGTTGCTGGGGTTGGCAGTCGTCCACAAGGGAGCTCAGATACCCTGCCCAGGTTTTGTGAGCACGTTTCCACTCATCCAGGGGAACATCGACAAGCCTGGTTGTGGGTCACACGGCGTGTTTGATTTTGTAAGAAGCTGTTCCTCTGTCTTGCCTTGTTTCTGAACTTAGCGGGAAAGCTGTTGGTTCTACCCACCCAGTCCGATGCTAGCTGTGAGTTTCCTGCTCGAATCCCTCATTAAGTTGAGGCCATCCCCTCTGTTCCTAGCTTGCTGAATGTCTTATTATGAATGGATGTCGGATTTTGTCAAATGACTTTTCTGCATCTATTGTTATGATTCTGTGGTTTTTCTCTTTTCTCCTGTCCATGTGGTGGATTACACTGGTTGATTTTCAAATGTTGAAACAGACTTATGTTTCTGAAATAATCTCCACTTACTCTTGTTGTACAGTTCTTTTCGTACACTGTTGGATTCAATTTGCTACATGTTGTTGATGCATTTTGTATTTATTTTCTGGAAAGATGCTGGTCTGTGGTTGTCCAGTACTGTCTGTCTAGTTTGGATGCTAGGGCAACGCTGGGCGCATAGGATGCGCTAGGAAGTGATCCCTCTGCTCCTGTCTTCTGGCAGGTAGCATAGAGAATGGCTATAATCTGTTCCATGTGGGCCTGGTGCTTTGGTTATTAATGATTAATGTATTTGCTTTAATAGATACAAACCCATTTGGAGATGAGTGTTGGCAGACTGTGTCTCTCAAGGACTTGGTTGTGAAATCTCTGGGTGGAGTTGTTCATATATTATATCCTTTATTGTCCTTTTACTGTCATTGGATCTGTATGTCCCTCATTCATTCCTGATATTAATGACTGTTTTGCCCTTCATGGTTTTTTTCTTAGTTAGCCTGGTTAGAGGTTTATCACTTCTAATGGGCTTTTCTAAGAACCAGTTTTTAGTTCCACTGATTTTCTCTATCGATTCCTTATTTTTAACTTTATTGACACTTTGCTGTTAATTTGTGCCTTGATGCTATGAATTTCCTTCTAAATGCTACTTTTGCTGCATCCCACAAAGTTTGATAAACTGTATTTTAATTTTCATCTAGTTCCAAATATTTTTAAGCTCCTCTCAGGGTTCTTCTTTGACACGTGTGTTTTATGAAGGTCTTGTTTAGTCTTCAAATACTTTGGAATTTCCCAGCTATTTTCCTGTTATTGATTTCTGGTTGATTACATTGTGGTCTGAGAGCAGATATTGCCATGATTTGTCTTTTAAATTTGCTGAGGAGTGTTTTATGCTGCGTCTCCGGCTTCTTTCAGGATCTTTCCTGATCATTGGTTTCTTGCGGATTGATCATAATGCACCGGGAGAGTTGTTTTGTTTTGTTTTGTTTTGACACTGGCCTTGCTCGGTGTTCTCTGAGCTTCCTGAATCTGTGGTTCGGTGTTGAACCTTAACTTGGGGAGTTGTGGCCTGGGTGCCTTTAACTGTCATATCGGTTGCTCTTTCTCTTCTCCTCTGGCATTTTGGTCACACCTACGTCACAGGCTGCAGTTTCTCCCAGTTGGTGAATATTCTGCTCCGAGTTTTTGCAGTCTTCTTCCTCTTTGCTGATTTTCGGATTTGGGAGTTTCTATCGGCGCTTTTGCAAGCTCAGAGATTTTTGTGTCCAGTCTAAGAACAGACCCATCAAAAGCATTCCGTATTTTTGTTATGATGTTCTTGATCTTGGGCCTTTCCTTTCCATTCCTTCTTAGAACTCTCATGTTTCTGCCTACATTGCCTCTTTGTCTTGCATTCTGTCTATTTTTCCACTATAAATTTTAGCATGATCATCATAAATTCCTGGCCTGATATTCAGACATTTGTGCCACCTCGGACCGCGGCTCTGGTGCTTGTGAAGAGTTGAGGGGCAGGCGTGTGTGCGCGTGTGCGTGTTTTCCTGGCGGCCTACGTGCTGTCCACCTGGATGGACTGGGGAGAGGAGCTGCGGGGAGCTGGCTGCAGTGAGGCCTGCAGGGAGCCGTGATCAGGTCTCGTCTCGTCTCTGGGTGAGTCTGTGCTGCTGGACTGTGAAGTCCACAGCAGCCTCTCGGGTTCCCCCTCCGTGGTTCGGGATGGCTGGAGGGGCTGGGCCTGGGTACTCCATCCTACCGCCTGCCTGCAGAGCTCTCAGAGTCGGGGTCTCCCTGTGACTGGGTGGCACCGGCCCTGGAGCACTCGTGCCTCCTCCTGGCTGTGATCCTCCCAGGACTCCTGTGGGGCTCTGGTTCCCAGGGAGGTGCCCACTGTGGGGGCTGCTCTGGTAGACTCGCCACGTGGTCTCTGCCCGCCTGCCCCTGGCTCTGACGACAACCTTTGCCTCTTGACCTCACTCTCCGTGAGTCCCAGAGCTGTCAGCGTCTCAAGTTCACCTGGCCGTCGACTTGTTGGGATGGGGTGACGACTTCCCAGGCCCCCTCTTGCCCGAGCAGATGCCAGATGCCCCATTATTTTACAGGTGATCCTCCCCACAGCCCTTTGGAGTGGGTTAGCTGTTAGTTGTTAGCTCAGTTTCAAAAATAAAAAGTAGGCTGAGGGGGGTAAGACCCCCGCCTGAGGCCGTGGCTCCGGCGTGGTGGACCTGGGCTCAGGCTCGGACCTCTCCTCCCCAGGCCGGCTGTCCTCCTCCGTCGGTGCCGCTGCCCCCACACGGCACCACCCGGCACCGCGGGCTTCTGCTTCACTTGAGCAGATTTGTGTGGCGCTTCCTGAAGCTCCTTAAATTAAAGCTTAGGTGTTTTGACCTGGTTTTGTAAATTAGCGAGTTGCCTGGGGGAATCCAGCCCTTGATCCCCCAGAGTGCCGTTACCTAATTCCTGTTTAACCCAGGACTCCTGCTTCTCCTCGGGGAAGGAAAAAAAATGAAAAGTGAAATATGCTCATTTTATTGCTGTTCGCTCCAGTAAAATGATTTAGAGTGGCGTGATTTGAAAGCAAGAGCCAACTGAGACTGTAGGAACACACGGGGTTCCACTAGCTTGGGCAGAGGGGAGCCGGAGCTGGAGTTGAGCCCTGGCCCTTTTGCAGACAAACCTGGGCTGGGGTCTCTATCGACTGGTGGCTCCTCGCTCCTGTTTGCACCGTGGTTCAATTGAAGAGCACCCGTCAATAGCCGTGGTCCAAGGCAGGTGAGGGCGTGTGGAGGAGCTGGTCTGCAGGGCTGGGGGAAGGAGAGCCGTGTGCTTGTGGAGACGGCCGGGAGAGCCGACTGTATTAGGTCACTTCTGACTTGCAAACAGCGGAGGCACCTCACACCCTCTGCTTTGGCTTCTATCTGAGGCAGATCCTCGGTTTGCTAATGTCGTTGGCGATGGTTCAGCTGACCTCAGCTTTCTGAGCAGACTCTGATTCCACTGGTCAGAGCCTCTGGACTCACTCACCGTCCCTCTGCAGAGCTTAGCACTTCCGACCTGCAGTGCCTCCTGAACACGTGCTCGGGTCCCCTTTCCTCTCACTCGCTAAACCACCTCCTCTGCACCTGTTGGACCTTACGTTGAGCCAATGCCGAGAAGGCCCCACGTCTCAGTGCTAACCTATGCAAAGGAGGTGCGGCCCGACTTCTCGCCCTGTCCTCAGCAGAGGGCACAGAGTGTCTGGAAGACTTGGCTGCGTCTGTCCTTCTGAATCCTTCTTGGGTCAGGCCCAGCTCAGGAGCAGAACACCGGAGTCTGAATCTGCAGAGTTGCCTCAAGTATGTGGCCAAGGGGTCAGCCCAAGACACAGCCCAGGAGGGCCCAGCCCGCAGCGAATGCTCTGGGCCTTACCAGGGTGGGGCTGCCTGAGAAGGGTCTCATCCACATGCTGCCGATGGAGACTCGGGGATTGCATGTGTGGCCAGGGATGTGTCCAGCAAGGTTTGGACCTCGCTGCAGGACATGTCTGTTTAGTAGTACCCTTTGGAAGGAGTGGCTTAAATGGCCAGTCTTCATGCCCTGGGAGGTGGGAATCAGGGTTTCAGAGCCCCCTGGGAGCAGCCAAGCGAGGGCACCGCCTCTCGCAGCCGTGTGGAGCACGAGTCCTTGCTGAGGTTCTGTTGGGCACAGACTCTCCTCAGCCTGAAGGATGTGTCCCTCAAGACCGGTGGTTCTTAAATGGAGGCGATTTTGCTTCCCGGTGGACATGGGTGATTAATTCTAGCATCCATTTTCCTTGAAGAGTAAATTTCGGCCACGTTTCCCCCACCCTCCTTCAGTTCCTGACACCCTTGAGGGAGTGTGTCGGGTGGTGGACGAGCCACAGGTCAGATAAAAGCTGCCAACCCTTGGAGCACGGGCAAGGTGCTCTGCAGACGCTTTTCCTTACTCTGATTCATCCCGTTCTTTCCTTGGACTCTTTCTGAGGGTCCGTGACGTGCCAAGCTCTGTGCAGGACTCTGAGGATACAAGGACAAGGGGCACAGTTCCTACCTTGAGCAGGCACCGTGCAGAGAGGAAGACAGATCTGAGGACCGAAGGAGAGCGTGCGGTGGGCCGTACTCCAGCAGAAGGCAGCTGCAGGGCTTTCCTGTGCCACTGTCACCAGTTATCACGATGCCAGTGCCTAAAACAGTGTGAGTGTCTTCTCCTTCCTGGAAGCCAGAAGTCTGGCCTCCGTTTCACTGGGTGGAAATCGAGGCGATGGCAGGACGGGTTCCTCCGCAGCCTCTGGAGGAGCCGGGTCTCCTTAGCCTCTGACCTCCAGGCGCCACCTGCACTAGGGTCCCTTCTAGGCCCACCTCAGCCAGGTGACCCCATCTCCAGAGCCTTGCTCAGTCTCATGCACAGTCCCTTTCTGCCACAGAAGGTGACGCGCACAGGCTCCAGACGTTCTGTGGGGGCCGGTGGTCGGCCGGCACAGAGCTGTGGAGCAGGGCCAAGCTGGAGCGCTGGCGTCCCAGGACAGCAGAGGCCCTCTGGTGTCTGCCTGGTGGTGAGGACGGATGCTCAATCCTCCACCTGTTCAGGGGCCCGCCAGGTTTTCACAGTGACTCCAGAGTGGACACAGGCCATGGCCAGGTTGGCAGGGAAGCCGGTCAGGACAGCGTCTGCGCCTGGCTCAGGAGCTGTTGGCAGGGAGGGGCCATTGACAGAGGCCGTGGAGGGACAGGGAGGTCTTAGTGACAGCGAGACACACGGACAACAGCTGCCATGTGTGTCCTGACCCCTGTGGTGTGGTCCACTTCCCTGTCCTGGCTTGGGCCCCAGCGGACTAACGTCTCCTAAGGCCTCAGTGTTTGCCATGAGCCCTCGCACGGCCGTCGGGTGGTTGTTGAGCTCAAGCTGGCCACGCCGCTGTCTGCTGAGTCGTGAGAGCCCCCGTGACCTGTGAGATGTGTGGACCCTCGGGACGTGCGTGACCCTCCTGGGTCTGGGCCTGTTCTCTGTGCCCACTGCTGTGCTTTGCTCCGTCTTGTTTCCAAGTCACGCTTCAGAACAGTTGCTAGCTAGAAGTGTCCCCTCACCGGGGGCTTTGGGCCCCAGTGGGAGCCTCGCCACCATTCCCAATGCCTCTCCTCATGGGCCTTGGTGACCTTGCTTGTCACTGGCCATGTCACCCTCAGCCACCCACTATGACTCAGCACTTTTGGGCAGGACTCTAAAATGGCCCCTAGACTGGAGACCATCATGATAAGTGGAATGAGCCAGTCCCCAAACCAGAGGCCAAATGTTCTCTCTGAAATGCGAAGGCTAACACAACAGGGGTGGACAGAAGTCACCAGACTAGATAAAGGGCAGTGAAGGGAAGGGAGGGGATGGGATAGGAAGACACATGTCCGACACCAGGATGGGAAGTCCTGCTCCTCCTAGGCACCACCAGGATGGGAAGTCCTGCTCCTCCTAGGTACCACCAGGATGGGAAGTCCTGCTCCTCCTAGGCACCACCAGGATGGGAAGTCCTGCTCCTCCTAGGCACCACCAGGATGGGAAGTCCTGATCCTCCTAGGTACCACCAGGATGGGAAGTCCTGCTCCTCCTAGGCACCACCAGGATGGGAAGTCCTGATCCTCCTAGGCACCACCAGGATGGGAAGTCCTGCTCTTCCTAGGCACCACCAGGATGGGAAGTCCTGCTCCTCCTAGGCACCACCAGGATGGGAAGTCCTGCTCCTCCTAGGTACCACCAGGATGGGAAGTCCTGCTCCTCCTAGGTACATACCAGGATGGGAAGTCCTGCTCCTCCTAGGCACCACCAGGATGGGAAGTCCTGCTCCTCCTAGGCACCACCAGGATGGGAAGTCCTGCTCCTCCTTGGCACCACCAGGATGGGAAGTCTACTCCTCCTAGGTACCACCAGGATGGGAAGTCCTGCTCCTCCTAGGTACCACCAGGATGGGAAGTCCTGCTCCTCCTAGGTACATACCAGGATGGGAAGTCCTGCTCCTCCTAGGCACCACCAGGATAGGAAGTCCTGCTCCTCCTAGGCACCACCAGGATGGGAAGTCCTGCTCCTCCTTGGCACCACCAGGATGGGAAGTCTACTCCTCCTAGGTACCACCAGGATGGGAAGTCCTGCTCCTCCTAGGTACCACCAGGATGGGAAGTCCTGCTCCTCCTTGGCACCACCAGGATGGGAAGTCCTGCTCCTCCTAGGCACCACCAGGATGGGAAGTCTGCTCCTCCTAGGCACCACCAGGATGGGAAGTCCTGCTCCTCCTAGGTACCACCAGGATGGGAAGTCCTGATCCTCCTAGGTACCACCAGGATGGGAAGTCCTGATCCTCCTAGGTACCACCAGGATGGGAAGTCCTGCTCCTCCTAGGTACCACCAGGATGGGAAGTCTGCTCCTCCTAGGTACCACCAGGATGGGAAGTCCTGCTCCTCCTAGGCACCACCAGGATGGGAAGTCCTGCTCCTCCTAGGTACCACCAGGATGGGAAGTCCTGCTCCTCCTAGGTACCACCAGGATGGGAAGTCCTGCTCCTCCTTGGCACCACCAGGATGGGAAGCCTGCTCCTCCTAGGCACCACCAGGATGGGAAGTCCTGCTCCTCCTAGGTACCACCAGGATGGGAAGTCCTGCTCCTCCTAGGTACCACCAGGATGGGAAGTCCTGCTCCTCCTAGGCACCACCAGAATGGGAAGTCCTGCTCCTCCTAGGCACCACCAGGATGGGAAGTCCTGATCCTCCTAGGCACCACCAGGATGGGAAGTCCTGCTCTTCCTAGGTACATACCAGGATGGGAAGTCCTGCTCCTCCTAGGCACCACCAGGATGGGAAGTCTACTCCTCCTATGCACCACCAGGATGGGAAGTCCTGCTCCTCCTAGGCACCACCAGGATGAGAAGTCCTGCTCCTCCTAGGCACCACCAGGATGGGAAGTCTACTCCTCCTAGGTACCACCAGGATGGGAAGTCCTGCTCCTCCTAGGTACCACCAGGATGGGAAGTCCTGCTCCTCCTTGGCACCACCAGGATGGGAAGTCCTGCTCCTCCTAGGTACCACCAGGATGGGAAGTCTGCTCCTCCTAGGCACCACCAGGATGGGAAGTCCTGCTCCTCCTAGGTACCACCAGGATGGGAAGTCCTGCTCCTCCTAGGTACCACCAGGATGGGAAGTCCTGATCCTCCTAGGTACCACCAGGATGGGAAGTCCTGCTCCTCCTTGGCACCACCAGGATGGGAAGTCCTGCTCCTCCTAGGTACCACCAGGATGGGAAGTCTGCTCCTCCTAGGTACCACCAGGATGGGAAGTCTGCTCCTCCTAGGCACCACCAGGATGGGAAGTCCTGCTCCTCCTAGGCACCACCAGGATGGGAAGTCCTGCTCTTCCTAGGTACCACCAGGATGGGAAGTCCTGATCCTCCTAGGTACCACCAGGATGGGAAGTCCTGCTCCTCCTAGGTGCCGCAGTCTGGCTGGGCACAATCAGGAGCCACTTGTCAAAAGAAACTAACTTTATTTTTAGAACCAAACACGCCAAACAGCCTCTCAGGAAAAACCCCTCAGAGCCTCAACTGCCACCACCGGCTTTCCACAAGCCTGTCTCTCCCCCCACAAGCTTCTCTCCACCTCCCACAATCCTCCTGCTCTTGAGGCCGATTGGCTGGGTCACGTGGGCAGAGCCAAAAAGTCCCCCAATGAGCAGCTCCGTGGTCTGAAAGGGCAGGGAAACAGTCCAATGAGCATCACCGCAGAGGAGCCAATCAGCTAGATGTTGCTGGGGCCGAGGAGCCAATCAGCTAGATGTTGCTGGGGCCGCTGTGAGCCAATCATCAGCCGGCAGCTGGATTGCTGGCAGCTGGAAGTTTGCTGGGGCCCCTTCGGCTGTGGCTCTCAACACCTAGGTACCACCAGGATGGGAAGTCCTGCTCCTCCTTGGCACCACCAGGATGGGAAGTCCTGCTCCTCCTAGGCACCACCAGGATGGGAAGTCCTGCTCCTCCTAGGCACCACCAGGATGGGAAGTCCTGCTCCTCCTAGGCACCACCAGGATGGGAAGTCCTGCTCCTCCTAGGCACCACCAGGATGGGAAGTCCTGCTCCTCCTAGGCACCACCAGGATGGGAAGTCCTGCTCCTCCTAGGCACCACCAGGATGGGAAGTCCTGCTCCTCCTAGGCACCACCAGGATCGGAAGTCCTACTCTTCCTAGGTACCATGTGTCAGAACAGTCCACTGCCACGCGTACCTAAAAAGAAGGAAGGTTTTACATACATGGCCCTGAGCTTCACCTTTGCTCCCCCTCCCTGCCCCACCCCAGGCCCAGCCCTGCACAATCCTCTCTGCTTGAGTGACTGATGACTGTTTAGGTGTGTCACGTTCCTGACCACGAGACCACCACTTGGCCAAGGGGACCAGAAGGAGATTGTCCTGGATAAGCCTATAGAAGAGGTCAGAGGGGCACTGAGGGACTTCCTTGCGGGCCTCAGGGAGCAAGTGGGAGAGGCCTGGGGGGAGGCACAGGTGGCTCTAGCCGCTGAGGGTGCACCTGGTACCATCCAGCAGGAGAACAGAGGCCTCATCCTCCTGGGTCTAGAAGCCAACTCCTGCCAACATCCTCAGAAGGTGACCTTGAGCTCCAAGTAGGACTGCCACCCAACCCACAGCTGGACTTCAGCCCTGAGCAGAGGTCCGGGCACAGACCTGTCTGGGCTTCCGCCTACCAGAGCCTTGAGATATCAATGGGGTCTGAAGATGCTGAATCTTTTTCTGTAACAACAGAACACTACTCAAGGGGGTAGTTCCCGGCACAGAGGGAAAGCCACGGACAGACCCTAGGATCCTCATGCAAACCCTTCCCACCCAGAGGTCTGCACACCAAGAGGACCCAGGAGAGCACCAGGCCCCAGAGCCGTTTGCGTCTCTCACCTGAACGCCTTCTGGTTTGGGGGTTAGGAAACCAAGAAGGAACCTTGTAGAAGAGACTTTTCTTTAATAAACTTCTGTGTCAAAAGAACTTGCTGGCTCCACCCACACAGAGCAGCGGTGCTGAGTTGCCAGGTCAGGGAAAACAGTTCTGCCTCACCAAACGTCACGTCCTGCGTGACCAAGAGTGAGGCGGGAGTAGAGGGGACACTTGGGGAAGAGGGTTGCAAGTGGCTTGCAAAATGTGGTTCCCAGACAGTAGCAGCAGCAGCTGGGAACTTGTTAGAAATGTGAATTCGTGGGCCTCATGCCGATCTCCTGAACCAGAGACCACGCTAACAGCCTTCCGGGTGATGCTGCTGTCTAACAAACCTTAAAAGCATTGACTAGACAGATAATAGTCAATTACCTAATGACGTGTAGCAGCATTTTCTGAGTGAAACCCTCTAATAAAATAGCACAGAGCCAGAGGAGGCAGGGGGTAAAGAAAGCTCACCGTGTGACCGGCCACACTTGGGATCTCAGGGGCCCTCCAGACTTGAAGGTGCGGGAATCCGTGATGTCGGTGGGTGTCACCTGATCCCTGAGCTCCAGCCCTGCCTGGTCCCACCCCATGAAGCCTGCCTCATGCTGTCTGGCACCCACCTGAGGGACGCAGGAGTGAAGCAGGACAGAAGGGTCCTCTCCCTTGTTGGGCCCCACGGGAGGAGTCCTCTTACCAGGCCCACCTCAGGTCTCTGCCTCATGGAGACAGAGACATCCGCTCTAACCTGGAGAATGTTCCGGAGCACTGGAAGTACGGTGCATGCGAATCGTGCCTTGGTGTGCAAAAAGAAGACACAGAGCAGAAGGGCCGGTTCCAGAGCCGTGAGCCCTCCCTGCCCCTCTGGCTCCTGATGCAGGGGTTAGGCGCAGTCTCCGTCCGGAGGAATCCAGCCCCCTCCTCACCTCAGTGGAACCCTGACTGCCCCTCTAGGGAGCCGAGGACAGCGCGCCTGCACCCCTCTAGCCTCCAGTGGCATTCAGAGGGGACGGTTCGCTTGATGTGCATGGCCCCTGGACAGGCAGTGAAATGATCCCTCCCAGGCGGTGCCACGCCCCAGGCTGGCCATGGAGAGGCTGCACCCCAAGAGCAGAGGTCCTTTCCCAATCTGTACCCCAGACTCTCACTCCTCTGGGTCGTGTGCTGCTGTGGGAGGCCTGTTGCCGCAGGAAACTCAGATGAATAAAAGAGTTCATGTTTGCTGCTTCCAAGAATCCCTCTTGCAATTTAAATGCTCCATGCAACCAAGTTTCACAAGGAATAAATAACCTCATTGTTATTTGCTCTGTTAAAGCCCTCAAGTGTTCAGCTTATTATTTTGTTATCTGATAAGAATGAGTTTATCTCCAATTCCCTAATCTTTCCCCTGGGGAATTCTTATGGGATCATAAAAATTCCTTATTTAACTGGCAAAGAAACAGCTGCTATTCTCATCGCTTCTCCTTTTTTGGGGAGGGTGGATGAGATACTCGCTGTCACATGCTGGTATTTTCATGTCATGCAGCAGTTTCGGGAGAGGAACTGGCCAGAAGAGAGGGCAAAGCGATGAGCAGGTTCTTCTGTGCCTGCTCCAGAACAATGGCGCGTTGTGTGGGGCCCCTAGGCCTCCCCCGCTCCTCCCTTCCTACCTCTTTCCATGTACAGATTCCTGGGTTTTAATTCGCTCCTTTGTGTGTGCATCGAGACACAGAACCGTCCCTCCATGTCCTTGGAGTTGCTCTTCTTACAGCCACACTCCCATCCCGCCACCCCGACCCCTGCTCACCAGCCATCTGGTTTCCTTTCTGTAGTTTTGCATTTCGAGACTCTTCTGTATGTGGGCTCACACAGTCTGCAACCTTTTAGGATGGGCTTTTTGAAAATCAGCACCATCTCCTTGAGACCCTGGCACTCTGCTCTGTGTACTGATAATGAGGTTCTTGCTGAGCTGGGGCACCCTGGTGTGGGGGCAGTTTGTCCAACCACCCACTCACTGGTTGCCAGTGTTGCTGAGGCTTGGCTGTCAGCATTTGTGTGCTAGGTTTTGAGGAAAACGAGTGTCTGTCCATTTCTCTAGGATGGATGCCCTTGGTGGCATTCCTGGGTGGGGTGGTGCCCCTGCTTAATTCCGTGAAAGCCTGCTCTGCAGAGGGTTCTACCGTTTTGTGTTCTTACCACGAGTGTCGAGAGGCCAAGTCCCCACAGCCCCTCCAGCACTTGCTGGTGTCACTACTTAATGTTGAGCCACTCAGGTGACTGCACTGATGGCTCCATGGCTGTGATCTGTGTTTTGCCAGTTGCTGACGGGGTGGAGCATCTTTGCCTGTGCTCATTTTCCGTTGGAACGTCCTCTCCAGTGAAGTATCCGTTCACATCTTTTGCTCATTTTCTAATTGCATTGTTTGTTGTGGAGACAGAGAAATGGTTTCCTGAGTTCTTTATACCGTCTAGTGCTGGTTGGAAATGTGATTTGCTGTCCCCGTTCTTTGGGAGACTAAGCTCTTTAGGATGCCGCTAAGCTCATGGCTGTCCACATAGGGACTTCTCTTCTCTGCTTTCCTGCAGCCACGGCCACGTGGCAGACGGGAATGGACGAGACAGTGGAGATGGTGCACAGAGTCACGCACCATCGTACGCCCACTGGTTCTGAATGTTCACCTTCTTCTCTGTCCTAGAACAAAGACCTTGCTGCACCCCAGCCTCAACCCTGCAGGTGAGGCTGGTGCCTTGGAGGTCGAGTCACCACAGGGGGTCTTCTCGGGCTTCCAGGTTCTTGACCATGGAGTAAAGAATTTAAGGATGCATCAGGCGTGAGTGGCAGAGCAAGAGAGTTATCAGGAGGTACAGTGGCGCTTGAGAATGGAACACAGGTGATTTCAGAAAGCCACCTGGTCTCTGCCTGGGGCTCAACGTCTATAGAGGGGCCACTAGAGTGTCACCGGGTGGCTGCAGCTTGGGGCATCTTCCTGTATTTGCACACGTCCTCCCACGTTCTAGCCACGCCCGTTTCTACCTACAGGTCTCTTTAGCACCTTGGCTCTCCACCTGGGAGGGTCTTTTCTGAGCCACCGAGTTCTCCCCCTAAAGGAGCGGTTCCTCCAGGTGCCCTGTGGCCATCTTGTTGCTCTTCCCTCAGTCGGACGGCAGGCAGAGGACAAGGACAGGTACAAGGGCACATGAGCTGTCCGTTCTGTATTCTGGTGATTCTCTTTGGAGACTCGGTGTTCTCTCTGTGTCCCTAAGTTCCTGTCTCTCTGAGGGACAGAGAGTGAATACTTAATGCTCGTGTGCCACATGTTCCCTGTGGAAATGACTCGACTCTACCATTTGGGCACAGAAGCAGTCTGGGCGAGATGTAAAGAAGGGGGCTGGTCACTCTGTACAGAAGCAGGTGGTCCACCCGTGGGGTGTGGTTTGCTGGGCCGGAGGCAAAGCCTGAGATCAGAGGCTGAACCCTGAACAGTCGCATGGCCCCAGCCTGACTGCCACCCTCCAGCCGATTCGGGAGACCTAAGCAAACCAGCCTTTAAGTCACTTAACCTTGGCCCCCTGACGTGGTAGAGCAGGCCTAGGCAGCCCGCTTGTTGGTGGGGACAGTGGCCCTCTCTTCAGGACAATACTGAATCTGCACCGCATGGACTACATGGCTTCCTGTGGACACGGACCTGTGATAGAGTTTAACTTATAAATTTGATAAAGTAATATTTAGCATTAATAACTACAAATAAAAATAGAATAATGTGAATAATGTGGTCTCTCTTCCCCTCAAAACATCTTATTGGATGTATGTTCCTCTTGCCTCTTGGTGGGAGCATTTGAGGACTTCTCTTGGAATATCTGAAGGCCAGCACCACTGCTCCTCCCCTTTGGGACTAGATAGAATAGTGTTACTTGGAAACCCGTGCCCTGTGGAACAGCAGATTTGATGGCTGAGACGGTGACGGCGTGACTCAGACGCAGGTAGCAGAAGGGACAAGTCGTGTGCCAGGCAGGAAGGGCGCGAGGCAGGAGATCTCATCACCGACCTTGGAAGGTCAGACCACTTAGAACTTATGACCTGCTAATCTCTGGAATTTTCACTTAATATTTTTGGGCAAGAGTTGACTGGGGTAACTGAAACCATGGGAAATGAAGCCTTAGATGCCCCTTAAGTCCTCGGGGGCATCTTATGGTAAAGCCAGCAAGGCCAACTCCTCAGGCCACCAGCCTCTGGGTTGGGGACACAGGCCATTCATAAGCAGCATCTTGCAGTTGGGCACTTTAGAAAGGTTCTCTCCTGGCTCTGCCGGTGGCTCTTGGCAGCCAGCAGGGACATGCCAGGCTTTTGGAGATAGCAATTTGCTGGTGACGGTAGCCGTCAGAAACCCTGATTTGGGTATTACAGATAGAATATAGTTATGACTAACCTGGCCATTTTCAGAGCAATAATCAAGACACACTGTCTGAAATGGGATTTTCTATTTTATTTACATGATTACATTTAAAAATTTATGTAACACAAACTTCAAAAGTCATTTAGTCATGTAATTAGCTAATGACCTTTAGGATGATAATAAAATGTTGTGAAAATAAATACCCAGATGTCAAGTAGAGACCTCTGGTATTCTGGTGTCCGAATCCTTATTAGGTGCCTCAGAGGCCAGAGGCCCAGGACCCAGCTGCTGGCAGGTCCTCAGGAGAGAGGCACCAGGCACCCAGGACCGCCCTGGGTCTCCTTTTTCGAGGAGCCCACCTGCCAATAATAGCTCCCACCTGGGGACCCTATTATACTCTCACACCTTCCTATCTGAGTCTCACAAACCCCGCAGGGTAGACGTTAGAGTGGTCTTTGATGGACCAGAAGAGTCTGGTGACCTGACCATGACTTGGAATCAGCAGGTAGCACCAAACTCTAACTGCAGACTGACCGCAGGCCTTGCGCCTTACATGTTGACCAGTGGTCTCAGATCACTGGTGAGATTCAGAGGGGGAACAAGCTTTCCAAGTAGGGGGGCCCTGGTGTTGATGGTGCCCCCATGTGCCCCTCACTGAGAGGGCCTCTCAAGGCCCCTCCACCGACAGCTCCCTCAGGCCGAGTCCACCCAGCTGCAGGGGTCGGCTGACTTCCCAGGTGGTCTTCCCCCCAGGGCCACCCTGGCCTGCTCTGTATGCAACCCTGCCGTGCTTCTGGGGGCGGAAGAGTGCGCTTTGCATGGCGCAGGGAGAGAGATCCCAGGATGTTCTCTGCAGTCTAAGTGCTCAACTCTGAGATCCATAGTCAGTGAAGAGAGCTACGAGCTGTTGGGGACGGATCTTTGCCCGCCCGACACCTGGGCTGGGATCAGCTTTGCACCTGAGGGTCTGTGGATGTATGTCCGCCCACATGCCCAGCACGCAGAGGAAGAAGCCGCGGTTCTCGGAGAGCTCACCTTTCCTCTCTTCACTCTGCATTTCAGGAGTGTACTAGAGCCTTCTTAGGAACACCGCTGCAGCCTGGCTGGGTCTGTTGGTGCCCTGAGCTGCCCTCCGCAGAGCCTGGACGCAGGGCACCTGCCGGCTGTTGGGTGCACACGCAGGAAGTCCCATAAGAAGCAAGGGTGCATGTGTCCTCTGCTGCTCTTCATGTGGGCCGATGGCTCACGGCTGCTGTGGCTCCTGGTGACGGGGACCGTCTTCCATTGACTTGGTCCCGGGGCCTCTTCTCTTCAGTGTGTGCTCAGGGTTTTATGCGACAGACAGATGATGAACATTTTGTGTTTCTGTGGTATAAACACAGGAGCACAGCTTCTCTCAGGTCTGAGGAGTAGAGAAAGGTTTATCCAGGAGAAACGATTCCTGGTTGATCTGATTGTCCTAATCCAGAGATTAGGGGCCGGGGGCTGGGCCGCCTGCCTCCCTCGACCCTGAGCTGTGCTCTGCGCCTCCAGCCTCTGCCTGGGACAGTCGTGCCTTCTCTATCAGAGCGGATGGCAGTTTTGAAAGAAAAAATGGCTATTACCCCGAGGACTGGATTCTGTCTTTGAGACAAAGAGCAGAGGACGTGTTGAGAATGCTCCTGGCTGTCGGTCTCCATGTCCTCTCAGTGGCCTCCTTCTGACCATTAAGGAGCGTATTGTGATGGACTGACCCTCCCGTTGGGGCCTGCATGGATTCTGCTACCTCACACTCATTTCTGTTCCATGGAGCCCCAGATAATTTCAGGGCCCACGGAAAATCAGACTTAGGAGACTTGGAACCAACAGAACCCATGCGAATGCTGTGCACTGCCGCAGAGAGAGGATCTGTTCGTCCTCCACCTGTGAAGGCTGCTTGTATCAGGGAGGGGTGAGAAACCGGGTGCAGCGCCCTTCCCATGAGGTGGGTAGACTGCTGGGAGTCTCTCAGGAGCACAGCTTTGGGGTTCCCTGCTGCGCACCCTCAGACCTCCCATTCCCCTTCCCTCCTGAGCCTCTGGGCCGAGCCTTAGCCACAGGTCCTGATGTCAACAGTCAAAGACATTGTACCAGACTCAGAACAGAGGGGGCTTCGATAAAGAGCTGGTCAGCTGGACATCCCAAAGCTGTATAGAACCGATCTTTACATCCTCAAGAATCAGAAATGGATCTCGAATGTGGTTGTGGGAGGGAGCGGGGTAAACGATTCCAAGCCCACTTGCTCACGGCTTGAATCCACCGTCTGTTAAACAGAACCATTCATTTTCGAGTAATACAAGAGCATATGGCCCAGAAGTGACAATGTTCACCAGGCTGATGTCAAGGCCAGGATCATCTCACAACCTTGAACCCACCGCCCTGGGTCCTCCAAAGGAAGCACTGTGCATCCTGCCAATCATCTCCTATGCATATGCAAACATATGTGTACATGTTTATTATTCTTTAAAAATAGTTACCCCATTGTGCTATAGAACTCCAGAAGCCATGGCTCCTGCCCCTAACCCTGCCCCTGGTGACCTTCCTCCTCCACCCCTGCTCCCCACGCCCTCCCCAGCTCCGGTCACCACCTTCTCTACTTCTTTGAGACCACTTTCAGCTTCCACACCTAAGTAGGAGTAGGAGTGTGTGGTGTTTGTCTTTCTGTGTCTGACTTATTTCACTTGACATGATGCCCTTCAGTTCCAATCATCGTGCGGCAAACGACAGAACTTTTACAATCAGAGCTGAAGATCGTTCCGCTGTGTGTACGTAACTCGCCTTCTTTGCCCATGCATGTCTGACGGACACCCGCGTTGACTCCACATCCTGGCTGTACTCCTGAGGACAGACATCTCTCTGACATACTGATTTCATTTCCTTTGGACCTGCACCCAGGAGTGGGATTACAGAGTCAGTCTGTTCCTAGTTGTCTGAGGAAGCTCCGAGCCATTTTCCATAATGGTTGTACTAATTTACATTCCTGCCAACTGGGCACCAGAGTCCCCTTTTTCCACATTCTCTCCAGCACTTTGGCTTCTGTGTCTTAGGTAATAACCATCTAACTGGGGTGAGATGATCTCCTTTGGTTTTGATTTGCATTTCCCTGGATATCAGTGAGGAACATTTTTTCATATACTTATTAGCCATCTGTATATCCTTCTTTTTTAGTTACTGGGGATTGAACTCATGGTGCTGAACTCAGATCTGAGCCACATCCCCAGCCCTGTTTTGTTTTGTTTTGGAAACAGTCTCATTAAGTTGCTTAGGGCCTTGGTAAGTTGATGAGGCTGGCCTCAAACTTGCCATTCTCCTGCGGCAGCCTCCCAAGCCTCTGGGTTGTATAGCCCATTTTAAAGAACTGTCTCTTCATGTCCTCTGCCCATTTTAAAATCTGGCCACCATTAATGATTTTATTATGCTATTAATAAAATACGCTACTGAGTTCCTTATATTCCAGAAATCCATCTCTCACTGGATGAATGGTGCAATCGACTCTCCCATTCCCTACGTTGCCTCTGTGTTCTGATTGCTTCCTTTGCTGTGCAGAAACTTTCAGCATTCTTTAGGGGTTGCTTTTGTGGCCTGTGATTTTGTTTTGTTTTTCATACCAGGGATTGAACTCAGGGCCACTCGTCTACTGAGCCACATCCCCAGCCCTGTTTTGTATTTTATTTAGAGACAGGATCTCACTGAGTTGCTTAGGGCCTCTCTGTTGCTGAGGCTGGCTTTGAACTGGCAATCCTCCCGTCTCAGCCTCCCAAGCCACTGGGTGTGAGTCACCATGCCCAGCTGTGGCCTGTGTTTTCAAGATCATATAAAAAAAATCTTTGCTCAGAAAAATATATGAAAGCATTTCCTCTTTATTTTCTTCTAGTATTTTTATGGTTCGGGGTCTTAGTTTAAGTCTTTGATCTCTTTTGAGTTAATTTTCACATGTGGCTAGAAATAGGCATCTAATTACTTTCTTCTGCATGAGGACATCCAGTTTTCCCAGTGACATTCCCAGTGAAAAGACTTTTTTCCTCCAATATATGTTCTTGCTTCCTTTGTCAAAGTCAGCTGGCTAAATAAGTGAGTGGGCTTATTTCTGTTCTGTTCCATTGGTCTGCAATGCTGCTTCTGTGCCAGAACGCGCTGCTTTGGTTCTGTCACTTTGCAGTATGTTTGAAGTCACGTGATGTGAGACATGCAGCTTTGTCCTTGCTCAGGATTGCTTTGACCACTTGGGACCTTTTGTGATTGCATACAAGTTTCAGGAGTTGTTTTTCTATCTCCTGTGGAGAATGTCATTGGTGTTTTGATAGGATGGCATTGACTCTGTAGACTGCTCTGGGCGGTACAGACATCTGACAATACTCAGTCTTCCCGTCCACGAATTTCAGGTGTCCTCCTCAATTTCTTTCATCCGTGCTTTGTAATTTTCCTTGAAGAGATCATTTGCTTCCTTGGTCAAATTGTTTCCAGGTATTCTAATTTTTGTAGTTAAAGGTGAATGGGATTGGATTCTTAATTTCTTTCTTGGAAATTTCATTATTGGCATATAAAAAGTTGCTGATGTATGTATGTATGTTGCTTTTGTATCCTGTGAACTCACTGAATTCATTTGTCAGTTCTAAGAGGCTTTTGGTGGAGTCTTTAGGTTTCTCTCCATATACAATTATGTCTTCTGCAAATGGAAATAATTTGACCTTCTCATCTCCTGTTTGTATATCTTTTATTTTCTTCTCTTGTATTATTGCTCTGGCTGAGACTCTCAGTATCATACTGAAGAAGAATAGTGAAAGTGGACACTTTGTGTGTTTCTGGTCCTGGAGGAAATGATTTCAACTTTCCCCCATTTAGTATGGTATCGGCTGTGGGTTTGTCATATATAACTGTTCTTGTGTTCTATGCCTAATTTTTTTTAGAGTTTTTATCAGGAGGATGTTGAATTTTGTCAGATGCTTTTCCTGAGACTACTGAGGCAGCCATGTTGACTTTATCCTGCATTCTGTGGATGTGAGTGAGGTACTCCATTTATCAATTTGCATACGTCAAACCATCCTTGCATTAGTGGGTCACTCTTCATTATGGTCCATATTCTTCTTTATGAGCTGTTGAATTTGATTGGTCAGCATTTTGCTGAGAATCTCTCACCTCTGTTCATCAGAGACAGTGGTCTGGGATTCCTCCCTCCCTCCTCCCTGTGTCTTTGCCTTGATACACAGGTAATGCTTGCCTTGTTGCACAAACCCTGCAGATTTCTCTCCCTTTGACACCTTGGAATAATTTGAACAGACTTGGCTTAGCTCTTCTTCAGTAGTCTGGCAAGATTCGTTGGTGACATTATGGGGTCCTGGGCTTTTCATTTTGGGGAGACTTTTATTATTGAATCATCACTGGTTATTGATCTGTTCTGGTTTTCTATGTTCCCATGGTTCTACTTTGGTAGGTTATATGTGCAGTAATTTGTCCATTTCTTCCAGTTTTTTTTTCCTAATTTGTTGGTGTAGAGTTGGTCACAATAGTCCCTAATGATCCTTTTAAATCTGTAGTATCAGTAGTAATGTCTCCTTTCCTGTCTCTGATTTTATTTATTTGCGTCTCTCTCTCTCTCTCTCTCTCTCTCTCTCTCTCTCTCTCTCTCGTCTTTTTTTTTTAGTCTACTTTATTTTTTATTGATCTTTGTAATTTTTTTCTTCTAGTAATTTTGATTTTTGTGTTCTTTCTTTTCTATTTCCCTGAGTTACATTGAAATTTTTCTTTGTTTATTCTAATTCATTATACATGACAGTAGAATGCACTTTGACACATCATATATATATATGGATTTCTCAATCTTCAGTCTCCTGGCTATACATGATGTGCAGCAAAGAGGCAGCAAGCTAGTCTCAGTATTTCATTACTTAAGCTTGTGAAATCGTCTGGGAGACCTTGATGCATTTGAGGAAGCAGTAGGCCATTGGTGGACGCCGACATGTCAGGGGACTGAGGACAGCTTCCAGCTCAAAGACATCTAGAAGCCAAGGGCAGCCTGGGCTAACAGCCAGAAAGAGACCTGCACCTTGAGGCCCTGGGGGACCAGCAGCCAGATGCGTGTGGGAGTGGATCTTTGCCAAGTCTGACTCTGAGACAAGACCACAGCCCTGGGGGCCCTAACTTCAGCCTTGCAACGCCCCAGCTCCTCTGTGTCGGGATTCATGGAAACAGGACCTATGTGATAACAACAGCTGCTATTTTAGCTGCTAAGCTGTGGTAATGTCGCATGTGGCCAGGCAGCTGATGGAGCGTGTCGAGGCTGAGGGGCAACAGACCGTGGCCAGCCCTTCGTAGGCTCCGGATGGACGCCGCCACGTCTGCTCTCACCAGACACGTTGCTTAATGTGGACAAATGCTAGTTTTGCAACCGAACAGCATGTTCAGCTGTAGGCCCTGCTTGGGCTTAGGAGCTGGCTGGCCTGGGATGAGTTCCCTGGTCTCTCTGGGCTTCAGAGTCCTCCCTTTTAAGATACACACCACTAACTCACCTCCTAGAGTTAAGGAGGCGGCTTACATCGTGCAGAGATCAGCACTCAAGGAGTACCAGACTCGTGGTCCACGCAGGGCTGCTGAACCCCCAGCAGGTTCGTGGGACTTCCTCAGGGACGCTTGCTACAGCAGAGGAGACTGGACTTGCCATCGTGGGTCCAGGCTCAAGTCCTCTTGGTACCACTGATGAGTGATGGCAAGTCTCCGCCTCTCAGAACCCATTTCCTGAACTGAAATCAGCGGCCTCTGTCACAGGGGCCTGGGGACTCATGTGTATCGAATGACTTCTGAGTAGCCACGGCTTCACAAACGCAGGTTTCTTACAGTCCCTGAAATCTCTGAGGGGGCTGCACAGCGAGCACCTGTGGGAGCCAGGCCACACCAGCACTAGCCCTGTGGGGACGGGGCCCAGCATGGTGCAGGGGGTGACAGTGGGCTCCAGAGCAGGACTGCCAGGTGAAAGTGCCCTTCTGCTGCCCGCTGAAAGGCTCAGGGTGTCCTTCCCTGTCCACACCTCCATCTTCTCCCCGTAGATTGAGAGAGACGTGGCCCCTCAGCTCAGGGCTGCGTGAGTGTCCAGTGAAGAGGCACTGGAGCCTGGTCAGCCTAGAAAGACCTAGAGAGCCTCCACCAGGGCTGGGAACGCCAGCGCACGGCCGGTCCCTGACCGCTCAGCAGCAGGGTGCAGACCCCAGCGTTCACTCCCCTCCTGTCCACAGTTTTGGTGGTGGGTTTTGATCCTCTTCAGCCATCTGGCACCTCCTGTTGGCATGTCCCTCAGGATTCCATAAGAACTGATTAAGGGCATGATTCTGGCCAAATCAAGTACAATAAAGGATATCAAGAAACTACTTAAATCCAGCCTGTGATTTTGTCTTCTCTCTTGAAGTAAATGAGGAGCTGATAAAGGACTGAGAATTGGTATTCACAGAAGGTACAAAAATAAATGCCTGCCGAGTCTAAAACATAAATATGCATGGTCTTGGGACAGAATGGCACACATGCTCCAAATATTTCTGCTACCTGAATGCACCCCCTTTAGTGGAAGGGATTGGGGTGCTCGTGGTGTTTTGCTTCCCTGGAAACAGGTTCCCTTCGTGAGACAATTTCCTCATTATCCTCAGAGGCCCTGGAATCCACCACGAGGGTCAGAATTCAATTTTGGTGACTCAGGGTAACAGAACCTTCCTACTTTCTCTTTAAATCATGGAGATCTAAGGGCGAGCACCCCTGTTAAAGTGATTCATTATTCTAGCATGTCACAGTGTACGACATATTGAGAAACGGATAATTTCTCAATAAATTTAACTTACTACCTTAATTTTAAAAGAATTTTTCTTTCATGGATTACCATTTTATCTTTTGGGGTTTCATGTAATTACAGTCAGGTCACTTTGTGACAAGAATAAAATCACAGACTGTCCAAGCTGCTGGGCCCTCTAACAGCCCTGCGTGTTCATGTGACGTTCTCACTCGGAGTGAGGAGACGGAGGTTTGGAGACGGGCACCTTGGGCTACAGGGGTTTTGAACTGGGCCTTGGGTGCACCCACTGTCTACTGGAGGGCTCTGCTGACATCCCACCACCCGGCCGTCATGGGGGAACCAGCCAGGCTCGGGAGGTGACCCACCTGCAGGGCTCCCCGTGCGCGGAGGGTAAGCCGAAGCCTCTCAGTGGAGTCGGGCCTGGGGTCCTTCCCCTGCCGTCTGTCCGCAGCCAGTTTGAGCAGTGTCCAGTCTCCTTAAGTGTCCATCGCGGGGCTCTTCTGGGGGTTCCAGGAGGTCAGTCCACTTGCAGAGCTCAGCACCAGCCCCGGGCGGGTGGTACAGGGCAGGGCGCGGTAACTCTTCTCAGGAGCGCCAGCCATGGTGCCGGTCTGCCCCACACTGCTCCAGTACAGCAGTCCTGGCCACTGGGTGGGTCACCCTGTGCTCCGTACTCGCCCACTGGAGTGATGGCCAGCCTGGCCCTGAGACACGCTGGCTGGCAGACACTGTGGACCGGCACACGGGGCGGTGCGCCAGGCATCTGTACAGATGGCAGTTCGATGCCATCCTTCCTTGGCACTGGCCACTGATCTTGGGCCTCTAGAGAGATTTGTCTCTGTGCTTTAGTTCTTTGTAGCCTCCTGGGACGCCCGGCTGCTGTTCCCTGACGTGGCAGGTCTGGGTTCATACCAACCCAGGGTCACTGGAGACCCAGGCCCTGATAATCTGCCTGTGCCCAGCGGCTGAGCTCTTGCAGTTAGCTGCTCCTCCGCTCCTCCGTGATCGGGTCACGGTAGCACCTGAGCGTCTGGGGCTCTCGCCCTTTCCTCCTGTGAGGGAGGCTCAGGGTCAGGGCCACTCTGCTAACGGCCATTCCGCCATGGCCTTGTCAGTGGCTGACTTCTGTACTCTTCCCCTTTTATGTGGGCAGGCGCACGAGGGGCCCCTCCTGCCCCCCGATCCCTCCTGGGCTCCCTCTGTCCTCCTCAGGCTTTGGCTGACAGCCGACTCTTAACTTGTGCCTTGGATCTTCCGAAGGGCGCAGGCGCTGGGCCCTCTGACACCAGGGCCCTGCTCTGCTCCCAAGGCCACAAGTCCTTCCTGTTCTTTCCAGGCTGTGGCTTCCCTTTATCTGACACTAAACGGATTCCCTCTTCCGTTCCTACGTGAACGTCTGAAAGCCTCGTCAGGAAGGCGAGGAGAGGACCCCAGGCCGCCGCTCCTTGCCCTCGATGCTTGGAGCTCGGTCTCTTCCGCAGCACCGACGGCGACATCTACACACACACTTGTAATGTATCACGAAACCTTTGGTCGGCCTCAAGTATGGCAGCCTGGGAGCAGACTGCGGGAATGCGAGAATCCGGAAAACCAGGAAGCAAGGCCTGAATTCAGAGCCAGGCCGTGGCAGGGAGGTCAGCTGGCCATCCCTGGCCTGCTCATGGACTCTCGGCTTTCAGACACGGTGGAGGCGGGACCTGGCTTTCCTCCCTCCTGCTCCATCTCTCCTCTCCCCGGGCTCTCCCCTCGCAGTGCCTGAGAACACGGGCAGCTCACGTTGGACGCTGGGGTTGGGCTGCCCGGGGCTGCTCAGCGTCCACCTGTGTTCTCTTCTGATGTTTCTCTTTATGCCTGACCCTCTGGTGTGTGAGCTTCTGCCCTAATCACAGCTGTGAGTCACTTGACACCGGGCTGCTGGGTGGAGGCCTCCTTCGCCCCTGCATTTTCAGCTGTGCTCCATCTCGGGGCCCATAGCCTGCCCTGCAGACCTGCAGCACCAAGGCCCTGGGGCTCCAGGCCCGACTGGAAGCCCAGGTGTGGGCTCCATCTTATCTAATCGCCCTCGGGGCTTAGTCCATCTGTGTTCAGTGGCAGCTGCTGCCAGTGAGCTCCAGGGCGGCCCTCCAACCTGCCCCGTGTCCTGCTGTCATGGTGGGCTCACTCAGCCAGGCCCGGACCACCCGGAGCACACCTGTGGCACACATGTGCACACACAGCCTATCACACACACACACACACCACACACGTACCGCATACCACCACAGACACTCGCACACCACAGACACACATCACAGACACACACACACACCACATATACACACACACCCGCATACCACAGACACACATCACAGACCCCCCCCAACACACAGCACACACATACCACTTTCCACCACGGACACCCACACACCACAGACACACACACACACCACATATACACACACACCCGCAAACCACAGACACACACACACACACCACAGACACACGCACACCCACACATCACAGACACACACACACACACCCCATGCACACCCACACACCACAGACACACACACACACACCCACATGCCACAGACACACGCACACCCACACATCACAGACACACACACACACCACAGACACACGCACACACACACACCACAGACACACGCACACCCACACATCACAGACACACACACACCACAGACACACACACACACATACCACAGACACACCCGCACATCACAGACACATACACACACACACCCACACACCACAGACACACACCCACACACCACAGACACACACACACATACCACAGACACACCCGCACATCACAGACACATACACACACACACCCACACACCACAGACACACACACACACACCACAGACACATACACACCCACACACCACAGACACACCCACACACACACATACCACAGACACACCCGCACATCACAGACACATACACACACACACCCACACACCACAGACACACACACACACCACAGACACATACACACCCACACACCACAGACACACACACACACACACACCACAGACACACCCGCACATCACAGACACATACACACACACACCCACACACCACAGACACACACACACACACCACAGACACATACACACCCACACACCACAGACACACACACACACACACACCACAGACACATGCACACCCACACATCACAGACACACACACACATCACAGACACACACACACATCACAGACACATACACACACACCCCATGCACACCCACACATCACAGACACACACACATCACAGACACATACACACACACCACACATCACAGACACACACACACACACACCATGCACACCCACACACCACAGACACCCACCCATACACACCACACATCACAGACACACACACGCACACACACACACCACAGATACACACACATCACAGACACACACACACGCACACCCACACACCACAGACACACACACACCACACATCACAGACACACACATGCACACCCACACACCACACACACACCACAGACACACGCACACACACATCACAGACACACACACATCACACATACACACGCACACACACACACCCCATGCACACCTACACACCACAGACACCCACACACACTCACCACACACATCACAGACACACACACGCACACCCACACACCACAGATACACACACATCACAGACACACACACGCACACCCACACACCACAGACACACACACACACCACACATCACAGACACACACATGCACACCCACACACCACACACACACGCACACCCACACATCACAGACACATACACACACATCACACATCACAGACACACACACACACACCCCATGCACACCCACACACCACAGACACACACACACATCACAGACACACACACGCACACCCACACACCACACACACACACACACACACACACCCCACGCACTGCATTTTTAAATTTAGTCCTTGATCTCTGTACGACCATTCGGGAGGGCTTAACTTGTGCCAGGCACAGGTGGTTGCAGAGAGAAAAAGCCAAGGCTGTCCTGGAGGTGTCACCTGCAGAGAGGAAGACGCACGCACAGTCACAGACGCCAGCAGGGCCACGCAGGGACGGGGCTGCCTCGAGGCTCGGGCGGAACTCAGGTCCAGCATGAGCACTCTTTGTCCATCTCGTTCCAGGAACGGTTGGCTCAAAGTTCACCTGTCTTCAACATCTGTGGCGGAGGGGACCAGTGTAGGCAGAGCTGAGGGAAGGACACCGGTCGGTGCAGAGCGGGTTGTGACCTCTGCGACCCCTCCACATCCTCGTCCCTAGGGAGGCCGTCCCTTCCCAACAGCTAACCTGGGAGCCACCAGGGTCCCCTCCATCCTGCCCAGTGAGGCCCGCGGGGTCTGAGAGCCATCAGAAGCAGCCTGTAGCGTCCAGCAAGGGGACCCGTAAAGAGACGGCGGGAGGAGCCACTGCCCACGAGGGACAGACCTGCCTCCCCGCTTCCCGGTGCCTGTGGGCGCAGCCTGGCAGGGTCATCTCTTGTGCCTGGGCCCATCACATTCCTTCCTGGTGACGTGGGGCAGCACTTAAGCTGATGCCTTGGCTACGGGCTATTTTGGTCAGAAAATGGCCCCTCAGGCTCTGGGTCACTAGTCTGGTCCTGCCATCGCTGGGTAAGTGGCAGTGTCCTTCGCAGTCGGGAGCTTGGGCAGATCAGCGTTTCCCAAGCCCGGGAGGACAGCTGGGCCACCGGCCGGGTCCTCTGATGTGCCGTCTGCTGAAGGCCCGCAGCTGCCCTTCAACCTGAGGCTGGTGCTTTGCAGGGGTCAGGTTTCCTGGCCCTCAGGACCTCGGGTCCAGGGGCCCAGCCACGGCCAGGCTGTCGGCTGTCCCCTGACCCCCACACAACCTTCTCTGACTCCTTCAGGTGCTGCCTGGCCAAAGTGTCTGTGGATGTCACTGCCGAGCCTCTGCCAGTGAGTTCAGGTCACTGGAGGGCACTGCTGACGGCCAGTGGGCAGTGAGTCTCTCTCCAGAATGTGCCCCCCATGTGCAGGCCTCTTCTCAGACCTTGAGGACATTTCCTTACAGGACTGGGATCCTGATGTCTGTCTACCTGTGTGGCTTGCAGTCTGCAGAGGGGACAAAGCCCAGGACGGTGCTGACCTGGGGATTCTGGGGTGGAAAGTCAGACAGGGGCTTGGAAGTGTCTGTGTGTCCACTCGTCACCAAGGCCGGGTTTCCTGCTGAGTCAGTACTCTCCCAGCTCTTCCAGGGGAGGGATCCATGCCCCGCGAGGAGGGGCCGCCAGCTGCCCTCCTGCGCTCCTATCTGTGGTACCTCGACAGGTGGACGCCACAGAGAAAAGTGAACAAGCCAAGGAAACCCGCCTTGAGATGTCAAGTTTTGAATCATTGTTCAAATCCATCCATCCCGACAGCTAACGGTGCCCGCAGAGCCTCACCTAGACAGGGGCCCTGTTGAAACCAAGGAAGAGAGAGCCCGCTTGGCAGAGGGAGGCCCAGCCACGGTGGGCGAGGCGTGGCAGGCGGAAACGTGGCAAGTACCTGCATCCCGTCTAGGTGACCTGGCTGACTCGGGGTCAGCGGGCTCCCATCAGTAGTGCTGTGCCCTGCCGAGCAGAGGATGTGGACTGTGTGACAACGAGAGCTCTCCCTGGAGGTGGAGTGCCGGTCGCGAGAGCACTGTGGCTGAATGAAAGCCTCTTACGTCGTCACACAAGTCACATGACCCGTGGCACTTGTCCAACGCCTACTCTACGGCAGGCCCCCAGAGACACCAGAGTGCCTCAACAGATTTTTAAATTCTGCACTGTAGGCCTCCCACCCTGGCCTACCTCGCTCACGCGTCCTCCGGGCACGTAGCAGCCCATCTCACAGAGGAGAGAACTGGGGGCCTAAATGTTCACCCCGAGAACTCGCATCCAGGTGCAGATCTAGGACTGACCTCGGTGATGTTAAGTTGGACGCTCTTTGATGCTTCAGAGGAAGCTGCCTTTGAATATTAATTAATTGTGGACTTGTCCTGAGACCTAGGCTCTAGGGGGCTTGCTGCCCGTGGTGGGAGGAGACCACCCTGAAGGCAGCATGGCGGGTGGGTACCGTGCCGGGGATTGCAGGGCTCTGTGTGCCCACTGACCTAGCTCCGCCATTGCCTGGCGGCATGCATGAGGCCTGCATCCAGGTCTGCTCCCTCCTTCCTCCACCCCCTTCCATCTGGGCCCCCAGCCCAGCCCACGGGGCTGTGCTTCCTGCTTGGGGGCGGGTGTGTACCCACATGTCAGGGTCCCACACGTCAGTGTCTCTGGAATCACTCTCATCGACACACCCAAAGTCTCTCAGTCGGATCAGGTTGGCAATCCAGAGTAACCAACCATCCTCAAGAACCTCACAGAGCGATGGGGTCGCCTCCTCTGCCGTCTACGTCTCTGAGGATTATCTTCTGGCCAACTCTGACCTGCAACACGCAGAGCTGGGGAAAAGTCGTTCAGCTGTCCAGGTTGGCGAAGTGGGAGACCGTCATGGCCTCTCAATGACCAGCCAGTGTGCTGGGCAGTGGGTGTGAACCTGGGGGCCCGGGCAGTAAAACGTGTCCCAGAACCTAATAACTCGATGGCACCCCCAGGGGCCTGCGGAAAGCTGGGCATCGCTGGACCACACAGAGCAAACTGTGGCGTTAACCGGGGGAAGAAGGGCTGTGATGGAGTGCTGGTTGGGAATAGATTATTTTCTGCCTAAATATTTTATTGAAAAGTTTAGGCTTATCCCATGAGAAAGGTATGCGACTGTGGAAGGTTTTCAGCACATGGAGTGAGCGCGTTAGCATGTGAGAAACATGACTCTGGATGCCGTGCGAGAACAGGCACAGCTCGGGGTGAGGTCGGCAGGACGCTGCTCCAGGGGCTCAGAGCTGGGGGTCCAGACATGTGCCTGAGGGGCAGAGGAGCAGGCCAGCGGGAGAGGAGGGGCTGGATTGGACGCCGGGTGGCTCAAGGGAGGGCGGCTGCATTGGCAGGGGCTTGTTCTGAGACAGGGAACAGGGAGGGGTTTGGGGAGGAAGAGGAGTTTCACTTGGGGCGTGTGGCTTTAGAGACGTCCGAGGGGCAGTGTGAGCACAAGTCCGGAGCCAGGGAGAAAGGGGACCTGAAGGCAGAGCATCGACGGGGGCTGGAGCTCCTGACTCGGGGGCTCCAGGGACCCTAAAGAATCTGAGAGGAGCTGTGTGTGTGTGTGTGTGTGTGTGTGTGTGAGTGTGTCCTCATCTCCTCTCCTCACTGCATCCAGAATCCAGGCACACACTGGACACCTGATGTATGCTGGAGAGGAGGTGAGCAGGACCTGGGGGTCCTGGGGGCTGTCTCCTGGGCCTCTCCATCTCTGTGAAGAAGAGGAGGAGGCCGGGGACTGCCGAGGAGGGTAGCTATAATTCAGACTCCAGGTTTCCTGGATGCTCTCCCCAAATCCGTCTAGGGCAAATTATGTGCCTCTTCCTGTCCAAAAGACATATTTTTAACTCAGGAAGAACGTCAGCCCCATCTGGCTCCCTGAGGTAGCTCAGCTGTCTGCGGCTCACGCTCTCGGCTAAAGGGGACACCAGCAGACTCCAGCGGGGCCTTGCTCCAGCCGGCCTTGGGCCCGTGCCTTGCATTTCCGGCTCTCAGGGCCACCTGGCTCCTCACATCTTAGCCTCCTGCTTCAGGACTCTCTGGGTGACTCAGGAATGACATGACTTCCCCAAATCTCCAGACCCCTGTGGGTAATCCCCGGGAACCCCGGTGGGGGTGGGGGTGGGGTCAGGCCCAGAACCTTCCCACCAGGGATCCTTCTCTGCACAGCACCCTGTGGAGCCAAATCAGAGGCCTCAAGAAGTCTGACTCGGCCTGGGTCAGATGGGAAGGAAGCTGCCGTTCACGCTTGTGTTTGCTGAGAGGACGTGAGAAAAACAGTCTTGTTGACATAAGTCCTTAAGAGCTGCAGCCGCAGTGACGGATATCGTCCTCGGCAATTTAGAGAAGAGAAGTTGGAAAATATTGACACTTCTGCGAGGCAGGAGCAGAGAGAGCCGGTGGCACCAAGGGACGGAGGAGCCGGGGACGCAGATCTTATCGGTAATCACTCCATCGTGGCCAGAACGCCTCTTTGGACTTTGCTGATGTGGGATAGGAGGTTGTCCGCGAGATTTAACCGTGAAGCCGTGTTTCAGTGGTTCTCATTTTGAAACCGTTGACAGTGTAACAACAGTGGAGAACATTTCCCACCTCAGCAGTCTGGAAGGAACCGAGAATCAGGCATTCCCTCCCCTACAAGAAATCCAGCAAGTATTCCTTACAATCAGCACAGTCCTGTAGAACCACAGCTCGATTCTCAAGTAAGGAAGCTGACGTGGGTACGTTGCTCCCCAGGGGCTCAGTGACACCACGCGTGGTGAAGGGTCCAGCCAGAACCACCGTCCGTTGGTCTCCTGCCTGGCACGGGCCCTGAGACCTCCCAGACGCTCCTCTCCGGGAGGCCCGGAGGGGAGCAGGCAGTGATGCTGTGGCTGACCCTCGACTGGGGTGTCACCGGTGCTCTACCCCCAGCTCTGGTTCAGGCTGTGATGGCAGCGAGGGACCCGCGGACGTTGCTCCTCCGGCAGGCCGTCCAGCGGCACAGGGTTCTCACTGGTCCCACTAACAGCGAGTTATTTTGACCACTCAGAGTGGTGTCTGCCGAACTTCCCACCGATGCTGGGAATCACCCCCCTGATGGGGAGTGTGGAGGGGCTGCAGACCACGCTTGGAGCTGGGCGGCCCTGTGAGCCGACCTGGGGACACGCACAGCCCAGAGCCCCGGCTCTGGAGTGCTGCCCCAGCACGCGCCAGGAGGGCTGCTGAGCGAAGCAGTGGCACTCATGGCTACGAGGAGGTGACTCAGGATTTCACCCAACTTCTTCTAAAATCAAGTGATTAAGTGAACAAATGCAAGTTCCTATGAAAATCACATTTTGTAAGACTTTGTGCCAAATCTCTAGTAGTTAAACAAAAGACTTGGTAGATGAAACCTAGCAGATGTTCTCCCCTGACTTTCCCCTTTCTCTTCATTTCCCCCTCCTCATCCCCCCACCCACCACAAGGGTGTCCGTCCTAGGGCTCTGGCCGCCATTGATTAAGTGCAGTTGACCCCCGCCTTACTCAGGAGTCCTTTGTGGGAGGCACTGGGAGACTCTGTAGAGACCCCACCTGATGTGGGATAGGAGGTTCTCCCATCTGATGTGGGAGAGTGGTCAATTGCTCACTGCTCTCTGCATGGGCAGGGCTCTAACCCAGCATCTGGTAAGTGTTTGCAGGGAGCTACTATGAGACTCCCTGTGTACCCCGATTCTCGTCCAGTGACGGGTGCACTGACGTCTGCCTGCATGGCTACGGGTGGCCTGGGTCCCCGGTCAGTCACAACCCAGAGTGGTCTCCAGCCCTCCTGATGCTGAGCCAACGTGTGTGTCCCCGGCCTGCTCCACGAGGTTGCTGACTGTGTGCGTGCACAGGGTCCTGTCGGGTGCTCAGAGCTCCTGAGCACAGGTGCTCCTCGCTTCCCGGCTCCTGCCTTCAGCCTCTCAGCCTGCCCTCCGGCCGGTCTTCCAGGCAGCTGCCAGAGACATCCACGAAAATTTTTCAATGGCTCCCCGTTGATCTCTTAAGATAGTTCAATCTTTTAAACAAGCACTCAGGGCCTCGAGGCTGCTGCCCTGCCAATTTCCGGTCCTGTTTTCCATCACACGTGTTAGTGCTTGCTGCAGTCTGACCACCTGCGCGGTTCCCAAGCATGCACTGTGCTCTCCTCCTCACCTATGCTGGGCCCAGCATGCCCCTCACTTCCTCCACGAAACAAAGCCTCCGCAGCCTTCAAGGCTCCACCCACCTGCAGCCTCCCCAGCAGAAGGAGTAGCTTCCTCCTCTGCACCCCTGCTCCACGTCACCCAAGCACCATGTGCCTGTTTCCACAACCCTCGAACCCTCCAGAGTCAGGGCCTGGGTCCACGGGTGTTCATGGGGGCTCTCAGGGCTTCACTCAAAATGATCTTCACAAAATGTCCCTCACTACTGGGTTGCACTCTGGTACTAAGCTCCCACGGGTCAGCTGCGGCCGGTTGAGGAGGTGGCAATGACCTGATTTTAGCTTGTGTCTAAGAGGACAGTGTCAGGACTGGTACAGGGACAGACCAAGGTCAGCTGCCATCTGGGAACTCACTTGAGCTGTGGGGAGTCGCTTCATCCCTGAGCAGGATCCTGGAGAGCCTCTGTCTTCTGCTGGCCACTACTGGACCAGGTGGGCACTAACTAGGGGCGTCATTTCTTCTGGCTGTGTGACGTAAGCACCAGCGCCCAGCCCTGGCACCAACAACCCGACCGGATCTTTGCAGAGAGCCTCTTCTTTCAAGAAGATCTGCCCATTAGTTTTCCAAGCCCCCCTGGCCCTCAGTTATATCACAACAAAGATGGTTTATCAGTTTTCCCAAAACTCTGCAAAAGAGGGGGACCAGCTCAAATCAGCTCTGAAGACACAATACTTTCAACGTTTGTAAATTGCCATCATCAGCTCCGAAGTCTCATCTGGTTCCTGGGAGTTACTGTGACGCCTGCTTCAAGATGAGCAGGAGGGCTCTCGGGCACCCTCCTCCCTTTAGTCCTCCTACATGAGGATTCCCAGTTCACTATTGGATTCTCACGGAGGCGATCTTGATCCAAGTGTCCACATTCTACTGCATTGTGGGAGTCAGTCAACATCATCTATCATATTTTATTTCAAATAAGTGCATTCTCAGGGACCTAACAAGGGACACCCAGCCTCTCCCACTTTTGAAGCCTTAGCATTCACCTCTTTCGCATTTTGTTTATTTCTGTCTTATTTCTCCCTCTCAAACCAGGAACCCAACATCCACCATGATTTTCCTGGTTGCGTTCTTGACTTTTCACAATGCCAAATGCAGAGTTTCTCCCCTCCCTCCCCTTTCTTTCTTTCTTTCCTCCTATTATATATTTGAAAATGCACACGGTGATGAAAAGGTAGAAAACAGTGTCTAGACGTGGGTTGGGTTATCTGTTTGGAGGTTCTGGGAATTTGACCCGGGCCTCACCCGTGTTAGACAAGGGCTGTGCCACTGAGCTGCACTCCAGCCCCTAAGCAGAGTTTTAATTTTGGTTCTCTTATGAGTAAAATTGAGACTTTTTGTGATTAAGGGCCACTTGTAAACTTTTTTTTTTTATTTGTAAAATCAATATTTTTTGCCCATTTTCTACTTCTTTTCTGGTCTTATTCCTTACTAATGTCTCATTATCTAGTTAAAAATGAGTGTATATTTACCCTATTGAAAGCATGCTAGATGCACATGTTAAATAAAAACAAACAGGAAGGGGACTTCAGACTCCGAGAGGGAGGACACACCTGGGTTGGTCTCACTCTCTGAGAGTCCAGCAGGGTGACGTGGAGAGATGTGTTAGAGGCATGAAGCACAAGATGAACAGAATGAACAGTCTCCAGATCCGGAAAGCAGGAGGACACGGCTGGCCCAGCAGAGTGGGGTCATCGCAGGTGTCTCCAGAGGGGTGGCCAGTGGCCCAGCAGATACTGGGGGCCCTGGCACTGAGGGGACAGGCTCTTGGGTGCTGGAGGGGCAGGAGTGGGAGGGTGTGGTAAGAGTGAGCCACCCCCCAGACCCCCTCCCTGGCCACCTGTCTCCTCCCATCCCCCGGCCCAGGACGGGGGTCCCCAGGAGGGAGCAGCAGGACCATGTCCACCTCCTCAGAGGACCTGAGCCCTGCCTCTGTGCCCGCCTCTGCCCATGGTCCCAGGAGGGCGAATGAGGATCCTTCTCTGAGAAAAGACCTCCACAGACGGATCCCTGGGGCCTTCAGTGGAAAGCCTGCCTGGCCCTGGTCACCCCCTTCTGAGGCTCCACAGTGGCCACCACGTCCACCATGAAAAATGTGACCACACGATGAAAGAGCAGCCTCTACTTGGAAAAACTCAGATATCTGAGGACACTTGAAATATGAAAGATGGAACAGGAAAACGACAAACAACCAGGAGAAAGAAACCTTCTGGAGAAAACCAGTCCTTCTCCAGGAACGGAAGACCACAGTGTCCTCATGAAGAAGGAAGAGATGCCGCGGCCGCAGCGTGCTGCGTGCTACGAAGAAGGAGCAGAAAGCCGCGAGCGCCTAGAAATGAGAGCCCCACCAGCAGAAGGACCTCGACAGATTCCAGAGAGAGTCACGATGAAGAGATGGATGGCAGCAGGAATTCAGTGAGTGCATACTGTATGAGAGAGGCTGGCCGGCCTGCTGCGTCATCTCCTGTACCTCACAGGAGCCCCTGAGGCTTCATTTTAATCTCATTTCACGGATGAGGACGAGAATCACTTAGATCATTCAAGTGATTGGCTCATCCCTTCTGTCAATCACCTCCCTGTTTCTTTCCCGCCCCGGCTCAGTCCTGCCTTCCCACCAGACTTCAAGAGTCATTTTCATTCACCTCCAAACAGCTGTTTCCTTGAATCTCTAACAATTAAACACTTAGTTCACACCATATCATTTCAAAACAGCAACGTCCTCGCGGCCTGCAGCCTGTGCCCGTTGGTCTGACTGGACTTTAGGACCCGTGTTGTGCACCGTGGTTTCTGTGTTGTCCCCTCTCCCGGTGCTCAGGCACCACACCGGGGCACCATGTGCTGGTCACAGGATATGGAGCGATCTGTGTTTGTGTCGCTCATGTTTGTGTCGCTCTCTAATTGAGCTGAATCTCCTTAACACTCTCAGCAGGTGTTACTGTCCTTATTCTACTGAAGAGGACACCGAGGCTCAGGGACACTCACAAGGGTCCCACAGGAGTCGCAGGAGGACTTCTGCCTCCAACATGAGGTCCTTTCTCATTACACCACAGCCATCTCTAGTTCACTCCCAGAAAGAATCTGGCCGAACCCTGTGTGTTCCAGGGAAATGTCTGAGTGGGTTCTTCTAGGGACGAGGACCCAGAATAGCTCAGTGTACCTTTCCTTTTCAGGAAGTGCCAAGTGTTTCACCGACAGAGGGCAACGTTGCGCGTTCCCACCGGCGATGAATGAAGGCTGGGGCCACCTCCCTGCAGCCCTCTCTGACACGTGTGGGACATGCCAGGGGACGAGGTGGGGAAATGACATCCAGGAGTGGCTTTAACTGCAGCTCTCCAGGGACGGGCAACTCAGCATGGTCCTCGCCTGGCAGGTGGACGTCACCTGGACGTGCAGGAGAAACATGGAGTCTCAGGTCTCAACCCAGACCCACAGAGTCGGGGCCTGCTCCTTACGATCCCCTGGACCCTGCCCAGCGGCAGTCCTCTAGGCTTCTGGGACCCACACTCTCCCCCTGCAGATGACCAGCCAGGGACCTGCACTGGTCCTCGGATCCAGGGACTCCTGCACCCGCCGCGCTGCTATGAAGCACCTTCCTGGCCACGTGGCTGCAGCAGGACGGGAAGCCGATTCTGTCTGACAAGATCATCCTGAGACTGGAGTCAGCCACTCACTGAGGAAGGCACAGCCTCCCCGTCCTGGGGCCCTGGCCGACTGCCCTCTGCGCTCTGGTTGAAGGGGTGGGACAGCTGTGCCCGGGGCCCCTGGCAGATGGGCTCCAGGAAAGGACTGAAGTTCAGAGCCAGGCAGGCCTGGGCCTGGACGCACCTCAGTCACTCAGCCGCTTTATGACCCTGGGCAGCAATTACTTAAGTTCTGGGGTCTTCCTTCTCTTCACTGTGCCATTGGGGCCGCTGAAACCGCCCTGCAGGGCCACTGCGAAGGTCAGACGTGCTGGATGTCTTTGCCTGCAGCTCAGCAGGTGCTCCCAGGAGGCCGCCAGTTCTGCCCTTGCCGCCCCTCAGCAGTCTCTTTTGTGGGCTGTGTCAAACCAACTTTTAATTTTGAACTCAGGCCCCACCTTCTGTGCCCATGTCTTTTAAGCCCGCTCCTTCTGCAGCTGTGACTCTGAACACCTGTGCTCTTAAGACTCCAATCTCTCTCTCTCTCTCTCTCTCTCTCTCTCTCTCTCTCTCTCTCTCGTATTTCCTTGCGAGTGGTAAAAAGATTCAAGGGACGAATCAAACTAGTCTCTGTCCTTCGGGAGCTTTTAATCTCCTTGGAAGACAAACCTTAGACACAAGGTACAATTAGAGAATAGTGAAAGTGCGTGAGCCTGCTCAAACGTGCTGAGCAGGGCGCTCGAGCCTGTCTCTGAGCCCCCTCCTGCCTCACTGAACAACACCGCTGCGCTGCCGACTCACGCTCACCCAGGGGCGGGGACGGGGTCTCTCTCTGCCACAGGTTCGAGAGACGAGTCAATATTCTCTCTTGGGCAGCCTTCCTGTGGCCTGGTGCACCAGCCCGGTTTCCCTCCGGTGTCCTCCCCGCACTCCTGCCGAGCAGAGCTCAGTGCGCTTGGTCTCATCATGTCCCACACTGTCACGGGCTTCCTGGCCGGGATATCTCAGATAAAGCTCCCACGCAGCTGTCCCTGCCTGCAGCGTGTGACTTCCCCTCCTTCTCTCTCTACTTGGGTTCCAACTCCTGGTGGACGGGAGGCTGGGGTAGATCTAATCACCGTGTCCCTAACAGGCAGGTGACTGTGGCATGTCACTTCCCATCCCAGGCACTTGGTTTCCTCTCGGGGGAGGAAAGCGACGTGAGCACTCCCACGGCAGACGTGGTCCTGCGCACGCACAGCCTGCGCCAGCCTGCAGCGTGCCGAGGAGCCAGCGGTCCCCTGGGAGGGGCTCAGCCGGGCTCAACCCAGCACAGACGATTCTGCCTTTCTCACCTGGTGGTGGATCTGGGGGCAGACACCGGAGGAGTGGGGGCAGCGGTCAGGGAACGCAGGGCTGCCTAGCAGGGGTAAATGCCAGTTTCCCAGGCACGCTAGAAGAACAGACAGAGAGTCTGAAAGGTGCCAGGAATATAAAGTAGGTGCTCCCTGAGGCCGTGTCCTGTGGTGGCCACTCCAGGGCGGTGGAGGCTGCAGGGTCTACCTTCTTCACAGTGGTCACGTCTAGTGTGACTGGTGGGAACAGAGGAAGACAGCCGTGCACAGATGCATGCTGTCGGACCAGTGCACACCTGAGATCCCCGGGGCATGTTCACGAGCACCAGACAGAATGCAGGAAACGGGGAGACTAAGATCTGCTCAGACCCACCCTCTGCAGAGGCAAACGGCTGGGAAGGGCATGCATTAGTCAGCGTCTTGGTGCTGGGACCAGAAGTCCTGAAGAGAAGAGTGAGGAGCGAAAGTTGGTCGTGGCTCCTGGTTTCAGAGGTTCAGTCCTTGGTCCATAGATCAGGCTCCACAGCTCTGCTGGGATGAGGCAGGACATCGTGGTGGGAGGGCGAGAGGAGGAAGGCAGCTCAGAGCACAGCAATCAGGAGGTAGAGTGCTCTGCTCACCAGAGACAAAACCCCAGGCAAGACTCCAGGACCCACCTCTTCCAGAGACACCCTGTGTGCCGACAGTTACCACCCAGCTAATCCCTACGGGGACGATCCACTGATCAGGCTGTCGCTCTACCACGTCACCTCTGGACCTGGCAGTGTCTCACACGTGAGCTTTTGGGGGACACCTCATGTCTAAACCATCACAGGGCATGAGCTGGCCAGCGGCCAACCTGGACGAGAACCCAGGCCCCTTGTTGGTTGATTCACGGTCCTTTCACCATGAGGTTCCTCCTCCGCTGGGATTGCTAGGTTCGGGCTGTTGGCTAAGGCTACATGGGCTGCTATATCTGAAAACCATTCTCAAGGGCCAGAGTTGCGGCTTGCCTGGGAGGCACACATTTTGAATTTGTGTAGATTGTTTTGTGGTAACAACAAGGTGTCCAGAAAGTCTTGGTCACTGCTGCTCTATCTTGGATTCAGTAGGTGATCAAGAATAGCTTTTGGGCTGGGGTTGTGGCTCAGCGGTAGAGCTCTCTCCTAGTGTGCGTGAGGCCCTGGGTTCGATCCTCAACACCACATAAAAATAATAAATAAACAAAATAAAGGTATAAAAAAGATATTGTGTCCACCTAAAAAACTTAAAAAATAATTTTTTTAAAAAAGAATAGCTTTTTAAAAAAATGGATTTACCAAACACACACACAATGATAAAGCTCCTGCCGTGTTTCTCAATGACTGTCTCTTGATTGCATGGAAGTGCCTGGTCACAGTAGGTAGATTGCAGGACGACAGACATTCCCGGTGGCCAGCGTGTTCATAGGCCTGGAGAAGGCCTTGCACACAAACATCCAGCGTGGACAGGCAGGAGCAAGGTAGGACTGGCTATCAGACAGCTTGGGTGTCTTAGCAAATTCCCAAATTGTAACTGAGTTTTAAAATGGGGAAGCCTTCTATGAAAGGTCCTCCAGCCCTCTGGTAAGTGGGCCTTTTACCCATTTCCTCCACTGATCTATCCATAGTGCCAAAGAAGATGCCCTTGCTCTTCATCCACCCGTCGTGGGCACACACCCTCTCCTGATGGGAGGGCCTTGGTGAGTGGGGAGCTTGGGTGCTTCCGCAGGAAGGGGATTTCGGTAAAGGAGCGGAGTGGCCTTCCAAAGGTCACTCATGTGGTCCCTGCAGGCACCCTGCACACTGGTACTTCACAGTGATGGCGATTACCTTGTAAAGTCCCCCGATGCTTTGCATCACGTCATTAGACCCACAAGGCGGTCTCCTGGGAGCAAGTGACATGGGTCCATTCTACAGAAGTCAGAGAAGCGATGCATTCGGAGCCCGAGGAGGATGGGAAACGTGGCTTGCTCCAGCCTGGGGTCTCTCGCAGCCACATTTGGGTTCAGAAGAATCAACTTTCAGGTGGGGAGATGGGGCCAGTGGCCGAGGCCACAGCACTGTGAAGTGGCGAGCCCAGAATGCCGCCAGCCCTTCTGACGCCAGCCGTCCTCCCCCCACACCACTGGTTGTCCAACAGTGGGGCATGGAGCCGCCTGGACGGTTATTAGAACTGGGTGGTGTGGTCCCTGCAGGCGCCCGGCAGCTCCTCAGAAAGGTGGGCTCGGGCCCAGGAGCCGGCCTGCATTCTGACTCCGTCTCCGGATGAGCTGTGCACGAGTTACACCTGGGAGGCCGCCCCCCACAGCTGTGGTCTGCACGCGCTCCGCCGGGTCCTCGAGACAGCGAGGACGCCCCCAGGACTCGGGTCGGCTCCCCGCACGGCAGGCTCCTCTGCGGGCGTTGGCCCGTCGCCTCAGTCCTTCCTCCCAGTGGTCTTGCAGGGAGATCCCGGCACTAGTCCCAGGCAGAGCCGAGGGAAGAGCCGGGTGCAGTGGGGCGAGGCCTGGCCCTGGGCGCTCACCCAGCGCAGGGCAGAGCCCACATCAGCGGCTAGGCACGTGGGTGTGAAGCGGGAGGTCAGAGTGGAGGTGACTGCCCCACTGAAGCCAGGACGCCTGGTTTCCATGGGTCTCGGCTCAGCTTCTGCTGAGGTGGACAGGATGAGCCTTGTTCTGAGTTTCTTCACTTACAAACGGAAATAGTGTGAACAGCAGCCGACCACAAGGAAAGGGTGGCAGGTGGGCAGGAGGGAGGGTACTGAGGACTGAAAATGAACCCCGTCTTTCTCAAGGGGCTGCACTGTGACTTGGCAAAACAGAGACTGCGTCAGGTGGGACCCTGAAGCTCGTCTCAGGTTATCTGGGCTTTGACTCCCATCACCAGTCTGTTCAGGCCCCCGAGTCCCACGCCAGGACCACAGGCACACGGCCTCACAGCGACTCCACAGTCCTGTGCGTTCCAAATACGAGGCTGTGGATCGTCCCAGAAACTCCCTCTTCTCCCTGCCCAGTCCACCTTATGGCTAGCTCCAGGTCCCAAACCCTCCCAGGACTTGGCAGGAGGAGCCTCACTGCCACCCTGGGGACAGCCTGTGCTCCCTTGCTCTGGCAGTGACACTCCAACTTTATTCACCACAGGGGTGTCCAGCAGCCAGTGAGACCCCGCTTGGAGAGCCCACACAGATGCCAGCTTCTAAATGTGTTGATGTCATGTTAGGTGCTAGCCCATCCTCCCTGCCAACTGAGAGGAGGCCAGGTCTTCTTTATCTCTGTGAGCTCCGTGTCTAGTACCGTCCAGAACCAGAGAGGTGCTCAATCAGCAGAGGGGTGTAACAAAGCCATGCTCCAGTCCCCTCCCCATCCAGCCCTGTGAGGGGCCAGGCTTCCTCAAATGCCACGAGGTCCCTAAGCTCTCCCAATGACAATGACCTGGGCAGACTGTCCCCAGTGCTTGGTGGCAGTTACAGCTAGCCTTGTTGAAATTGCCAGTGGGATTCTACTCCCCTGGCCACAGAGCAGTCCTGCAGCAGGGGCCACCGCAGAGCGGCTCCTTCATGGGCAGTGGCGCAGGCGGGTATCAGCACATTAGCCGTGCCTCTGGTCATCACACCCACACTTAGCAGTGACTTACTCAGGGGTTTTGCCAATAGACTTGCACCTGGCAGAAATCACAGCATGCCGAACTCGTGACTCCACAGGACATTCCAAACCCTCCCAGCCCAGCACGTTCCAGCTGTGGCTGCAATTGCTGGTGCCCTGTGATCCTCTTGGACTTCTCGGGAAGCTCGGGGCCACAGTGCTTAAACTTTAGATTTGATGATGAAATAAAAACCTTCCATGATAAACAAAAGTTAAAAGAATTTACAACTAGAAAGCCTGCACTACAGAACATCCCCAGCAAAATATTCCATGAGGAGGAAATGAAAAACAACAATGAAAATCAGCAGAGGGAAGTAATACACTAAAGGAAAAACTAATCAAAGGAGAAACCAATTTAAGTTAAATTTGAAAAATAAACAAAAATGGCTGGGAATACAAATCATGCCTCAATAATAACCCTGAATGTTAATGGCCTCAAGTCACCAATCAAAAGACATAGAATGGCAGATTGGACTAAAAAAAAAAAAAAAAAAAAAACCAACAATATGCTGCCTTGCCTCCAAGAGACTCATCTCCCAGGAAAAGACATCCACAGACTGAAGGTGAAAGGTTGGGAAAAATCATATCACTCACATGGACTGTGGAAGCAAGCAGGGGTGTCCATCCTCATATCAAATAGACTTCAAGCCAAAGTTAATCAAAAGGCATAAAGAAGGACATTTCATACTGTTCAAGGGAACCATTCATCAACAAGACATAGTAATAATAAATATATATGCCCCAAACAATGGAGCCTCTACATCCATCAAACAAACTCTTCTCAAATTCAAGAGTCAATTAGACAACAACACAATAATTCTGGGTGACATTAACACATCTCTTTCACCACTGGACAGATCTTCCAAACAAAAGCTGAGCAAAGAAAATATAGAACTCAATAATACAATCAATAACTTAGATTTAACTAACATATATAAAATATCTCATCCTTCAACCAGCAAATACACTTTCTTTTCAGCAGCACATGGATCCTTCTCCAAAACACACCATATACTATGCCACAAAGCAACTTTCAGCAAATATAAAAAAGTAGAGATATTATGCTGCATTCTATCAGATCATAATGGAATTAAATTAGAAATCAATAATAAAATAAAAAATAAAAGCTACTCAAACACCTGGACTAAATAAATATGCTACTGAATGAACAATTGACAAATGCTTAGCCATGCTAATGAAAAGAAGGAGAGAGAAAACTCAAATTACTAACATACGTGATGAAAAAGATAATATCACAACAGACACTACAGAAATACAGAAGATAATTAGAAATCATTCTGAAAACTTGTACTACAATAAAATAGAAAATATTAAAGGCATCAATAAATTTGTAGAGTCATGTGATTTTCCCAAATTGAATCAGGATGATATACACAATTTAACCAGATCAATTTCAAGTTGACGAAATAGAAGACGCCATCAGAAGCCAACCAAGCAAGAAAAGCCCAGGACCAGATGGATACACAGCCGAGTTCTAAAGACCTTTAAAGAAGAACTAACACCTATACTCTTCAATTTATTTCAGGAAATAGAAAAAGATGGAACACTTCCAAACTCATTCTATGAGATTAATATTACCCTGATTCCAAAACCAGGCAAAGACACATCAAAGAAAGAAAACTTCAGACCAATATCTCTAATAAACATAGATGCAAAAATTCTCAATAAAATTCTGGCAAATTCAGTACAAAAATATATCAAAAAGATAGTGCACCACAATCGTGTGGGGTTCATCCCAGGAATGCAAGGTTAGTTCAATATATGGAAATCAATAAATGTAATCATCACATCAATAGACTTAAAGATAAGAATCATATGATCATCTCGATAGATTCAGAAAAAGTATTCAACAAAATACAGCACCCTCTCATGTTCAAATATTATAAAATCTAGGGATAAGAGGAACATATCTCAACATCATAAAAGCTTTCTATGCTAAGCCCCAGGCCAACAAAATTCTAAAAGGAGAAAAATTGGAAGCATTCCCTCTAAAAACTAGAACAAGACAGAGATGCCCTCTTTCACCTCTTCTATTTGACATAGTTCTTGAAACTCTAGCCAGAGCAATTAGACAGATGAAAGAAATTAAGGAATACACATAGGAAAAGAAGAACTCAAATTAGCACCATTTGCCGACGATATGACTCTATACCTAGAAGACCCAAAAAATTTCACCAGAAAACTTCTAGAACTATTAAATGAATTCAGCAAAGTAGCAGGATATAAAATCAACACCCATAAATCAAAGGCATTTCTGTATATCAGTGACAAATCCTCTGAAAGGGAAATGAGGAAAACTACCCCATTTACAATAGCCTCAAAATACTTGTGAATCAACTCCATGAAGAGGTGAAAGACCTCTACAGAGAAAACTACAGAACGCTAAAGAAAGAAATTAAAGAAGAGCTTAGAAGATGGAAAGATCTCCCTTGTTCTTACATAGGCAGAATTAATACTGTCAAAGTGGCCACACCACCAAAAGCACTATAGAGATTTAATGCGATTCCAATAAAAATCCCAATGACACTCCTCATAGAAATAGAAAAAAACAGTCATGAAATTCATCTGGAAAAACAAGAGACCCAGAATAGCTAAAGCAATCCTTAGCAAGAAGAGTGAAGCAGGTGGCATCACTATACCAGACCTCAAACTATACTATAGAGCAATAGGAATAAAAACAGCCTGGTATTGGCACCAAAATAGACTGTAGACCAAGGGTACAGAATAGAGGACACAGAGACTAGCTAGCCCACATGAATATAGTTATCTCCTACTAGACAAAGGAGCCAAAAACGTACATTGGAGAAAAGATAGCCTCTTCAACAAATGGTGCTGAGAAAACTGGAAATCTATATGCAACAAAATGAAATTAAACCCCTATCTCTCACCACGCACAAAACTCAACTCAAAGTGGATCAAGGACCTACTAGAAGAAAAAGGAGGCCCAAATCTCCATCATGTGGGATTAGGCCCCAACTGCCTTAATAAGACTCCTATAGCGCAAACATTGATATCAAGAATCATAAATGGGATGGATTCAAAATAAAAAGCTTCTTCTCAGCAAAAGAAATAATCAGTGAGGTGAACAGAGAGCCTACAATTTGGGAACAAATTTTTACCACATGCACTTCAGATAGAGCACTGATCTCTAGGATATACAAAGAACTCAAAAATCTTAACTGCAAAAGAACAAATAGCCCAATCAATAAACGGGCCCAGAAACTGAACAGACACTTCTCAGAAGAGGATATACAATCAATCAACAAATACACGAAAAAATGTTCAACATCTCTAGCAATTAGAGAAATGCAAATCAAAACCACTCTAAGATTTCATCTCACTCCAATCAGAATGGCAGCCATCGAGAATATAACAATAGGTATTGGAGAGGATGTGGGGGGAAAGGCACACTCAAACACTGCTGGTGGTACTGTAAATTGGTGCATCCAATCTGGAAAGCAGTGTGGAGATTCCTTGGAAAACTGGGAATGGAGCCACCATTTGACCCAGCTATCCCACTCCTCGGTCTATACCCAAAGGATAAAAACAGCATACTACAGGGACACAGCCACATCAATGTTTATAGCAGCACAATTCACAATAGCTAAACTGTGGAGCCAACCTAGACGCCCTTCAGTGGATGAATGGATAAAAAAAAAATGTGGTATATACACACAATGGAATATTACTAAGCAGTAAAAGAGAATAAAATCATGGCATTTGCAGGTAAATAGATGGCATTGGAGAAGATAATGCTAAGTGAAGTTAGCCAATTCCAAAAAACAAATTCGGAATGTTTTCTCTGATTTAAGGATGCTGACTCATAATGTGGTGGGGATGGGCATGGGAGGATTAGATGAACTCTAGATAGGGCAAAGGGGAAAGGGGGAGGGAGAGAAAGAGAGAGGGTATGGGGGTAGGAAAGATGGTGGAATGAGTTGGACATCATTGCCCTAAGTCCATGTATGAAGACATGAATGGAGTGACTCTACTTTGTGTACAACCAGAGACATGAAAAGTTGTGCTCTGTATGAGTGATATGAATTGTAATGCATTCTGCTGTCATATATAACAAATTAAAATTTTAAAAATGAAGAAAAAAAACTTGTCATGAATACAAAGTAACCTTTAAAACCATAATATAAAATCATCCAGTTTTCCTTTACATATGATTGGATTCATTAACATAGAGTACTCATTTGGTGGGGGGTGGGTACCAGGGATTGAACTCAGGGCACTTGCCCACTGAGCCACATCCCCAGTTTTATTTTGTATTTTATTTAGGGACAGGGTCTCACTGAGTTGCTTAGCACCTTGCTTTTGCTGAGGCTGGCTTTGAACTCATGATCCTCCTGACTCAGCCTCCCCAGCTTCTGGGATTACAGGCGTGAGCCTTGGCACCCAGCCACAGAATGCTCATTCAGGACAGCATTAATCACCAGCTGCAGGGAGAAGTCTTCCTCTAAGAAGCGGAAAACCTCATTCTCGGGATGTTTGAAGGCACTTCTCTGTCTTGCCTTCCTGAGGGTGGACGTTTCTTGCTTCCTCACCACTTCCTTGGGATTTTGGTCCTGCTCTCAGCCAGGTGACGTCTGGAGTCGGCCTTTCCTGGGGAACAGCACTTCAGTGTGTATGGTCCCTGGAGTCCCAGCAGCCCGGGGCCTGGCCTGGGGGCCTGGCGCCTGGAGCCAGTCTTCGGATTGTACTTTGCCTGTCTGTGGTTTGAAGTCCGTCCGCACACAGAAGCTGTGTGTGGAGTCCAGGGTGTTTTCCCACACAGGCTTCCGTGTGCAGGGACCTGCCCCCAGCAGCCTGGCCTTGCTTTGTGGTGAGAATATTCAGATCCTCTGTGATGTTTTGAACCGACAGGGCGTGGTCAGCTCCACCCAGGGCTGGAGCAGCAGAGATCACCCTCCTACTCGCCTCTGCTCCTGACTGTCCTGGGCCTGTGGGGCTCTGGGCCTCCTCCTCCTGTGCCTGGCTTACTTCACTTAGCCCAGTTCTTGCAGTGGTCCTTGTTGTCCAAGTCCCAGGGTTTCTGCCTTTTATGCTGAATTGCATTCCATGTCAGACGCTTATCCCCCGACAGGGTCAATTCCGAGAAGAGCGCTCTGGCCTGGCACTGGAGGGCACCGTGTCCTGCTCCATGTCTGGAGGACAGGGCAAGGCCCACGTGTCCTGGAGGGGTGCAAGAGGCCCAGGCTGACCCCATTAATATAATATTTACAAGTTCAAACTCACAGTGATGCAATCTTTACAAATCACATCACTTCTTTCCAGGAGGAGCGATGGAGGACAAAAACAACAACTTTGGTGACTGAAGCATACGGAGCCACATCTTCACCAGGTGGAACACAGTGTACAGAAGGCACTTTGGCATCTTCGCAGTCAGCCAGCGACACTGCACTAACCGCGGTGCTGAGCGTGCGGGCTGGTTGGATTTGGGGTAAACTCCAGCTCACCTTCTATCTAGTGGCCCTGCTGACACAGCTGTGGGGCTGCTGGGACAGACGGTGATAATAGGAGTCTCAAAGAGTAAACTGAGACTATGCACTCTGTGTACAGGGCCCTAGGGTTGGCAGGCACGTGGGGCACAGGGTGCAGGTCACGCTGCAAGGTGCCTTGGAGGGTGAGCTGGGGCGTGGGTGGGAGAGGGACTCTGCAGCCCTGAGGGGCCACCGTGTGCCAAGCAGGCCACATGCTGAGCATTTCACATGAGGAAATGGCTCCCTCTTCCTGGTGACCTGGGGAGATGTCCTTCTCCTCGAGGGTGAGGAATCTGAGGCCGGTGGGATTAGCCTGCTTGCCGCACCAGGCAGGGTGGGGCTGCAGCCTGCCCAGGCTCTTGGACCCCAGGCCTGTGCTCTGGGCAGGTCAGGTGCCCAGGGCGGGAGGGGTGGGGCCCACCTGAAGGAAACATGGACCCAGAAGGTGCGGAAAGGCCCCTGAACTCCTTGTTGTGTTCTTAGGGTCCCGCCCCGCGCCTGGCTCCCAGCCTAGGCCCGTCCCTCCCGCCGCCTTCCAGGGGCAACACAGACCTGGGTTCACGTGTTCTGCTGATGTTGACCTCTGACCTTGAGGGCATTGATGAGTCGCCTCAAGCCTCAGTCTCCTCAACTATGAAATGGGAAAGAGCAGTTCCGTGGGGTGTCAGGGTCAATGGACATCCCCAAGAACGGTGGAACAGGACCCGAGCTCGCAGGGCAGCTTCAGGGGCGGCTCCAAACGTCCTCTCCGGAAGCGCCTCCGCCCCAGGCATCCCGGAGCAGCTTTCCCTGAATGTGGTGCCGACTCCCACCTGGAGTGGGAGCTCCTCCAAACCAACACCCATCTCCCAGCTCCACGGCCCAGCGCAGCACCGCTGCTGTGGAAGGTCAGGGACTCCTGTCCCCCGGGGCGGAGCCTGGACGGGGAGGGTGGCCTGCTGTGTTGAGGGGCGGGGAAGAGAGAGGAATGGAAATAAACGCAGGTGCCCGGTGGGCCCTGGAGCCCCTCTTCCCAGAAAGAATGGCCCAGAGGATGGACCTCCACCAGAGGGGCGCCCAGGGGTCCCGCGTCCCAAGCCTGGCTGAGCCTGCAGTCACTGCCCCCTCCCGTCACTCCAGGTCCCCTAGCACAGGCAGCTGCTGGCTGGGGACTCTAAATGGATTTCATTTAAAAGTTTCTGAACACTTCATTCCCTGCCTGAAAACAGGGCTGTTGGATCAGAAGGGTCATACGTGGAGATGTTTATCATAAGACCTGAGTTCTGACACCCACTCACAGACCACAGCAGGCATCATGCTAGCTCCCCCAACAGACCATCCTGGTTTTCATCCCCACCACAGAGAGTGTTACTGTCACCTGCTGCTGAGGAAGCTTCTGCCCAAAGGCAGCAGGAAGTGAAGGAGTCGGCTCTAAACTGACCCAACTCTAAGGGACTTGGCGTTGCAATCTGCCGTGACGGCAGCTGTGTAAATTGGTCACCTTGCTGGTCCTCAGTGTTTCCTCTATAAACTGGAGATGATCATACCCTTCCACTTTATCCCACAGAATATAGCTATGAGGTTGAATGATTGAGAGAGTGTATCAGTGTGGTTTCGTCGTTGTTGTTGTCGTTGCTACAACAAAATACTGGAGACTGGGTCTCATGTAAAGAGAAAGGCTTATTTAACTCACAGTTCTGGAGATTCCAGGGCACAGTGCCTACGTTGTCTTGGCTTTGCCGAGGCTCTCATGGCAGATGGCATCACACTGGAGGGAGTGCGTGCAGAAGAGGGATCACGTGGCCAGAGGCCAGGGCGGGGCCAGGCTTGGTCTTTTTATAACAATTCTCCCAGGAACCGTCAAGGACCCCACAGGACTATGTAAATCCTTTCTAAGGACAGCACCTGATGGTCCCTGACCTCGCCTCTGGGCCTCACCTCTTACATGTCCTGACTTCTCATCCACACTGTAGCCCAAGCTCCCAGCACAAGAGTCCTTGGAGGAAACGCACGGACAATACCCAAGCCAGAGCAGAGCCCACGTGGTCTCAGGCTTTCCCGTGGGCTGCCCTGTGCTGCCGAGCGCAGCCCACTCTGCTCGGCCTGGCTCTTAGTTCATCATACCTGTGAGCCCGGTGGTGTGTGTGCCCTGTGCTCTCTGACCCAGTGTGTGCCATGTGCTGTTGCTCTTGGGCCTTGTCATCAGACCAAGCTGACTCTTCCCTGCTCACCGTTTTCTCATCTCGTAACTGGCATGGGGACAACACTCATCTCTGAAAGAAAGGCCATTTGAGTCCCAACATCATTCAGGGAGAAATCCACCCAAGGCTGAGGTTTGCCAAGTGTCGATTTTCAGCTGCTTTTCCCGGATGCCCGGGTAGGAAGAGGGAGCACCCCAGGGACACTTTGACCTTCCTAGCTTCAGAAGCAGGACCAGCCAGCTGCCTGTCAAAAGCACACTGGTGACTGCAGACACGCAACCGTCACCCAGGTGGGTCCAGGTCCCTGGCCCCGCCCGGCCTTCCTGGGGCCCAGGGTTGGCACTAGCCAAAGCCGAGAAGAACCAGATCTGGTGGGAGGCCCTGAGGGTGCTGTGTGACACTGTGTGTCCAGATGGCAGATGGCATTTATAGCAAGCAAGTACTGGGGGTCAGATAATGCAGCGAGAAAGCATCCTACTGAGGGACCTGGCACGGGTCCCATCTGCCCGGAGACGCTATCGGGAGCCAAAGGGACACGGCTCTCAGCCTCCCTGGCCCATAGGAGGCTTCTCCCAAGCAAACCAGTGTGACTGGGAGTCCCGGGCCCTTGGGCCTTGGCGTCACATTAGTAGCGCTGGCCTTGGCTGCACCCTGTGCTGTGGACCTCGTGCTTGCTCCACCAGCACGCGCCCACCTCAGGGGCAGAGCAGGGGACCACCAAGCACAAGAACATTGTTTTTGTTGTGACCCCCCACTCAGAACCAGGAAGACGTCAGGAACCCTGGGAGAACTTGGCAGAAAGCAGGAGGTGGGGCGGGAGTGGGAGGGACGAGGGGCTCTCCCATCGCGCGTGACACAGCAGGGTCAAAAGCTGGGACTTGGGCTCCTCCGGGTTCTGAGGTGCTAGCCCGGCGGCCTTGAGCAAGCGGCTAATTCCCCGGGAGTCAGCTTCCTCCTGGGCTGCCCTTGTGCGGAGGGCGAGGGCGCAGGGCTGTTGTGCCTGCGGGAGGCGGTAAGGTGGTGTGGGTGCTGCTGAAATGGGCCCAAGTCACAGACACCGCCGTCCTGTCTCCTGTTCCCCGTGTGAGCGCTTAGGTCACTGGCAGGGGTGGCACCTGGCTGTTTGGGGACAGTGTTGGTTGTAGGTAAGGAGCTTGGCTGACCTGGAAGACAGGGTCACCAGTGAGCCCTCCGCCCTCCTGAGGACACTGTGGGTTGTGAGGCCAGAGGCCCCAGTTCCCTGGATTTGTGACCACGTTCCTGAGGGCCTTCATTTCTCAATGATCAGGTGGGAAATTCAGCCCTGGGAGGTCTTAGCGGCTCCTAAGAAATAACCCAAAATAAAAAGACTTACAGATAAACTACTTGGATTCACAGGGCTGGGATGTAGATGCTGAGCACCTGGAATGTTGGTTTGGCTATTTACTAGTTCTGCAGTCTTAGAGGCACGATCTCCTTGTGCCTCAGCTTGCCTATAAAAATGGGAACACAACCAAACATCACAGCACACTGAGAATCCAGTGCAGCAACCAGTGTGAAAACCACTGCAGGTGAACATTGTGCAGATGTCAGCTGCTATCACTGTCACTGTTATGATCGATGTCAATACCTGGAGCGACCTTACCAGCTTTGTTGTGGCAGGAGATCTAGAAGCAGCCAGAGAAATGCACCAGAGCACGGGCCAGGCTTCCACTCTGCCCTATGGAAATGCTGACCCACAGAGTGATGCCCGAGCCAATCCCTTTGATTTCCATCCTGCTGTTCAGCACAAGGACTGACTGATTCTCCGAGTTCAAGAGAAGCTCACTCTTCATCAACTCTACTATTCTCTTCACCCCGAGTCTGATCCTGGTTGATTTGCCGTTTGATGAGATAGTGCCCTTCGTTCGTGGAAATCTATTTATTCATTCATTTATTCAGCAAAGGCTGAAGGAGTTTCTGCTATGTGCTGGGCAGTGTGGACCCCACAGACCTGAATCTGACTGGGAAAGTCCATTCAGGGAACTTACGGTCACCTGGAAAAGACAGCTAATGCCAGTCATTAGGCACATGCAGAGTGCCACCACAGGAGAGCACCGGGCGTGAGAGAGATGACGGCTATTTAGCTAAAGGACTTCAGGAAAGTTTTACTGAAAAGATGGCGGGGCTCAGGACAGGAGGGGAGCAAGAAGAGCAGTGGCGTTCAGGGAAATGCGGCCAGGTCAGCACTGCAGGGTGTGGGACAGGAGGGGAGGGTGGCCGCTGCGGGGCAGGTGCACAGCGCAGGTCTCTCCTTTCCTGCGTCCGAGCGGCTCCTGAGTCCGACGCTCTGGCACACGCCATCCTGGCGCCTCTGGCTCATGCCAAGCCTCACACTGACCTGAGGGTGAAAGCCAGAGCAAGACTCTGGGATTAACAAGACCATCCAGAATCTTGATTTGGGCACAAAGTTCAACCTTTCAGCTAATTTACTCAAGAATTGCCTTCTGCCCCATGAAGGTCACCCATCCAGTGGCCCTGCCGGCTGTCCTCATCTGGCCATCAGCTGCTCTGCACCTGGATTCCATGTTCTACCTTGGGGCCATACCTCGTAAAAATTCTTAACCTCTCTCCCGCTCTCTGTGGGAGCTAGCGAAGCTGCAGTGTGGTCTGCCGTAAAGGTCCGCTGTCCCCCAGAGAAGCCGAGCCGTGCGGAGAGAAGCGGCGGCAGCTGCACGCACACGACTTCTGACCATAGCTTCAGAGTAGACTGAGGTGCTCTTCTCCTGTGAGGTTTTTTGTTTTTCTTTTCTTGAAAGCAGCACCTGCTCCGTGAGTTTGGATGAGTGACAGCCCGAGACTCACTAGGGAGACAACTGTCTTCCCACTTCACAGAATCATGTGGGGATCAAATACTTGGTGGAATTGAAAGCCCTCTACAAACAATGACAAGACGGTGCCGAAGTGAAAGGAATAGCCAGGGGCCACGGAGCTGAGAGGACCCCCTTGGGCTCACCCCAGGGCTTAGATAAGAACAGGGTCACTATTTAGAGAGCCAGGGAGAGGCTGAAGCCAAAACAAGACGCTTTGACGGACCCACGTGGGAGGCAGCTACCACCCCAAGGACCCAGGGGGCAAAGAGGGCACTCCTGGAACTCGGTGAGATCTCCAGGGGTGGCAGCCCCAGGAGCTCGCAGCTGCTGTGAGGGTCAGGGTGCTGGAGGGCCGTGGGTGGGAGAACACTTCTCTCTGACCTCCTACCCCCTGGTCTGCTACCAACTGTTGGTCAAGTTCAGTAGAAGCCCGAGGGAAGGCAGCTTAGGCCAGCCGTCTGTGAGTCAGCCTCTGAGTCACAGAGGAGGGCAGAGACTGGAGAATGTGCCCGGGAGGTGGGCAGTTGGCAGAGCAAAGAGCAGAGACGCCACTCTGAGCCATGAGCTGGACTTGAGCGGGTGGACAGCGGTAGTGGAAAGACTGGGAAGAGTGGTCTGGGCCTCCTTCAACCTGGCCTTCGCGTTCAGAATCGGCTTTTTCCCTGTGGTGGCCCGTAGCCCACTGTGGGTTCAAGCCAGAAGTTGAGATAACTGAGTTTGTCCCGAGCCGGGCTAGAAGCTGGGAGATGGAAATAGGAGCGACTTTCCCACTTTCTATTTTTCTTTATCTTAGAGCCATCCTTTCCCTTTTGCAGAAGAGAGCTTAGTTGTTGGGTAACTGTTAGCACACAGCTGCACTGGAGCTCTCCCTGGAGACCTGGTCTCGCTTGGCAACAGTCAATCAGCAGGCTTCCCTCTCAACAATATCAGCATCCTAGATGGTGGGATAAGCAGGCTCATTAAAAACCAGGCTGTTGCAGGGGGCAAACGCCTCGGAGTGAAAAGCCGCATCCTCCTGGTGCACAGGGAAACGGTACTAGCCTTGATAGCCGTCTGTGTTTGAGAGGAAGCCTAGAGGGCAGCCCCTGGACCCCGCAGTGTTCCCCCCGGTGGCCACCTGTGTGTGCAACACCACGGGGAAGTGCCAGGCCGTGGCTCGGAGGTGAAGGGTTTGGACAGCGCTTACAGGAGTGCTCTCTCCCACTTAGGGGGACGTCCCTTCCGTCAGCAGGTATCATTGGGCGACAGTGACATGCACCGTGCTGGTGACTGGGCCTACAAAGTGAGCAAGAGAAGTCCTGATGCAAGGAGCTCGCATTCTGCTGGGTGAGGCCCACCTGCAGTGCACAGAGCCAGGTCTAGAGAGTTAGGTGGCCTGATAGAGGGACACCAGAGCAGCCTGTGGGCATGTGGGCAGGAGTAGTTCACCCGTCAGGGCTGGGTGGAAGGTGGGACGACTCTTCAGGGCCTGGGGCTTACTGATTTCAAGAAGTGTAAATGCGGCATTGCACACGCGGCCCTGCGAGCTTCGACAGCCTGGTCTTCCCTTCCACTGGACACTGACCGTGCTAGTGGCAGAATGTTTTAGCAGAGTCCATATGAAGTGGAGCACCTTGGGGCACACGACCCGCACCCTGGCCTGGAGACACTGAGGGGGACACCTGCACACACAGCACTGTCACCACTTTTACATGTACCACGTGCACACACACACTTGCACATGTAGCCCATGCACACATTCACACATCCGTACACACCTACACACACTCACACTCACGCAACACACAAATGCACACTCACACTATATGCACACCCATACACACTCACTGTTGAACACACTCACAGTCACACTCACAGTGAAACACAAATATATACACTCCCACACTTACATACACACACATGCAAAACATTCACACATATAATTGAAGCACACTCAGTGCAACACACTCATACAAACTTGTTCACACTATGTGCACATGTACACACTCATTCCATCACACACATACTCACATGCTCATATACATTCATGCAACATACATACACATATATGCGCTCACACCCACACATGCTCACAAGCAGCCTTATACAAACACAAACAAGCACACATTCACATGCACACACGCACACACTTGCATGCACTAACACACCACTCGGGTGGCCTCTCCCATCACACAGGACCTCTTCTCCCCTCTTTCCTCCTGCCCCTGCCTATCTGCTCCCGCCAGCCTCCTGCGCTGTCCCCTGCAATCCGCTGATGAAATTCCTGTTTCTTTGTGATGGTATTTTAGCATGGTTCATGCTCTGATACCAACCTTAAATCAAACTCTTTGCAGAAAGACTATCACAGGGTGACAAGCCCCTTTCTGCGTGTGTCTCATTACTGAAACATTTATTCAGGGCTTTCTGAATGATGTGAACAGCTGCCTTGAGAGCTGCGGTGGCTTAATACCCTACACGACGGGTTTCCACTTCCCCCCAGTCTCCTCCCTTTGGTTTCTCCCTTGTTTTGGAACCCAGCTGTGGTGAGGTGGTGCAGTCTCTCCTGGGCCCTGAGCCTGGAGAGGGCCTCCTTGAGCCCTGAGAACTGGGGTGCAGACCCCAGGAGTCTGCAGCCTGGGTCTACGTGGGTGGCCCACATCCGGGCCAGCGGGTTTCTCCATGACGGTACTTGCTCCCTCCAAAGGGGACTAAGTATGGAATGAAGAGAAGCCCCTGGAAAGGGAGGGCAGGATGGGAGCTCAAAGCCTCTTGGTGGCCCCGGCAGGGACCTGTGTCCAGGGTGCCTTGAGTTTTATTGAGCAGTTGGGAACTCTACTGAGCTCATCAGGACCCTGGACTCGAAAACCGCAACGAAGAAGTGGAATAGTTTATGGACGACTTGAGAAATACGATTCTCCCAGAGACTCAGCCATGCTTTTCTGCAAGGGGTGCACGTCACTGGAGAGAGGGGCAGACGGAGACACTGCCTGCTTAGAATCAGCAACTGGGGCTCAAAGAAGACAGCTTGGAATAAAGCACCCGTGCATCCTAAAAAGAAGAGAAAACGGAAGAGGCTCTCGGGGTTTGGTAAGAGGCAAAGCCTCCCTGCTCCACGCTCCCTGTTATTGAACACTTGGCCTCCGTGACACTCCACATCACATGCTTTCTGACCACCGTCTGCAGCCCAGCTCTGTTGACTGTCCCCTGCCTCCCTTCAGGGGCACCTTGGGCAAACCCCTTGGTTTTCCACTCACTTTAGTTACTAAAAGGTCCAAGGCAGTCCAATTTAAGATGTCCATTTCACCTCCTTCCTTCTTCGAGCTCAGTATTGACCCGTGTCCCCAGTAACCTAGGGGAGAAAGGGTCTCTTCCTATCTATCCTCCCTCTCCCAGCCTCAGCCTTATTGGCAATGAGAACTAAAAGGAGCAAGAGAGAGGACAAGGTCCTCCTAGGGACCTGGTCTCAGGGTGGTAGTTTTAAGGGCTGATCAAGCCACAAGAAATATCCAGAATTCAATTGAATGTCACTTAATTAAGTCACTTGATGAGCTTTTTACAGATGCAAGACTTTTGTGGCCTGAGAATTGGGGAGAACTGGGCCAGAGTGTCCAACAAACACAGAGCCAATCCAGTGAAGAAGCAGTGGAGGATTCAGATGCCCAGGAGTGGCCAGGACCCGACGGGTGGCATGGTGGGCTGTGTCCTGCTCCTGGATCTGGTCACCATTCAATCTGGCCTTGACGATTGAGGCTGTTTTCTCCAAGCTGTTGGGTGACCTGATTGTTTCCTTGGTGAGGAGGTACTTTTCCCCAGGGAGATTGAGAATTAGTATACGACTATTTAAGAGCATTTGACACACATTGCACTTCAGATAAGAAATCTGTACAAATTGGTATTTCAAATATTTGTGTTAAGAGAACCCGGCCTACCAGAGGATCTGCTCAGCCTTGTGATTCTAGTTCAAAGTGATTGAGTTATTGATTTGAACTTGTGTCTTTCAGTAGACGTTTTGGTTTATATATTTGCATTATAGTATTTAAGAAGTCTTAAGTTTTGCCTTATTTATGTTTAATTTATTAGATTTATGATTATTTAAGCATGTAAGGGGGCTGTTTGCTAAGTCAGACAACTGGGAAACTTAAAAGGAAATTAAAATATTTATTAATTGAATGTATAAGTGCAACTTAAATATTTGAAGGAGTTGAACATGTTTGTAAATGAGACTAAGAGGTGGTCAGAGATTCCCCAAAAGGCAACTCTTAATGATAGAATCACTATAAATAGAACAATACAATCTGTAGGCTGAACTTAAATGTTGCAGAAAGAACCAGATTTTTGAAATAAATGGAACATTAATTTCAAAATCACAGGAAACTTTAAGTACTCTTTTCTGTGCACCCCTCTGCCCTTGGAAGCTACCTGTCAGGTCCTCTATGGCTGCTTGTCTGGCTCACCCTGCCAGGCCCCCAAAGCCCCCTGAGTGGCAGCCTCTGGATACCACCTTTGGGCACCTTGCATGGGTGTGACGACAGCTGCCCAATTTTTATCCCTTCAGTGTAGAATAGCTGCCTTGGACCTGTCTCTTCTAGACACACGAGGCACTGTTGGCTCCTGCAGCTGGCCCGCTGGCTGGTGGACAGCGGTGCCTCCCGCCTGCTCCTTCCGCAGAGCCCTGCAGCCCACAGGAAGCTCCCCATCCCACCATGGGGCTGTGCGGCCTGCTCCTCCCGCCTTGGCCCACTTAACACGGTTGCCCTCTCTCTGCCGGGGTAGCTCAGGGGAAAGGGCAAGCCTGCAGCAGAGGTCCCTTGGAGAGGTCCCTGGAACAGGTCTCCCTGTCTCCTGCAGGCACACGCTCTTTCAACAGCGGGTCTCCTCGGCACCCTCGGTTTGGAAGAAGGGAAAACAGCACAGGCTTATGATGCCCGCCGGCAGAGAGCCCCCGAATCTCTTTCTAGTCCTCTGGGCTTTTAAAGGGCTGAAGGGAGCGGGCAGATCTAAGTCGTGGGTCTACGTTGCACACAGGCGTGGCTCCCCTACTCAGCCTGCGGGAGGAGTCTGGCCATAGCTGCGGCCATCTTTGCCAAGCACCTGTTCCTCTATGGTCTTGGGATCTGGCTGCCAATTCCTCAAGCTTCTTGAAAGAGCCCGGTCCAGAAGGGCCCGCTGAGTTCACGTGGTCTGCTCTTAGCAGACCCGGCATCACGGGCAGGAGATGACCTGGAGGGGCCCATCTTGACCGGACCGAGGACTGCTGACTGTCCTTCCTGGACACTGGGGGTGTTTCCAGCCAGCAGAACCTCATATCACCGGCCACTGGGCCAGGTCACAGGCTTGGAGGGGCACATCTGGTGCCTGGACCGGGGCGTGTGGGTTTGCCAGCGGGACGTCCTCCTCGAGCACTCCTGAGGCCGCCCAGCCATGCAGAGGCCCAGGTGGACCTGCTGTCCTTGGTGCCGGGCCAGTGCTCAGCTGGTCTCAGCCACGGCGGGAAACCTGTGAGCAGAGTGACGGGGGCTCGGTGCCTCGGCACTGGCTCCTGCCCGTGTCGCCTTAGGCGCTCTGCTTGCTCGCTCTCTGGGCTCCCCCAGCACCACAGGAGAAGCTGTCCCACCCCCTTTGTAGATGGGGACACGGAGGCAGACATGGCCAAAGTCTCACAGCACGCAGACTTTGAGATTCCCCCTCGCGTGCCCTCCGGTGGCCCCCGGGAGAGGGGCCTTCTCCTGGCGCAGGGTGTCTGCAGAGAACGGGCTTGGCCTACACGTCTTGGGAAATCCTACACGTGTGAGTTGGGACTCACCGATAAGAACAAGACAAGTACTTACACTCAGGCTTTTTGTAGCCATAATACTCCTATGACAGAAAGAGCCCCTGCGGACGGACGCGCTGGAAATGCGATTCAATTCACCACGATCCCATTGGCCCTCAACTCTTCCGGAAAGGGAATCTTAGGTACAAGTTCTCTCTGTCTTCCCAGAAGGAGGAACCGGGGTGGGTCCCACCAGTGGCCGTGGGATCGGACAAAGAGCCCAGTTTCGAGACCACCCAGGTTACACTCACAGTGGCCATAGCAACGAGGAAGGTGCCACCCAGGTGCGGGACCAGAGGGGGGACTTTCGAAAGTGCTGCTTTCTGTTAAAGAGGAACTGCACGGCAGTATGTGGTCTTGTTCTGTGGAACCCGGTTCCTTTTGAAATCTTCCCCAAGGGTGGGTCCAGAACTCTGAGACGTTGGTGTCTTCAAGAGCAATGCCAGGGCCCTTTCACCTCGGATTGGAACAGGATTTAAAGAAACATGGGCCCACAGCATGTGGAAGTCCAAGGGAGAGTTTGTCAGTGATTTTAGAACCGTGGCAGCCTGTGGCCATCTGTCAGGTCTGGGCGTGTTCAGTAAAAGCTCCATATCATGGGCAAAAAGCCCGGGATGAAGAAGGTGTGGACATAAAAATTCAAAAACGATCTGCAGTGAGGTGAAGGACCTAGCTGGGTTCCAGGGAGTGTTGAGAAAGACCCTTCGAACAGGAAGGGTGCTGAGTGTGCTGCTGCTCACCCAGCAGAGCTGGAGAGAAGGACACGGGGGGCGGGGGGCAAGATGAGTGAGGTGGGATACAGCAGCCCTGGAGGCCAGACCCCTGGAGGCCACTCCTGGCCTCGCCTCTCAATAGCTTTGTGATCTTGGGCAAATTTCTTGAACTTTCTGTCTTAATTTCCTCATTGGCAAGTTACAAATAGCTTTTCACTGTTGCCAAGAGGATTTTAATTTGCTACTGCATATAAAGTATTCATGGGGTTTAGCAAACAGTGTGCAAATAGCTATTATTTTTGCCAGGATTTTATTAAAAATCACAGCGGTGTCCTAAGCAACTTAGCAAGACTCTGTCTCAAGACATTCTTAAAAGGGCTGGGGGTGTCGCTCAGTGGTTAAGCAGCCCTGGGTTCCATCCCTGGTTCACACACTCACACAGCCCCAGTGGGGTTGCCACGGAAGGTCTCCAGCAGCGCAGACCCTACCCTGTCAATGCTGTGCAGCTGTCCGTCTGAGAGCACAAGTGCTGATGCCCTGCTGTCCAGTCCAGCTGGCGACTTGAGACTTTGGGAAGCTCCTTCTCTTTCCTGGGTCTTCAAGGTGAAGACGATGCTTAGATGGACTTGGCTCCTCCGGTCTCTGGCGCCCTCTAGTGCATGATGGCTGCTATGCGCCCCAGCTCCTGGACACCTGGGAGAATCTGCACCCCTTGAGCAGAACAGCCCAAGGTCAGGCTGCAGGGAAAACCTCGCAGTCTGCGGAGGACAGGGGTCCAACAGCAAGGTCTTGGTGTCCCTCCAGGGCTCCCGACCCTCTAACAGCAGCAGCTGCCAGCAAGAGGCTCCGAGTCTGCCATGGGCTTCCACAGCCAAGTCCTTGCTCCCAGAGGCCGACGTGGGACAGACCATGGTCATGTGTCAGTCTGTGAAGGTTGTGTGACAGCCAGAACCCAGAAACATGCCGCAGTTGGACGAAGTCCGCACCCCATTCAGGCAACCCTGTGGGAGTGTTCAAAGTGGGGCGCTGCAGGGGTAGAAAGGAGAGCAGGGGTCACCTCTCTTTCCAGTCATCCTGAAGGGTCACAGGACAGAGGTAAGGGTCACAGGACAGGGGCTGTGGTCTGATGGAGGGAGCTGCCTGCTGTGGAGAGGGAGGACGGAGGGCAGAGCCAGCGTGGGTGCATGGAGAGGGAAGGGCAGGTTACTGCGTGGCCACCCTGATCTTCCCCATGCCTGTCCCCAGGGGCGCTGGAGGTGAAAGGAAAGATGGAATGGGGTAACGGAGGAGGGAAGGGCTCCTCTGCCCTCACAGCCAAACTGAGATTAAAGAGTGGGAGAGACAGAGTGGCCGAGCCCAGGCTCCTCTGCCCCTGAGCTGGGGAGGGCACTGAGTAGGTGAGTGGGTGGCAGGGTTCCCTCTGGCCTGGGGCAGTGTCTCTGAATGCCCTTCCTTCCTGAGACTGACAGCTGCCAGTCACCCAGTTGGATGGGCCATAAACACCTGGACTCAAGGTGCTCGCAGGGAAGTAAGAGAGTGACTCTCATTTTACCTGGGCCCCTGGACTGAGGATGCCTCACCAAGGAGCCCACCCCTCCTTCTTTACTGCCACCTGTCAACACTCACTAACAGCACAGGGACATGGCCCAAGGCACACGCGTCTGAGAAGAGGGCCAGCAGTAAAGCCCCCGCACTCCCTCAAGTCCAAGACGCTGGGCGTTCGACTCACATTCCCACCTCTGAGATGGAGATGCTCCTGGCGTGTAGCGTTGTTTCATAGTTTCATTGGTGGCACTGGCAAGTTTCCTCAGTATATAAAGTCGCGCTAAAATTGAAATGCATCTAATAATTGTGATTATATCTGATGGCACTGTGAAGCATTTCCCACTATATAAATCCAGATCCTCTGCAGAAATCTGCTTTCTCAGGGTCACCCCAAATTTTCCAAATGCAAACCTTATGCTTCTGAATGACGGCGACTCCGACCTCAGCACAGCAGCTGCCCTGGCCGCCTGCGGCCTGCTCGACCTCCCCCAGGGCAGAAGCACAGCACCCGTTGGTCCACAGCTCTCAGAGGAAGGGAACTGCCCCCTGTCCCGCGGTCAGGCCACCTCCTATGGCCCCTCTGCCTACTCGGGGTGCTTTCTGTCCACCGCCAGCGCTCCCTGCCAAATCCTGGGCACAATTTTCAGTCCACGTCTGCCCCTGCCCTTTCCTTTTCCTGCTCCCGGGTCCCTTCCCAGGAGCTTAGCCTGAAGCGCTGGGCCAGGACGAGTCCCAGGAGCTCCGCTGTGGGATGGGGGCCTGCCAGTGCCTCACCAGGTGGCTGACCTCCGGTGGGCGAGGCTCTGGGTCTCTGTGCCAGGCAAACCCTGCACTTAGCAGCGGCACCACTAGGAAGACCGGGCTCTAAAGGGGATGGAAGATGGGGAGGGTGAGGGCTGCGGGCAGGGGCTGGGCCAATGCCACTACCTTCCTCTAACACGTTTGTACCAGGACGTGGCCTGACGAAACCCCAGGGAGCTGTGCTCGGAACACATTGCATGAAGCACACTCACGAGACATGGCGATTGCCGGTGACCTGGTGTTGGGGACTGCTGGCTCCTTCTCCCACCTGCTGGGAACATGCATGGCCCTCACTACCTGAGCATCTCTGGGAACCTTTCCCTGGCTGCAGAGGGGCCTCCTTGCCACCAAGGTCAGACTGCCTGCAGTGAGTGCAGGGCGGGGAAGCCAGCAGCCCTCTCCCTCCAAATGGGGACACCTCTGAGGGACACGTTTAGCTAGTCCCTGTTAATTCCAAGATAATGCAAGCACTTTGTGGGATCCCCAAAACATGGGCAAAGGACCGTGGGCCAGAAACTGGTCAGCATCAGGATGGACAGACATGCCGTGGCATAATCACGCGAGAAGCAACAGCAGTGGTGTGCACGTCCCCGGGACACATGCTTGCTTTTCCACCATCACTTCCTAGGAAGGAGGGATTGTGGCCACAGAGATGGAACCCTAGGAAACTCTAACTGAATTCTTCTGTCCTATTTCTAATCAGGGTCATTCACATGAAAATTTATATGAAAGTCCAAATTTTAATTCTCAACATAAGAGGTCACTGGGTAAAGAAAACAAGGAAAGTTCTCTTTGGTCTTTAATTTTGTTTCTTGGACAGCAGAGACTAGACGACCCCATAGTAATGGGAATTTAGGGATCCACAGTCTTAGAGCCACGTCCCTCCTCCGACAGCCAAACCTCCATTCACACAGGCCTCCTGGTCTCCCTGAGTGAGGAGTTGCAAACGAGGCTTACTGTGATGTGATTGCTAAATGATGTTATTGGAACTTTCAGGCCCATGAATTCCCTGTGCTTTTGCATGCTGTGTGCTGGGTGATGTGGCATGTGTGTTAATGGCCCCAGCAATGCACCAAGCACTAGTGCAGCAAATTAGCACTATCTTCCGGCCTACCTGAGTGTGCAGGAGGCCATCGGAACCACATTTGGTGTGTATGATTATTTTGTAATCCAAATTGCAGAATTGTAGCAGTTATTGGGTGTGTAGACAACACATACATCTTAATAGAGGTTTTGATTTTTTTAAAAGAAGCTCTACAAACTCTCTTGCTCACTAAAGAGGAAGGAGGGAGGAGCATCTAACTCTCTGATCTGATTCTTTTTTGACTGTCAAGGGCCAGTGACAGAGGGACCCAGGGGAGTCAAAGTGAAAAGAAAGAAAGATCCTGCCATTTACTGACCTCAGGAGCCAGAGTTCACCGTAGACACGGCTTCACGTTGGTCGTTGAGGCCTGAGATCATTTTACCCACCGTAGACGACACTTGGCCTTCCATCCCGGGCCACCCAGGATGACCTCTGATGGGGAGCTGCTTCAGAGGCGAGGAGGCTGCCAGTGGCCTCCTGTGCTGAGAGGGACCAATCAGGTGAAAGCACCCTGTCCCTGGGGCGTCTCGCTGGGACAGTACCAGGTAGAATTGCCTGGGGCTGCAGCCACCTCTGCACAGGAGCAGACATATCTTTGTTGAATTGAGGCCGGACATCGTGGTGGAGGAGCTGGGCAGAGGAGAGCAGCTCAGATCATGGTAGCCAGGAAGCCAGGACAGGGAGCATTCCTAAGGGCGTGCCTCAGAGACCCCCTTCCCCCAGCTCTGCCTGCCTGGTCACCACCCAGTACAGTGGTCCTTTAGAAGGACTAATCCACAAGTGGACTAACCCACTGATCAGGCCACAGTGCTCAAGACCCGATCAGCTCATCGCCTGCCTTCACACAGGAGCGTTGGGGGCACCTGACGTCTAAGCCACAGCAGTTGCTATGTGTGGATGTCCTGCAGGACTTCTGGTGTCATGCCCAGGGAAGTATGTCTGAGGCCTCTCCCGGGGCTTCTGACGTTCCCAGTGTCCCACTCTGGCTCTTCGCATCCCTCACGTCCCCCCTGGGTTCTGCTGAGTGGAGGAGGCTAGGGCAGGCGTGGGCCGCCATTACAGTCCCTGTCTTCTCCCTGCCGTCCCTGGAGGGAAAGGGTGGGCTCCCACTTCTCTGCCTGACAGAGTTCCCTGCACTCCGCTCTCACTTTCTCAAGGACAGCAAAGCTGTCTTCCTCTGGGCTGCGAGGGTGGGCACAGGGAGAGAACTGGCTCATGATGAGGAGAGAAGACTGTGTCGCGCACGTTCCCGCTGGGTGCTTACGGCGTGCAGATCAGCGCTGCGCTCACCTGGGTAGTGAGGCCATGCGAGGGGGCCCATTTCTCCCATACCGGATCCTGAGTGACCAGCACGGGGCCTCGCCCTCCCTGCCCTTCGGAGCGAGCTGGGCACACGAGACGGAGACTCGACTTCACGCTGCACCTCCTTCAGAGCATCCTCTGGACTCCGTCCCTCAGACGCTACTTCACCGGCTCCCGTCAGTTGGAATGGACACCACACAGGGTGAGTGTGACAGTTGTGCCCTTCCACCTCCCCTGTTCCCATGACCACTCCCCACGGCAGGTGGGGACTCCCGCTAGTTCACTCTCGTGGGTGGTTGACAGCAGTGGGTGGTGCTGGAGAGTTCCCGCTCTCATTTTCTCTCTTTTCTGGCTTCGTAAGAGAAGAGACTGTACAGCCTGACGGTCCCTCCATGGATTTTTATCGTGTCCACCAACGGCCTTTGATCTCTTTGCTGAACTTTCATCTGAGGACGTCCGGCACAACTCTAGCTCAGGAAGTCTTCAGCAAATATTCTGCAATGGCAAATGGACGATGAGGCACCCAGGGGACAAGGGACTTGGCTGGAGTCCCCCAGTGGCGCGTGGAAGCCGAACTTCCTGTGCAGTCTGTCTGTCCACATGGCCTCTCAGAGTCCTTCAGCCCAGCCAGCACTCATTCAGCTCAGCTACAGGGGACAAGGCCAATAAAGACGAGCGGAGGAACTGGTTTTGCAGGAACACTTGACCTGGCTCTGCTCCTGGCTACCCCCAGCTGAAGCCCGCTGCCTTGAAGATGCAGGACCAGGTGTTGGCAAGAGAGCAACCCTCCCAGTGCGTCCGCCAGGACGATGGGGCTGCAGAAGAAGCAGCTTCTCCTACCAGGAAGAGCATCGGCTGCGGACTCTCTCCACTTCCCACTGACTGACCGCGGGGTGGCTGAATCTCTGCACCACGTTCAATCTTCATGCTGATGACCCAGCTGCGAAAGAGTCTCTCACTGGTTCCATGGAAGTGGTCACCGCCCTCCAGCCTGTCCTCCACGCTGACTGATCCTGGGCGACACACAAGCAAGCGGAAGCCTTCCAGCCCTGCTGGTGAAGGCACTCGGCCAAGGGCAGAACAGGCAGGAAACGCCGGGGGCCACGGCCCCTCCCTGAGCCAGGCAACCTGGTCCCCATTCCCAAAGGGGACCGTCCTGTGAGGGACAAGCTCCCCTCCCGTGGGTGGCCCAGCTTTAACCAAAGCCCACCAATGCATTCGTGGTGACACTCGGCACAGTGCGTCAGACTGGAGGGGGTATTCTGAGCTGACCTGGAATACCTGGTCGTCTGCTGTGGCTTTTGCTCTGAAGGATGGATTGTGCTCGGGCTCAGGGAGGGTGGAGGCTCACGCTGCATGGTAGGGGTCCGGGTTCTCCAGGGGGAAGCTACTGACCCATCAGCTGGGTGGGGGGAGCTGTGCTTCTCCTCACCCCTCCTCTCCAGCTGCCTCCTCCCTCTGCTCCCTCCCCTCCCCCTGCCTCCCTCCCTCTCCTCCTCCTCCTCCTCCTCCTCGCCTGCCGCCTCCCTCTTTCAGGGCTGGGGCAGCAGGCCTGGCGGCTCCCTAAGGCAGCTTTCAGCCTTGCTGCACTCTGGACCTAGACCTGGCCGATCACCACAGCATCGTCCACAGGCTCTGCGAGGGTACGTGGGACTTCAGCAAGCACAGGGGCTCTCAGTGGAAAGCAGTTCAGGTTAAATTAAATTGCCAATGTAAATATGGCTTCAGACGCAGGATAAAGATGACTTAGATGTGGCTGGAAAGGTACTGCCTATACACAGAGTCTCTGGGAAAGTTATTAAAAATGTTTATCTGCAAAAATGTTAGTGGATTTATACATTTTTAATGATAATGACAGTCATTCCCCCTGGCAGCCAAGTGCTAATGGATGACTTGTTATTTTTCTCATTTTATAGACACACACGTTTATTCTGATCATTCATCCAGAGTTCCCAACACGGAGTTCCCAACACAAGGGCTGCTGCTTCCGGGGCTCCTCTTCATGTTCGCCCACGGAGCGCGGCACTTGCTGTGTAGCAACCTCGGAGCTTCGTGGCTCTGCAGCCAGGAGCCCTCAGTAGAAGATCCTAAAGCACAGGGCCCGGTGGGCGCCTAAAGCTGAGGAGACGGAGGGAAGGTGCACAGCGACCCGGAGCTGTGTGCACCCTCGCTGTTCCCGTGGCTCAGTGGACGTGATTCTGTGTCCTGAGGGCAGGGTGTGCATCTGGCTTCCTGTCCCCTCTGATTCTTTATAGTTCAGACCAATCCAATCAGAAATGCCCTCTAGGAGGACCTGCCTTCCTCTGAGTCCAGAGCAGGTCAGCAGCGGGTGGGCTGGACTGGGGCTCACGCCCTACACCTAAGGCATTGTGTGTGGACGTCCACGGCCCCCTGCAGAGTGTGGGCAGAGAGCCGGCATCTGTTATTTAGCCATGGTCTTGCCTGTGGCGTTGGTGTCATTCCTAGAACTGCAGGAAGGGCGGCAAGACCATTCGGGGTGCTCCAGAGGGAGCCGCCCAGCCTCTCCTGTCCATGCCTCCTCTCCCCAGTCTGGCTTTCTCCCTCCTCACGCTCAGCCGCTATCTCCAGAGACCCAGGAGTCAGGGGCTTTCTTGACTCTGGTTAAATTCTTGCATAGTAGAAAGGGGCTGTGTGCAGATCAGGCTTGGGGATCCCCGGTGCACGGGCCTCTCAATGCCACCCCAATGGCGGTCCCACCTACTAACACGTAACACATCCAGTGCTTCTGCTTGTCACAGCAGATCCACGACAGGTAGCAGTGCTGCTGTCCCCTTTGTTTTACAGGTGGGAAGCCAAGGCCAGAGGAAGTTCGTGATCACACAGCTGGTAGGTGTAGAGAGGGATTTGAACCCAGGTGGCTAATATAGAGCGTCACCTCTAACCTCCACCCTACGCTGCCACCTCCAGAGATGAGTCATAGCCACATTGACACCTAGAGTCAGAGTCCTCTGCACATTTTCTCGTTTTTTTCGAGATGGTTCTCAGCCTTCCCTTCTCGGTCAGCAAGCTGCAACGTCAGCTTGGTTGTGACACGTAAGGAGAGCGTCCAGGCAAGCCTGCCATCGGTGTGGGCCCCTTCTCCTGGATAGCTGCGGGGGCAACGCGGCTCTCCATACTCAGCAGCCGTCCAGCTGCAGCCACAGACAGAGGCAGGACACAGGCCTCAGCTCCAGTGCTGGGCTTATCTTCTGCAGGAGAAGAGGCAGCTCCAGAGCCGTCAACTGCTCCGTCCGTTTCCTCCGCTGCAGGCTTGTGGCCGGCTCCTTCTCTCCCCACCTGCCCCCCATGTGTCGGAAGCAGGTCAGTCTTTCAGGCGAGAGGGGAGTGTCCGGCCCTCCCCACCAGGGTGGCTCTCACATGTTTGGAACCCTTCTCTGGCCGCATCAGATCCTCAATACCTCCCTGCTCAGAGAAGCCGGTCCTCCAGGCTGCTCCAGCCTCTCCACCCGTAAGATCTCAGCGTGCGCAGCCAAGCACTGGTGCAGAAGGTGCCCAGCGTTCAGAACAGACAAGCAAGAGGTGGATGAAGTGTGCCACGGTGGGTTGAAGAGATGCTAAGTACTGTTGTGATTTTACCCTCCTGTCGGCTTCGAGTGGAACAGCAGTGAGAGTCTCTCCCTGGATAGAGTGACGGCAGGGCCACCATCCTGGGATCCAATAACACTGCACCACATCCAAGCAGAGACCTGGGTCCTCTCCACTGCAGGGCTGAGCAGAACCCCAAATGCCCGGCGGAATACTGGACGAAGCTCAGCGGCTTTAGCTCCCAGCACCACGACACAAAACAGAGCAAACAACCAAAAGAGAACTTTGTGCCTGTACGGGAACCGCCTTCAAGTGAAGTTTAAAACGTGGGTGCCAGTAGCTCGACCCCCTTGTTCCAGGCCTCTTGGATTCCTGCTCCCGCCACCCTCTGAATGCTCCAGTGAGGGTTGTGTTACCCATGAAGCACAGATAAGAAGAGCAGGACTGTCGCACTCAAGCACCTCTTCAGGGTCATGCTGTCCTTTGTGATAGGAAGATCCGAGCCTGGGTCTCCTTCCTTCATTCAGCCGTCTCCTGAAACTCTCAAGTAATGTGTGAGCACCAAACTCTGCAACTGGGTTTACTTCATGCTCTCCAGTGAGAAAACATTTTAAAAGATGATTTTCTGTGAAGGTTAGATTAATCAAATAAAATCAGTGAATAATCTAGCTGATTAACCTTATCCTTTCCAATTAGAGAAGCTTTGGGGAACTTCCTGCCCGACTTGCTGATTCCCATGGCTGATGCAGTGTCCCTGTGATGCTCAGCTTTGGAGTCTGTGTTCGCTGGGCCCTGATCCCAAGGAGCATCTGTGTCACCCTTTTTAATCATGAAAGGATGTTGGATTTTGTCAAATGCTTTTTCTGTATCTATTGGAATGACCATGAACCGCATAACCTTTATCCTTTCAATATGCTGCGTCACATTAACAGATGTGGTGTGTTTAACCATCCTTGAATTCCAGGGGTGAATCCATTGTCCATGATGTATGGGCTCTTAAATGGGTTGTGGAATTCATATTGTTTTTATTTTGTTGACAACTTTGGCATCCATGGAATCAGGGATTATGGCCTCTAGTTTTCTTTTCTTGTAGTGTTTTTGTCTGGGTTTTATATCAAGTAATTCTGGCTCAACAAAAGTGAGTTTGGGGGGCTGGGGTTGTGTTTCAGCAGTAGAGCACTCACCTGGCACATGCAAGGTATGTGTACCACATAAAAATAAATGAATAAAATGAAGGTATTGTGTCCAACTACAACTAAAAAACAATTTTAAATGAGTTTGGGAGTATTCCCTGTTATTCAGTTTTTTTAGAAGAGTTTAAGGAAGATTGGCATTAATTCTTCCTTAAATGTCTAGTAGAATTTGCCAGTGAAACCACCTGCTCTGGGCCTTTCTTTGTTGGGAGGTTTTGGACTAGTGATTCAATCTCCACGCCAGCTATAGGTCTATTCCGATTTTCCATTTCTTCATGATGAAGTCTTGGTAGGTCTTATGTATCTATGAATCTATTTGATCCTTCTAGGTTTCCCAGCTTATTGATATATATTGGGATGGTATTCTTTTATCATTTGTACATCTGTGTCATCAGTTGTAATCCCTCTAATTTCTGGTTGTATTTGAGTTTTCCTTCCTTCCTTCCTTCCTTCCTTCCTTCCTTCCTTCCTTCCTTCCTTCCTTCCTCTCTTCTTGCTTTCCTTTAGTGAGTCTAGCTAAGGGTTTGTCAAATCTGTTTACCTTCAAAAATTCTACTCTTAGTTTTCACTGATTTTTTTTTCTTTTCACTATTTTATTTAGTTCTACTCCAATCTTTATTATTTCCTCCCTTCTACTCACTTTGGGCTTAGTCTAGTTTTCTTTTTCAAATTTCTTGAAGTGTAAAGTTGGGTTTTTTATTTAACATTTTCTTCAATGTAGGCTTTTATCACTATAAACTCATGGCTTTGGCAGGTGGAGTATCCCTTGTCTGAAATGCTGGGGATGAGAAGTGTTTGGGAATTTGAAATTTTCAGATTTTGAAATATTTTCATGCACATAATGATGTGACCTAAATCTGAACACGGAATTCATTTGTGCTTCATGTATACCTCCTACACACCCGCTGAAAGTGATGGTATACAATATTCTCAGTGCACCTGTGTTTCTTCTGTGCCACCACACAAGGTCGGGTGTGGAATTTTCCACTGGTGGTTTCATGTGGGCATCAAAGAGTTTCAGACTTTTCAGAATTCTAGTTTGGGATTTTCATATCACAGATGCCAACCTGCACAGCTTTTGTTGCACTTATAAGTTCTGGTGTGCTGCGTTTTCATTTTCATTCATCTCAAGATATTTTTCAATTTTTTCTTTGACCCATTGGTTGTTCAAAAGGGTGTTTAATGTCTACATGTTTGTGATTTCCAGTTTCATTTAGTTCAAAATACTATTATAATTTAAATTTCAAACTATTAACTTCTAGTTTGATTTTATTGTGGTCAGAAGTTGCTTCCTAGAATTTTAGTTTCATGAAACTTGTCCAGACTTGTTTTTGACCTTCTGTGTCCTCTGTCCTGGGGTCTGTTCTTGTGCACTGTAGGAGTCTGCTCATTCTGCTGTCCTCAGGTTGAATCGTCTGTATATGGCCTACAGGTCCCTGTCAGGTCCCTGCGTCTACACTGCTGTTCAAGTGTGTGTTTGTAGATTTTCTGTCTGGCTGTTCTGTCCATTATTAAAATGAGGGTGTTGAAGGCTCCCACGGCTGGATATCACACTGCCACCTACTCTTAGTTCTGCCCAAGTCCTTTCCACATGTCCAGGGGCTCTGATGATGACTCACATGTTGAAGCTTGGCACATCCCTCTGGTGGGTGGACTCTCATGCCATCATGCAGTGGCCCTGCATCTCCCTGGCCTCTCTGACGTGAGGCCTCCTGCCTTACGTGAGCAGGTCACCCCGCTCACCTCTGGTCATCTTGGAGCATCTTCTTCATCCTTATCTATAGCTTTTGTCCATTAATCTTGTAAACAATATACAATGTTTTGTTTTTATTTGTAAACTGGACCCTGAAGGGCGGGTGGAGGCTTATGGCTAGATGTATTTATTGAGAGAAATATTTTAAATTTTTCTTGAAACACTTCAATATGGAAATTCATGTCATGTAGAAATATTGCACTAACTAGGTACTCACTGAATAAGACAAATTCCTGTCCAAATATCAAGTAGAGATAAAGAAAGGGGTCACTCTCATCTCCAGAATGAGGGCAGGGATAATTCCAACAGGAACAGGTGGAAACAACCTTTTTTTTTGAATAAGCAGATCAGCCCAGGAGTAACCCCACCCAGGCAAGCATTTTCTCCCAGGCTGCCAGCAAAGGAGGTAAAAACAGAGACGAGCCATCGGCGAACCCTTCTCTGAGATCAAGAGAATATGTGTCTCTTTCACCATAGTTGCTCTCTTAGCAAATTAATTTTTTCCCCTTTAACCTGAATTAGAGGTAACCAGCTCATAATTGTTTTGTGAGCGACTTCAACAACTCCGAGGAAAACTGCTCTAAAAATCAGAGCAAAGTGATCCAGGAAAATGAGGCTTCTTGTCTTAAGAAGTTAGTCCCCAGGGGTCTATGTGATGGAAGGCTTGCTCCCCAGAGTGTGCTACTGGGAGCGGTGGGACTGCGGGAGGTGGGGCCTACTGGAGGGTCTCTAGGTCACTGGGGACGTGCCAACCCCTTCTTCTTCCTCTCCTGCTTCCTGGCCATGAGCAGTTTTGCTGGCCGTGCTGTTCCTGCCAACGCTGCCCAACGCCCTGCCGGAGGCCTGTCAGGAACCGGACTGACCCATCCTGCAATGGAACCTCCAAAACTGAGAGCTCAAATGCACTTTTCTCTTTGTAAGTTGATTATCTCCTGGGCTTCTTATGGAGATGGAAAGACAAGGAACTTGGAGTCGTAGGTCGCTGTGGGAGTGAAGTCTCGGTGGCAGGGGGCAGACCACACATGACCACTTGAGGGTTCTTGTGCAACCCTTGAGTCATGAGCAATCTGGGCCCTGCCCATCCTCTCTGTCCACGCTCCAGGCCAGTGCTATCTGCCCTGAGGTGACAAAGCCAAGAACTGACCCTATACCGTAGCCTGAGCCTCCGCCCCGGCACGCTGAGTCAGCCTTTGCTCTCTTCAGGTGGCTGCGTGGGCATCCCTCTGCAGTGCCCAGAGTGCGTCGTCCTGCTGTGCTCCGGGTAAGGTGGTCCCTGCTTCACCACCCTTTCCCGTGTTGCTCACCCAGAGGCTCCTGGCTCAAGACGAGGCTTTTGATGTACATTTCCTGCCTCTTTCACTGAAGGTTTGCAGCTAGTGTATTAAAATGCAGCTGAGCCCTGCCCTCTTTGGAGCATGGTCCCCCAGGTGCTCCTCGGGGAGACTGAGGGTCTCCGTAGCGAGGTTCTTGCATGTGACACTTCTGTCAGGCCCAGCATGGAGCCACGGCTGCTCCAGGTTATGGGCTTGGAGACAGCGAGGTGGCCGGATGCTTGGGGTGCCCTCCTGTTCCCCGGAGGCGCTGTCCTCATCGGAGCGTGTCCTTCCCAGTGTGACTGCGGCTCAGATCCGGGGAGCTCGTTCCAGGGCACATCTGGGCTGTGCTGCTGATGGTGGGAAGCAGGTGTGGGAGCACTGGGCTGCAGGGTTTGCTGAGTTCTGAGGCGTTTGTGCTCCCGGGAGGCCAGTCTCCAGCTGCCGGGTGTTGTCAGGACGTGGGGCGGGAAGCCTGCACAGTCACAGGTCATCACGGCCTAGAGATACAGGCATGGGTAGCAAAATAATGAGGCTGTGATGGGCTCCAGGCTTCATTATCATTTCTTTTAATAAAGCTTAGTTTACTGAAAGTTTATATCATTTCAGGATTTAATCATCACCTTACAAATTCCTGACTATTTAACAATCGGGTCTGACCAGCGCCCCAGGGGCTGCGTGCACCCGCATTTCTGATTGGAGGGACCTTTCACACGCCAATGATCGCCTTGGAATGTCACTGCCCTCGGGGAGAAACCCCTGCAAGCTTCTGTGGACAGCTGGTCAGCCTTACAGAAGCACTCGGCCAGCCAGAGTCCTGTGGCCAGCCCACCTGAGGAGCAGCCTGGCCCAGGGCTGGGCAGGAGGGCAGCGTCACACCAGGCTAGCGTGAGCAGCCCGCAGCGGCTGGAAACCCTACCCAGAGCTTCGGCCGCTCTGCGAGGCGGACGCCACGCGCTCCCGGGCTGCATGCTGCTTGTTTCGTTATTTCACTCATGACCACGGGGGTGGGGACATCTGGCCTCGGGTCAGCAGCAAGAGCGTCCCACGTTGTTCCCGCCTTTCGGCTGTGCGCTCAGCACATCTGCTGAGGCCCATCTGTCAGGTGTCATCACGCACTCACTGGGTCCCGATGGCATGCAGGTGTTGTGTCAGGCACAGGATCCCACAGGCACAGAGTGATGGAGAGACAGCATACACAATGAGTCACAATTTATAGACAAATGCACACATGAACCACAATCAAACTCCCTAGTTAACTTTTGGGGAGTGCTGGGGTGGATCCAGACCTCACACAGGCTAGGCAAGGGCTCTGCCACTTACTACCCCACGGCCCCCAGGCAGTGTTTGGAGAGCTGTGATCCAGCAGTTTTGAAAGCTCAGGATGTGCTCCACCTTCTCCCTGCTGAGTGGTGTCCTGTCTGCGGCCCACAGAGGCTGCATTAGCCTCACTTAGAGCTCTGCAGGCCTCTGGGTATGCTGGTTGCTAACCCTGGAAATGGGTGAAGCTCACCCTCCCTCAGTCAGCTCAGACCAGCTGATCTGCATGCAGGGCAGGCTGCTCAGGACATCAGCCAGGGCTTCCCCATGGAGGAGAGTGGGCGGGTCCCCGGGAGTGCTGGGACACGCACTCCATCAGAAGTCATTGGCTTGGCTTCACTGTTTGCTGCTTGCAGACCATGAACACGTGGCTGCCCTTGGAGGAGCCGTGATTTACCCCATGGCAGATGGGCTTGCAGGACTGACTGCCCTACGTATTTTGTCTGAGGATTACCGTGAAACAGAGATAAAGTGTTGGGAAGACAGCTAAGTATTGAACAAACACAAGATGGCTTTGGGAATTTACCTATAGACATTATCAGAAATAGTGGGCAAATTGAGAGGCCGAGTACAGAGAAACTTCCTTTGAAGAACCCTGGCACCAATTGCTACCAGGCAGTCTCAGGCAGGTCCCAGACTGGGAGGGTGGGGGACCGTGCTGAGGTACACCTAGGTCTCTGCGGGAAAGTTGGTAATATGTTATGGGGCCACAGTATTATGTCATTCATTGGTCCCTTCTGCCTGCTGTGGCCTGAAGGATGCCGAATGGGGTGCAGGCCAGAGACCACATGCAGCAGGTTGTCCTCTTATAGAGCATCTCAATGGAGTCCTGTCGATGCTGCTGCCTGGCAGGTGTCAGAGAGGTCCAGCAGCAGAGTAGGCCTGACCACCTCTTGAAGCACAAGGGTTGGCCACTGTAGTACCCATGAGGAGCCGGCAGGAAATGCTTCCCTTTTTGCTCTCGAAAGGAGAAGTCAGAAGGAAAGTGACCACCAACACTTTCAAGAAAATGACCTGCTTCAGTGACTTCCTGAATGTTTTCCAATACTTGCAAAATTCGCACACCCCCAGGGCTGGAGGGTGTAGGCCAAGCACTTTGACCTTGTAGAATACACCTGCTTCCAGGTAAGCTTTGGGTCTTTTTCTTGAATCAGCCAGTGAGAGTCTGATGAAGGAAATTGCCTCTTTTCTTTAGAAATGAGAACATGAATACACATCTTTCATACAATTACAGGGGATTAAGTTCCCTTGTTTAGAAACACTGACCCTCAAATTCAAGGCAATATTGTGGTGTTTTTTTTTAAGTTCATTGCCTTTAAAGTGGTCTTTTGAGAATAATACCTATATTAAGCATGTTCTCTTGGCATTTCTTTTCATAAACTTAAGCTACTGTTAAAAAATCTTTGCAGAAGGGTCTTTCTGGGTTAAATGCATATAGAACACTTAGACTGGAGCCTTTGATATGGTAAACTGTTGGTAACTATTAGCCATCACCACCATCACATTCATCATCACCGCCACCATCACCACCATCACTACCACCATTACTACCATCATCACCACCATCATCATCATGACCATGACCACCATGACCACCATGACCACCATCACCACCACCACCACCACCACCACTACCATCATTACCATCACCACCATGATCACCATTATCACTATCATGATTTTGACCACCATGACTACCATCACCACTACCATCACCACCATCACCACCACCATCATCACCATCATCACCACCATCACCATCATGACCATCACCACCATCACCACCACATCACCACCATCACCACCACCTCCACCACCATCACCACCATCACCACCATCACTACCACCATCACCACCGTCACCACCACCATCATCACCATCATCACCACCATCACCATCATGACCATCACCACCACATCACCACCATCACCACCACCTCCACCACCATCATCACCATTACCATCATGACCATGACCACTACCATCACCACCACCTCCACCCACCATTACCACTACCATCACCACCATCACCACCATTACCATCATGACTATGACCATCATCACCACCATCACCACCATCACCACCACCATCATCACCACCATCATCACCATCATCACCACCATCACCATCAAGACCATGACCATCATCACCACCACCATCACCACCATCACCACCACCACCACCACTACCATCATTACCATCACCACCATGATCACCATTATCACTATCATGATTATGACCACCATGACTACCATCACCACCATTACCACCATCACTACCACCATCACCACCAAGACCATGACCACCATCACCACCATCACCACCACCTCCACCACCATCATCACCATTACCATCATGACCATGACCACTACCATCACCACCATCACCACCCACCATCACCACCATCACCACCATTACCATCATGACTATGACCATCATCACCACCATCACCACTACCATCACCACCATCACCACCACCACCACCATCACCACCATCACCACCATGACCATGACCACCACCATCACCACCATCACCACCCACCATCATCACCATCACCACCACCACCATCACCACCACCACCACCATCACCACTGTCACCATGACCACCACCATCACCATCACCACCCATTATCACCTCCATAACCACCACCACCACCACCATCATCTCTCTAGATTCATGGAAGTTTAAATTTGGAGAGGCAGTGCCAGCCTTACTTCTTGAGCAATTTATTCTTTCTGATGGATGGACATCTAGTCCATGACTACCTCTCATAGCAGGTTGCTGACCACCGACAAACAAAATATTCAGCAACTTGGATAAGTAATTTTGATCATCACCATGTTAATCTGAATGGCATAATTTAGAAATATCCATACAATCAGATTTAGGGGGATTTAGAATGAGCTAAATAGATTTTGCAAAATTTCCAGAGTATTTGGCAATGCATTCTCCAAGATTTGTGAGCAATTTGTGAACATGTGCAATTGTGTCATTTGATACGGTTAACAAGGTGCAAACCAGCCAGCTGTTGGAAACGTGCTAAACACTTGCACAATAACCTAATTGTACACTGAAGGGCGCTAACACACTGAGGAAACTAAAACTCAGGGTCAGTTTTGTCCTTGTGCAGGCGCTCCCTCTGCTGGCCAGTGTTGGTAACCACAGCTATTTCACGGTGCCTGTAGCCTGGGCTTGGGGAGTATTTACTAGCCCCTCACCTCGCGTCCCAGGTACACTTATGTATAGTCATACATGACATCAGTGCATGTTGTAGGATCTCTTTTTGTTGCTTGTGTGTTTAAAGTATTTTCTCATTAAAATATTAAATGTAAAAAGCAAAAAAGTTCAGAAAATAAGATGATATAAAATTTTGTTATCTTAAAGAAATTCTGATAGTAGTTCTTTGGACCAATTAAATGAAGTGAAGCCATGCAGTTGATAAAATACAACAGCACTTTAGAAATTGGGATTGCAGAAGATTATTTAGTTCAATCAGTTTTATTTTAAAGCCAAGAAAACTAAGGTTTCAAGACATTAACATTTAGTGTATATAAAAAAAAAAATCGGAACTCAGCCAGTACTAAAATTGAGATCTTCTTCCTAGTGGATTACTGACTTAACAAAGGAAATGATGGGAACGAATTTAAATTGTTTGTACAGATTCACTCACAGAAGTAAATCAATCATGGGAACCAAAAACAGGAGGAGGATACCATAGTGAACAGAGAAGCATTTCTTTTGGCAGAAGCACTGATCCCAGCCCCGTGCAGGTTCTGAGAGTTAGGAGCCCCCCAGAGGACACTGGTGTGCCCGGGGCTGGCAGTCTAGAAGACCAAAGAGGTAAGAGACCGGCAGGCCACGCACTGCTGGGGATCAGGCACAGCACAAAAATACTGGATGATGAGAAGCCTGTGGATTGGCAGGAAAACTACACAGTGACCCCATGCAAAGATGGCCATTGGGGTCTCCAGGTCTAGAAACAGCGGCATGGGGAAGAGCGGCAGGCTCCCTCGTCCTCAGGCCTGCAGCCAGTGTCCTCAGCAGGGCTTCCAAAGCATGCTCCAGAGAGCTGACCGCGGAGGAGGGTGAGGATGGCAAGGAGGAGGGTGAGGATGGAGGGTGAGGATGGTGAGGAGGAGGAGGGTGAGGATGGCGAGGAGGAGGGTGAGGATGGTGAGGAGGAGGGTGAGGAGGAGGGTGAGGATGGCGAGGAGGAGAGTGAGGATGGCGAGGAGGAGGGTGGGAGGAGGGTGAGGTTGGCGAGGAGGAGGGTGAGGAGGAGGGTGAGGATGTCGAGGAGGAGGGTGAGGAGGAGGGTGAGGAGGAGGGTGGGAGGAGGGTGAGGTTGGCGAGGAGGAGGGTGAGGAGGAGGGTGAGGATGGCGAGGAGGAGGGTGAGGATGGCGAGGAGGAGGATGAGGAGGAGGGTGAGGAGGAGGGTGGGAGGAGGGTGAGGATGGCGAGGAGGAGGGTGAGGAGGAGGAGGGTGAGGATGTTGAGGAGGAGGGTGAGGAGGAGGGTGAGGAGGAGGAGGGTGAGGATGTTGAGGAGGAGGGTGAGGATGTTGAGGAGGAGGGTGAGGAGGAGGGTGAGGATGGCGAGGAGAGGTGTTCTGACTCAGACAGGCTCTGGCCCTGCACGGAGGACACTGCCCAGTGAAGTGGATTATATGGTTGTCTTTACCAACGAGGTCAGGCGGCTTGTTTCCTTCCTCACTCCCCAAAATGTCCCCAGCCACTCTGAACCCACTCTTATTCTATTCCCGGTGTTTCTTGGCCCCAGCCGAGGGGCCCGGTGCTGCCTGGGGGTGGCATGAAGGCCATCCTGTGGACCTCGCCTTTCACTTTAATAATATCATGGAGAAGATGGCAACAGCATCTGTGGTGGACAACTGGGCAGAGGACAGGTACACTCAGGGTGCAGTCAGCAGACCGTGGTCCAGAGCCTCAGGAACGGTGTCTGATGTGAGTGGAGGGACCCGGCAACACCAGGCTTCTGCAAAACACGATCGACTCCATGTGTGGCTACCACAGGACGGAGGAGAGTCACTCCGCTGTGGCGCCACCCGCAGGCTGGCTGGTGTGTGGGGCCAGAGCCACAGGTGAGAGGGGAAAGCCACGTGGCTGCCCATTCTGTGACAGGGGGAGAGAAAGAGCACCCAGGAAAGATCAAGGAAGGAAGGAAGGGAGGGAGGGAGGGAGGGAGGGAGGAAGGGAGGAAGGGAGGAAGGGAGGAAGGGAGAAAGGGAGTCCAGCACCAGCGTGAGCCACCTTCCCGCCCTGCCGACTCCTGGACACCCAAGCGGGCACCAGTGACGGCTTCCCAGCCACATCATCCCTGACAGAAGGATGGTCAGACCCTGTGGGACTCAGGGAGTGGCCGCCAGCGCAGGTGACGGCAGTGTGGAGGGCGCTGCTGTCGCGATCCCTGCCGCGGGTGCACAGAGTTCCCCTCTCTAAGACTGGCTGGCTGGCGAGCGAGTGCCCCGTGTAACCGTGGAGTCACACCCCATCTGGAAAAGCCAGCTTTGGCTGTCCTTGGTGAAGTCCAGAGGCAGATGCTAATGCCGGCCAAGGAAACCCAGTCTCCCCACCACCGGGGGTTAGGGAGGGGACCTGTGGTTTCTTTCTTGCTGCTGCTAGGAGACAGAATTGGGCCAGTTTAAATGAAAAGACAGATCAGTTACAACCCAATTTGCTCTCCAATAACTCTGTTTTAAAATAATCTCACCTTCCACCTGGAGTTTATTTAGTTTAAGGGTCCTAATGGGGTCAGATTTGCTATTTGGAGAACTTAGGCCTGAAAAAGAAGAGTGGGGGAAATTCACTCACAGCCATTTTTACAAACCTGAGGCTGGGGGCGTCCCGGGTGCACTCCACACGCTCTCCGAGGAGCTCGGGGGCGGGGCAGCAGCCGGCACTGCCCAGCTCTGGTTCCACTTAGGATTTTCTTCACAGATCTTCCTGGGGTGGTACCTCTCCTGGACTTTATTTTCTTTTCACCTGTTTTGTGGAGCCAAAAGTAACTGAGGAGTCAGAGAAGAGGAAACGCATTTGTCATCGATTCTTTTAATAATCGGGGGCAGGGGGGACTCCTTCCCCCCATTGTTGATAGGGAAAGGGAAAGCTGAGTGCGTTTACTCTCTAGAGCTCCTGCTGGGTTGGGGGTCCACCCAGAGCTCCCGCTGGCCTGAGGACACTTGTGCTGTGGGCAGACTCGCCTCTGGCAGGAATGAACCCAGTTTGCTGTCACCTGCTCACCCCCACCCAGGAGGTCGGAGGTGTCCCTTGCTCTGTGTGATGCCTACCAATGCTGCCCGCAGCGACCAGGGAAATGGAAGGGGACCCGGACATGTCCTGATCCAGGCAGAAGGGATTCTCAAACCCACGAAGACCCGGGTGGTTCCACGAGGTGTCCTCCATCCCACAAGCCAACCTGGTTGTTACAGCGGGACCTGGAGTGTCCCCAGAGGCTCATGTTGACAGCTTGGCCCCAGCCGGGGATGCAGTGGGAGGGGATGGAAACTGGGGGAGGTGGGCCTTCTGGAAGAGGCCAGTCGCTGGGGTGCGCTGGGTCCCGGGACCCTTTGCTGCTGGCTGCCGTGAACGGAGGAGCCGGGTCCTGCCGCGTGCCTGACACCAGGATGCGCTGCCTCACACAGACCCCACGCGGAGGAGCGGCTGACCCTGGACAGGAGCCTCTGGGACCACGAGCCAACAACCCTCCTTCCCGTAAGCTGGCCTCCTCCACCTTCTATCACAGCAGCCGAGGCTGACTGCCACCGTGGGTCAGCCTCTGTGCGCTGGACTGGCCATCCAGTACGGTGACCACCTGCTACTAAGGACCCGCCTGCTCTGCACGTAACGCTTGGGGCCAAGGCCAGAGCCCAGTGGCTCCAGTGACTGCAGCCTCGGGATGGCCTCCCTCCTGTCACCTAGCCTGCTTCCAGAGAGGAGAGTGCTCCTCACCCTCACCAAGGAGGGCTCCTGACCGGCTGTCACCATCCTCCCTGTCACTCAGCGCTCGCTGCTCCTCAGCCCTGTTCCAGCAGTTCAGCCGTCCAGCACTGGACAAGCACCTGTGGGCTTCTGTCCGGACAGTGTCTCCAGTCAGTGTGACGGTGGATCACGGTCACCTTGCCCAGCCTCTCCATCCCGCCTGCTCCTCTAACTGCAATCGCCAGCTGTGCCCTGTCCAGCAACAGGTCAGGGAGCGCCACTGGCCTGCAGTAGCCGGCAGCTTCCTGCATCCTGTGTGTATTATGCCGTGAGTTTTCACATATGCAGGGAGGAATTCTTCTTTCCTTTTATGAAAGAAAGTTGGCCCGACTCTCTGTGTAACGGGTGCACGGCGGTTCAGCACTCGCGCCCACTGACGCAGCACGGGCCTCTGCTGAACCTGCCACCTCCCTGCAGTCTCAGTCGCTGTTTCCAGGACTCCACACGCTGGGACGTGCTGCTGGCGTGGAATCGTTTTCTTGATTGTGGACTGTTGCTGGAGCAAGCCGATTGTTATAATGCACATGGGCAAAACACACGGCTTCTAACTCCGTTTATAAATATTTATGACAGAATGGCTGCTTGCAGTTCCTTTCTTCCGTGTAATTCATAAATTGTGTATTGCAGTCTTGTGAAGTCAGAAATGTTTTCCAATCAAACTGTATTTCCTAACATGAAAATGTTTTTCATCTTGATCTGCTTTAAAGCTCGAATAAAAGAATGTATAATTTAAAGACTATTTTATTCAAAGCCTTTCTTTGAAAGACTAGCATGGCACACATCATCAACTCCCAATTTCCACCTCACAAATGGATTTGAGGTAATGATGGCATAAAACACATTTCAGCATTACAAAATATTAGAAAAACTACCTATGATTTCACCAATCTCATTGAGACTTTCAGTGTCGTTCACCAATATTTCTGGTTCTTCTGGTCACATAGTAAGAGCCGGCTTCCCTGTGCCCTTTGAAGTTGCATGTTAATGTGACTTATGTTAGCCAAACAAACACAAGGAGAGGTGACATGTTGCTGTCGTGGAGAATCTTCCAGATAGAGCACCAGTCACATCTTCCCCCCGTCAAGGTTGAGGTATGTGAGGAAACATGAATATGGAGCCTTCTTTACCTTGGGTTTCTGAATGCTTATAATGAGCAGAACCTGGTTGTATAGTGTGAGCTTTTGTGGTTGGGGGTGCAGTGGGAGGGGATGGAAACTCGGAGAGGTGGGCCTTCTGGAAGAGGCCAGTCGCTGGGGTGCGCTGGGTCCCTGGACTCTTTGCTGCTGGCTGCCGTGAACAGAGGAGCTAATGAAATTAGTCACCCCGGTTTCTTTCTATCCAAACAGGGACTGTTTGCTACCACAGCAGAACCCAGTTTAAACTAACCGATATACCAGCCAGTACGACCATGATCGTTGTTCCATTCATACTTTATCCGTATAAACAGGGAGTGCTTACTGAGCATAACCATAGTACACATGCACCTTTTCAAAATATTACATTGTAATCGTTTCCCCAGCTTTTCCATGGACAGTGTATTTTTGTTTCACTAAATGTATGATGGCTTATCACCCAATTATTCATTAATTATTATGTAAGTTGTTTTTGTTTTTTCTTTTACAAATAACACAGCTCTGAGTATTTTTACACACATAGCTTCATTCTCTTTCAAAAGCATTCTCTTAGGATAAAGGAGAGAAATGTTTACCCTTCAGTTGTATACTCAATTATTTTGTAGTCAAACTTACAGACCATTTTATTAAGAATTTTAATACTAATGAAATAAAGATTTCCACATTTTGCCCTTTGTTTCAATACCCTTTGAAATTATAAGGGTACCACGTGCTGAGCAGGCGCGTGGTACCTCTGCAGCCTGGACAGCGGTGGACAGCAGGGCCACACTGCATCAGTCCTTGGGAACGTGGACGGTCGCCCTGCCGAGAAACAAAGTGTGTGCTCTCTGCACTTCACCTCGGTCATCTGGGAGAGGGGAGCACTCTTGTTTCTCCCGACGCAGACTGCGAGTCTGAGGCTGTCTTCCATTCTGCCCCAGCGATTCATGTTGACCTCACCATGTTCTCCAAGGCGCTGCGAGTCTGTCTAGATGGCTCCCCGGGATGCTCTGGTAGAACCACGATGCAACAGCTGAAGTAGTCAGACCTCTGTTTTTAGTACTGTCAGGGTCTCTTCTCCTTCCCTCTCCCCACCCCTCATGGGGGTTTTGAATCCCCCTTACATTTCAGTGACTAAGGGACAAATATACTACCACCACCCTGGAGATAGAGACAAGGACTGCACAGAGAGGTGCCCCCCAATGCACAGAGAGGTGGCCCTCTCCTACTACACACAGAGGTGGCCCCTTTCCTCCTAATGCAGCAGAGGTGGCCCTTCCCCAAGTGCTCATTGACTTGTGAGAGCCATGGCAGGCCCTGAGCAACTCTTCCAACAGCCACTTGAGAACGGCTCTCTCTGGCCTCTCCCACCTCCAGAGAGGAGAGGGTCCAAGCAGTCCAGGGACACCTTCCCAACACCAGTCTCGCCTCTAAAATGAAATTAGTCACCCCGATTTCTTTCATCCTCAAGGAGTGGCTGGGGCAATCAGATAAAGGATGCCTGTGGAAGGTTTGAGACTGCCTAGGTGGGTCAGAGCCACGTCCATCTGATACAACCCGGTGGGTGCCATATTAAACACTACCACTGCAAGAAAAACCCCAAGAAATAAAAACCTTCTACTCCAGTGAGGCAGTGTGTGTCTGGCTATAAATCATGAGGACGAGGCAGAGAGACCTATTATTTTGAGAAATAGAAGAACATATTATGCTGAAAAGCATTTTTCATAAATGAAGACTGACCTTCAGAGGCTCTGGTGCCCACCGGGGCTGGACCACCCACCCTGTTGCTCCCATCTGCTCAGGCACACGTGCACCTGCCGGCAGACCTGAGTCCAAGTCTCGGGTGACTACTTTTGAGATAAATTACCCCATCCTTCAGAATCTGCTTCGCAGATAAAACGAGAAGACCAATAACACTGCTTCCTGAGGCTCAAACACAAGATTAAATGCAGAAACCATTTTATTATTGGAAAGCACCCGAGACCAGGAGGGGAAAGGGCAGGGACTGGAAAGACACTCAGCAGACAGACCGGAGGGCCAGCTCTGGATTTTCTTCTCACTGTAGGGCGATTATTGATGAAAACAACCTAAAATACATCTCAAAATGACCAGAAAAGAAAGGCCAGAGATTCCCAACACATTCAGTGAGGGTTTGAAGAGTCGGAACACTTGTTTCCCCGACTTGACCATCCCACACTGTGTTCGTGGACCGAGCATCCGCAGCGCGCCCCATGAAGGTGCACACACATCCCTGGCAACAATGAAACCAGCCACTCGGCTCGTCCCAGCGCCCGTCTCCATGGACTTCCAGCTTGGCTTCTAAAGGACGCCTTAGTGAAAGGAATCTGATCGCTGATAATGAGAGCAGGAAGGGGGGGCCATGAGAGCCTTAGAGACGCAGGGACCAAGTCCTCTGTGCAAACGGCTTGGCCGGAGTTGAAACCGAGACTCCACAGCCCCAGCTCACACGTGTCCTGCCCTTGCCCTTGCCGACCGCCCACGTAGGCCTGCCCACTCTTGCCCACTGACGCGCTCCCCAGCCCACCCTTAGCTCCGACATCACCACCAAGGCTCCGCCTGCCGCAGCCACGAGGCACTTTTCACCCTCTCCCTCCTTCCCAGACCTTGGGGTCCCCACGGTGGCCTCATTTCCTACCTTTCTTATCTGGTTCACTCACTTTTCAATCTTTTCCCCTTGTCTACCGTCAAATGTTGGTGTGTATATATCCGTTTTCACACTTTGGGCTTAGTGCATGCCAAGCACTGGTCCAAGACCTTTCTCGATGCCCATTCGGCCAAGCCACACGACAGCCTGCAGCAGGGCCACGCAGCAGGAGAGTGAAGCACAGGCAGGACCGGCCACTGGTGTGCTGCTGCCCGCTGGGCTGGGCTGGCTCCGAGGCAGACAGAGCCTGTCCGGGGCCCCCGTGGCCCCCACTCCACCTTGGCGAGACCTACCTCCCCCCTCAGGACGTCTAGACTTGACCGACTCCCGGGCTCCACAATCCAGCAGCTCTCTGGACCCCAGACTCTGGATCCCCCACAGCTCTGCTCCCGCTGAGCTCACCCTCTGCCTCCAGGGTTCGCTCTTTCTCCTTTTGAGATCTTCTCCGGTCCTTCACCCATTTCACAAGCTGGAGTGGAGCCTATTCCTCAGGCCAAACTCCTCACAGGACGCTGGTTGGAAGAGGTGGGTTCCTGCCCTCGGAGCATGCACGGGGAAGGGGGCGTGCGTGAAAAGGGCAGCTCCTACCTTCAAGGGAGAGGACACCGCTGTCCCACGCATCAGAGGCAGGAGGTGGGTGCCGGCCGAGCTGCCAGCCAGTGGCCTCCTTAACCACCTCCCCTTCTGTCACCGAGTCCTGAGTCTTGGCCTCCTGCTCATTCGTCTTGTCTGCAACCTCTGTCTACTCCGGCCCCGGCTTGGGGGGCTCCTCCCTCAGTGCTTCTCACCTCTCTGCCTTGGGGGTCTCCCCGTGGTGTGTGGAGTCACCTTCCTGGAACTCCCACCTGGCCAGGCAGTGCGTCATGGGAAGCCTCGGCGATGCCTCGGTCTGCAGAGAAAGTCTTGCACGTGACAGACGGAGCTTCTCCACCAGCTGAGGGACCTGCCATGGCCTCAGCACCCCAGGAGCGCGTGGGGGACAGGGCTGGGTGCTGCCAGTCCCCAGGCAGGCCGCCTCTTATCCATGTGATAAAGTGCTGATTCTTAGAAACCCTCACTCCCTTCTGAGAAGGCTTCTCTCCCTCCTCCCTCGAGGTCATCAATTTCCTCTTCCTGTGACACTTCTGTCCCTGCCGGAGTGACGCTCTGCATGTAGGGTCTGCTGATGTTCCCCTCCCCCTGGAGCTGGGCTTCACTGGGTGAGCAGCCCACAGTAGGTCCACAGAAGGGTTCATTGAGTGAACAACTGAGGGCGCTGCTTGGAAAATGTGCAGGAGCAAGGCCTGGAGCTGCCTGAACTCCCCAAAGGTCTGCACCCCAACGCGGGCAGAGCCAGGCGTTCTGCCTCCCTGCTGGCAGGAGACGCGGGCAGCAAGCGACCAGGGTCTGAGCCAAGTAGCCCACGCTCACCGCGCTGGGCCCTCCTGACACTGCTGTGCCAGCCCATGGGAGGACAGAGGTATGCGTTGCCCCGAGAGATGACCGGTCACACTGGACTCTAGGTGCACGTGGAGAACCACCCCTGCCCAGCGCTCCAGTCTGCCACTTAGGGAAGGGCTGGAAAGTGGACTTCTGTCGGGGCAGAGATGGTCTGCGAGGGCTGGTGAGGGGCTCTGCACACAGTCTGCAGGTCAGGGTGTCGCCAGGCTCCGCAGTGTCAGAAGAGAAGCAAAGTCTCGATTCACGTCTTTCAATTCTCAGGTCCTTCCCCGGGTTCAGCCCAAAGCTACCCAGGCTGCCCAAATGCCAGGCCAGCCAGGAGCCATCTGGAGGTGGCCTGGGGACACAGCGGGCACACTTTCCTCAGCGAGCTCTCCTGTTGGTGCCTGGGTAGGCACCAAGCCAGAAAGACAGGAGCTGAGCCTCTTATAGAAGCAGCCAGTTTTCTCTGCATCGGGGCCCAAACAGAATGAGCCTGGGCCGTGCCACCTCTGGCAGAGCCGCGGAATCAGAAGACTGCTACCCTCCACAGCCTTCTCCAAGGGCTGCCGCCGACTGTCTGTGCACCGTGCAGTGTGAGTGCACCACCCACCCTCCCCTGACACTCTTGCACACACACCCATAAACACATGCCCACACTCACACACACTTGCATACACACTCATTCAGACACTCAAACACACACACTTGCTCACACACACTCATTCAGACACTCAAACACACACAGCCATGCAACACTCTTACACATTCATGTGCATTCACACACTATCACAAACACAGACATACACTCACACACATTCTTGCACAAATCACACACATACTCATTCACAGATTCACATCTCACACATCCAAATCACACACATTGACACTCATGCACACCCCACATACACTGATACACGTGCACACACACACTCATATGCACATTCACACACACCCATGCTCATGTCCGCATGCACAGAAACACAACACATAACCTAATACATACCCTCCACACACATAGCATACACAGTCACAAACACTGGACACACCCCATGCTCACACATAATCACATGCTCACTCACACACACTTTCAGTCCCACACTCACACATGCACATTCATATACTAACACACAATCACCCCTACACTCAATGCTTAATCATGTGTACTCACATGCACTAACACTATTGCACACACAACACAGTCATGCACCCTCACTCACACAATCACACATGTTTACACACATGCTCACACACATGCTCTCACACACATGCTCAAACACAAACACACTGACATACTCTCATATAATTACAAACTCACAATCACACACTAACATTCACAACACACTAACATATATACCCACAGGTTCACACACTGACATACACAAAAATACACTCATACACACTCATGCACAGTCACACACAAAACCCATCACTAATATATAACAAAACCCACACACAATACATAACCATGCACACATTCATGCTAGTGCATAGAATCGCAATCATGAATACACACAGTCACACACTCTCTCACATATACACCCACTCTCCTACACATACTTACACACATATGTACACACACTCCTACTCACATACACACATGCTCACACACTCACATGCTCGGCCATGCACAGATACACACTCACACACTCACCACCACACGCCTACATAAACAATAACACACTCCCATGCACTTGCAAACACATCACACACTGCTGTGCACTCATACACCACATGCACATAATCACACGCTCACACACACACTGAGACATATTCACGTTCTCATACACTCACACCTGCACTCACTCCCACACACACAGCACTGCTCCCTGTGGGGGAGCAGAGCGCAGGAGGTGAACAGGAGACCTTCAAATGTATTACTAATAAAAACACCAAATAAAACTAAAAATCACGATTTTGGATTGGTTTTCATGTGGCTTCTGACTACATACCAAACAAGAGTGATTTTCCAAATACTTAGATCACTCAGAATGTAGAAAAATGGAAAAGTCCCCAATTTTTAAGGAAACTCACATATTCTGAACACCAGGGAAGACAATTTAAGGGAAATAATAGACACATTTGATTCAAAAGAAAATAGGTTAAAAATTCTACATAAACTATCAGCAAATGAAGCCTGCAGTGGGCTAAGAGCAGAACCCACCACGACTTGTGGCACAGGGACCGTCCACACAGAGCCCTGGACATCAGGGGGCTGTCATCACGGCTCATTCCATCAACAGCTTAAATGAGAAGAACATCTTTTATCAAGAGTGGCTAAGGTGGTATTGAGAACATTCAGTAGATATTAATAATAAGAATTTTGTAAACATCATTTTGAGTGGAAATAAGTAGCAGAATTATACATAGATTATCAGCATTTATGTAGGTCCATCTATGTAGGCTTATGGATCCATTCATCTGTACCCTAAAATTACAAAAAGCACAGAGGGAAGAACACTTGCTGCTGGGCGGGTGGCGCATGCCTGTAATCCCAGCAGCTTGGGAGGCTGAGGCAGGAGCATCAGGAGTTCAAAGCCAGCCTCAGCAAACGCAAGGTGCTTAGCAACTCGGTGAGACCCTGTCTCTAAATAAAATACAAAATAGGGCTGGGGATGTGGCTCAGTGGCCAAGTGCCCCCGAGTTCAATCCCTGGTACCCACTCCAAAAAGAAAGAAGAAAAAAAGAATACTTGCCAATTTCAGAAAAAAAACAAAATTTGCAATCCCCCGTCTTTACTGCTAATGGTGAGCAGAACCTACTCTGGACCAGAGGTGCTTATGCCAGAGCCGGGCTGCCTGCGTGACCCTGGGCGAGCTGTTGGACCTCTGCCTCCCTTCTGATCGGTTGTCAAGTTAAACAGCTGGGACTCGTAACAGCTCAGAACAGGGGCTGGTAGCAAGTGAAGATCTAGCAGGTGACGGTTGCCACAGCCATCCTTATCATTACCATCATTATTAATTCAGTCTTACCTAGAAATTACACGGGGAGCCAGAAGCTGCAGATTTGATCGGAATCTAATAGGGAAACTTCAGGGCAAAAGTCCAGGGCCTTGAGCAGAGCGGCCTCTTACAGAAACCCTTTGTGAGGTAGTTGGTGAAAGGCTAGCGGATGTTTACACACAGGACACCATGATTAAAAGTAAACATAGACTCAGTCTGTATCTTATTATGAGGATGAACTTGTAAGTCCGTTTGCTCTGAGCAAAGAAATGTCCTATAATAGGAAAGGTTTGTTTTAATACTTCCAAGAACTGTTGACTTTAAATCTGGGACTAAAAATGCTTGTTATATAATGTTACACTTAAAAAGTATTTATAATAGAATACTGTGTGTCTATCGAGCCAACACAAAATTGAAAACAGTCCTACAGGTTGGGTTGTCCTATACCACCTGTTTGTGGTATTTAACTCACCCTGACCTCATGGATCTCGTTCTGCTTAACTAGAATAAAAGGATTGTGGGAATGCTCTTCAAATGAAGTAAAGCATTTTCATCTAATACAAACAAAAAATGTACATCACCAAAGTCCAGCAACTATGGTGTCCACCTGGAAGAGCTGAGCCTAGCGCACTCGAGACCTGCGCACAGATGATCGTAGCAAACTCTATTCACGATTGGCCAAAGGCAGGCGCAGGCAAGCGCCCTCCAGTAGGCGCATGAATAAGTAGCCTCGTGCGTCCAGACAGGGAGGGGGGTGTTGTGGGACAACACGGAGGAATCTCCAGTGCATATCCCAAGGGAACAAGGCCGACCTGAAAAGGCAACCCTCAGGACTCCAACGGATGACACGGGAGGTGAAATGGCGAAGACGCGAAAGATCCGAGGTCGCCAGGGTCAGAGTGGGTGGGTAGGCAGAGGAGGGAGGGCGTGGGCGTGGGCCCTCTGCATGACACTACCAGGGTGCACGGTGGCCGTGGGTGACGGTGCTGTGTCAACCCTGGTGGGGCTGGGACAGGCAGAGGCAGGAGGCACGGTAACAGCCCAAAGTTACACTCAAATTTTCTGTGAACCTAAAACTGTTCTAAAAGTAACCTTGTAATTCAAAAGAGGACCTTATGAGAACTCAAAAATGTCTGTCCTGAGTAAAGATAAAATTGAAGATGAACCTCAAGACGGGGCAAAACGAGCGGTTTCTTGCAGGTGGTACTCTTTGAGAAGGTGGAGGGACCTTTGCAACCCGGGGGCTGGTGCGGAGGCTGCTGTCTTCCTGCCTCCCGGCTCCCAGCCTCCTCTGCTGCCCAGAGCTCCTGCAGCGAGGGGTCTCATCCCCCACCCTTCCCCTCACAGCGTTCCTCTATCCTGGATCACCCGTGCGCCCCCTCGTCCACTGGCTGGTCCCCACGGACAGCAGCGCTGCCCCTTTCCTGTTCACGAAGCCTTTGAGAAGTGGGCGGGCTCGCAGCAGCCCACGGCTCTTCCCGGGGGTCTCTCCATGTGCTGGTTGCTCGTTCAGGGCCTGTCAACACAGCAAGAGTCCTTGGAGACAGATGCTGCCTCTGCTTGTGTTTATTCCTACTACCAAGCTCAGTGGTCATGAGTATCAAGAATTAAGTACTCATCTGCTGGAGGAGGAGAAAGAGGGAGGGGAAGGAAGACAGAAGGTACCAAAATCGTCCAGCCCACGGAAGCCCACTTGGTATTTCAGGAAAAGCTAAGGTGCCCATGTGTCAGTGATCATGCAGGTGACCCTTCTGAGAGGGCAGGGGCCACCATTAGTAGGGACCTGGGGACATCAGGCATAGGAAGGAGCTGCCGTGAGCACACCAAGCGCCCCAGCTTCCCTCTGCCCCTGTCCCTGCTCACTACCTGCCCACCTACCTGCACTCTCCTCTGGGGGCTGCTGCTCCTGCCTGGCCTGGCCCACCTGGTGATGTCTTGTTGTTGTTCTGAGTTCAGCTTTAACACCATTTCCTCCCACAATTCTCATCCCTCAGCCTTCCCCAGGCAGAACTGACCGTTCCCTGCACTCTGTATCCGTGTGGCTTTCTAGGAAGGAATCTTCATATCTGACCTCTCATCCCTCCCAAGGTTCTCCAGTTTTCCAAAGGACTAAGGTGGCGGCCCACCTGCCTGTAATTAGTCAGGAGATGTTTCACTTTTAACTAAAATACTGTTGCAGTGGGGCTCCTAGGAGGTCTGTGGTCTGTTCCCCCAGGGTACATCTGGCAATGTGGGGAGATTTGTTTGGTCTTCACAGGTCAGATAAGGGGTGTCCTGGCCTCAAGTGGACAGAGGCCAGGGATGCGGCTGGACATCCTGTGATGCACAGGACAGCTGCCTCCCCTGCGGACCACAAATAATCCAGGCCCAAGTGTCAAGGAGTCGAGGTCAAGGAACCCATGTGGGGTCCACACGGTGAGTCATGGTGTGGCTCCACCCAGGGGAGAGCGGCTAACCGGTACCTTCTGCCATGAACTTCCAGCACCGGCCTGCAGCCCAGCCCAGCCCCCAGAACGCTGCCAGGCAACTCAGAGGCCATGTCCTCGATGGTGGTGCAGTAATCGGAACTTGTTTTCACCCCATTCTTTTAAAAATTATATATAATTAAGGGGAAGAACCTGATGCTTTGACATGGCAATATACATGAGCATACTGATCAGTGCGGTCAATCATATTTGCACACCCACCGTGCTGCACCTACCATTCCTGTTCCTTGAGGCAGCACCCGATTCCTGACCTGACCTGTCTGGAAGGGTCTGTAGTCTCTACAGGTCTGGTGGCTTTCATACAGAATCCCCACTGGCCCCTCATTCGGGGGCGCATCCAGTCACGTGATGCTATTGCTCCTTTCCTGCAAACCAGAGATAGCTGATCAAAGGCAGCGGGGGTCTGTGGCTTCCATTTTTGACATTAGCGGAGATCACCCCCAGCACGGGAGAGAGCTGGGGGTTACAAGAATAGTGTTTTCCTGTTTCTCTTACTTCACTGCAATATGTCCCCAGTGCCATTTGCCTGGACATCGTGCCATCTACGTATTGTACAGTGGAAGACGTGAAGATGTTTGAAGTGTCCCTGTGCATGCTTGGTGCCGACCAGGCTTGCAAATGCCGATGTTTCAGAACACCACTACACCTCTGATGTGACTTTGGGCCCATAGGTGATAATTGTCTAGAATAATCTTGTGCCTCCTCCACAGACCTGGTGCCCTGGGAGGCTAGATCAGGGCCTCTCGTTCCCTGGGCTTGGCAGAGCACCTGGGTAGTAGCTGTAGAATTCCACTCCTTGTGCTAAATAGTTATGGTAAGGAAACCCGGATCGAGGCCCAGTTGGACATACCAAATGCACCTATTGAAGAACAAGGAAACAAGGTCGACTTTGAAGCTGGAGCCATCTGGGTCCCTGTAGACACGTCAAGTGCATGAGAGCTCAGTTACTTTCCATGTCGCAGACCAGCCACACTCACAGTCAGAGTTGGTAGCTACCAAGTGGGTGTTCTTCTTCCTCAGGGTCCTGCAGTGCTGGAAACGGGCCCTTTATCAGAGAGAGGCCTACAAGTTCTACCATGAGGCCTCAGGTGATGGCATCTTACAGCTTCCTCACCCCGACGCAAAGCCTGAATCATGGTCTCAAACAGCCTGTTCCTCCACAGGATTATGGTACTTACAGTCAGCCAGTCATCAAATACTGTCATAAACCTACTACGGCAGGTCCTGAATAAGCAACGATGGCCAAGAGAGAGGCCCTGTCTTCAACACCAGCATTCCTTCAAACACGTGCATGCACACAGACACGGGCTCACACGTACGTGACCCTCTCGCTGGGAAGGTCTGGTCCAGGTGGGGATGGAGGACAGGTGGTCTTTGAGATCTTTTGCCCCCAACTTTGTCATTGACTTTGCTTCCTAACTAGAAGGCAGATCTGAGAGTAAAACTTTGATTATCAGGCGTGATCTTTTCCCTTCCCTGAGTACTTTTGAGTATTCTTATTAGATCTAATCTGTTTTTTGCTAATACAGAATTATTATTTGCAACATATAAAGAATATTTGCTGATGCTATATCCGACCTCTTTCATTTTGTTTCAGTGGTTACTGTAGGAAACACATATTTTAAGGTATTGTGCTCTCATGTATTGTACAGTGTGCAGGTATAATCCAGTGTCCTTTGGCTTTCTTCTTTTGACCTTCATGCTGTCCTTGACCTATGTGTACTTCTCCGTGTATTTTAACCTTTATGATACATTGCTATTAATTTTGCTGTCAACCATCAATTATCAGTTAAAGACATTTTTAGATATAAAAATTTATGTCCAAATTTATCATTTCTGGTGTTCTTCATTCCTTTCATACATTCAATTTTCCATGTGACAGAATTTTCCACTCTTCACCAATAACTTTGATGTTTTATAGTTAAAATCTACTGGTGATGAGCTCCTTAGCTTCTGCGTTAACCGATGATGGAGTCTTTATTAACCTTCAGCTCTGAAAGTTATTTTCACTACACGTAAAATTCTAGGTTGATTTTTCTTTAAGTACTTTGGTGATATACTCCATTGTCCTCTGGCTTGCGTACTTTCTGGCAAATAATCTGCTGAAAATATTATAAAGTGTCATTATTCTCTGACTTTTTTTAAGACCTTAAAAATTTGTTCTTTGTTTTCAGAAATTTGATCATGATGAACCTAGGTATCATTTTCTTTTCTTGCAATTTATTGAGCTACTTTGATCTAAGGGCTTATAGTTTTCATTAACTTTGGAAATTAATTGGACTTTTCCTTTAAACTATTCTGTGTCCTCTCCTTCTGGGACTCCAGTCACAATCTGTTAGTTGCTCAGTGTTTTCCTACAAGCTATTTATCGACCCCCTTTTCTTTTTTTTCCATGTTTTTCTTTTTGCCTTACTTTGGGTAGTGTCTATTGCTGTATCTTCAAGTTCACTGATTTTTCCCCCAGTATCTGTTCTGCTATTCACTTCCAACGTGTATCTTTTCATTTCAGTAACTGTATTTTTCACTCTAGAAATCATGCGTGGGCCTTCTCTGGGCTTCTGTCTCCCTCCTCAGGCTTGTGTTTTCTCTACATTTTTCAAGTTATATAGATTTGTTACAATAGCTGATTTAAATTTTTGTCTTTATATAATTCTTGCCATTTTGGCCAAAAAAAAAAATTTTTTTTAAAGTTCTTCTCTTGGGTATGGATTTTATTTTGAATCTGAGTTTTTCTGATATTTTTTGGGGGGTGGGATACTGAGCATTTTGATTTGTATACTGAATTTTAATGCATTTCTTTAGCTTTTAAAAAATTCTGTTCTGGTACATGGCTGTTACTTTGAATTGATGTAATTCTTTTGAAAGTTGCTTTTAAGTTTGTTTAGCATTTATCTGGAGCAGACCTTGGCCTAGGGATAATTTGTCCCCCAATTAAGGCAACTGCATTTAAGGGATGCGCTCCAATGCCTCGTGTGTTGCAAGGGTCCTCCATTCCATCTATTGGTATTGTGAAATTCCCGGACTGTGAACCATAGAAATTTTGGGGTTTATTGCTTTTTAAGGTGTTTTCCCCCAGCCATGTAGAGTTTTAACCCATGCATGCACAGATTAATATTCACATGCAGCTATAAGGAGACATTTTAAAAGATCTTTAGGATCCTCTCCCTCTTTGGTTCCTTTCTCTCTGGTTTTCTACTCACAAAATCTAGGTTCTCCAACATCTGAAAGGTATTTACTGTTGCATTGCTAAGATTCTTTTACTCCAAGCTATGTATAGATAAGGCACCACATTTCACTACCACTTCTGAATTATGCATTAACCATAGATTATTGGTTTATAAACTATTTTTGTGTCACAAAACATGGAATAAATATCAAGTTATCTTATGCATATATGCTAAATAACATTTATCTAAACATGTGTCTACATAATTCTTTGTAAAATTATTTTTCTTTCCTAATTTGTTCAATGTAGAAACTTTGTGTTGTGTATCGTCCCTACATTGCACAGCACTATGTTACCTGTTTGTTCTTATTTTTATTAATCAGTGCAATGAATTCATGCATTAATCCAGGCATTTTTATGTACCATGTGCTATTCTCAGAAACAAGGAAATAAAAGACAAACCGTCTCCATCTCTTGCAGTATCCTCCCACTGAGTACAGGAAACGGAGGGGAGATGTCACCTATGAGCATTATGTCACGGAGGCCTGCAAGGGGTCGGAAGCAATGATGCTTTTCTAGAGTAGGTGACAGCTGAGCTGACCCTGAAGGGACAGTGGAGCTTAGCTGGGAGTCATATATTCTAGACACAGGAGCAAAAAAGAATTTAAAATACAAAATACAGGTGGTTCCCAACTTATGGTGGTTTAACTTACAATTTTTCAACTTTATAATGGTGTGAAAGTGATAAACATTCAATAGAAACTGTACCTCAAATTTCGTTTGACCTCTGTTGAGGTGGTGATATGTGGTATACACTCTTTTGTGACACTAGACAACAGCCAGCCGCCGCTCTCAGCCAGACACCAGCATGCGGGAACCACCAACTCTGCCCTGTGCGGGGTGCTCGGCCAGATGTTTGGCAGGTTAGACGTTTTAAACACATTTTCAACTTACAGTACATTTGAGGATGCAACCCCATTTTAAAATTTGGGGTATCTGTAGAAACACTGATTTCCATGGGGGAGAGTGGACAAAGGTACATCTGGGCTGTTCATTGGTGGCCAATCGTTTCATTGCTAGGGCCATGTAACAAGAAAGCCAAACTCAGAAGCTTCGAATGAGTATTGGGGGGACACTGGAATTGAACTCAGGGGTGCTTAACTATTGAGCCATATCCCCAGCCCTTTTTTAAATTTCATTTTGAGACAGGGTCTCACTAAGTTGCTTAGGACCTCCCTAAGTTGCCGAGGCTGACTTTGAACTTGCTATCTTCCCGAGCTGCTGGGATTACAAGCATGCACCACCTCACATGGCTTGAACAACCATTGTTACATGCTCACAGATTCTGTGGGTCCATCATCCTGACTTCATGGTAACAAAATGGCCCTCCACGATGTCTAGAGTCTTTGCTGGGAAGACACGGTGTGGGAGACTTGAGTCTGGAAGCATCTCCCTTCTGGGTTGGTGGCAGAAGCTGCCCAGGGGGGCTGTCCCCAGAGACCAGGGCTTCTGCAAGCATGGTGGCTGCAGGGTAGGTGGACTTCTCACACAGAGGATCAGGCCTCCAAAAAAGATAGTCAGAGAGACCATGATTCACTTTCTTTGTGTTCTGGGGGTTACCAGCAGTCACGAGGACACTCAGGCTAAGGACAGGGAGCATGGCCCTATCACCAACAGAAGGCATGCCAAAGAATTGGCAGCCGTTCATTGAAAACCACCACACTGATCAAGGAAAGGGTTGCCAAATGCACGGTGACGAGGAGGAGTTCTGAAGTCGGGCAGGCGATGGTCTGCACCCCAGCTCCGCCATTCCTCGGGTAATTAGTACCCTTCAAACCTGTTTCCTCATCTATGAAATGGAGATGATGCTTTTTGTAATTAAGTCTTCATGAGGATTAAATGAGGTGATGCTCACCTTGGGATTATTACATTTGGCACATAGTTAATGCTCAATAAATAATAACTCCTTCCTTAGCCGAATGAAGCCAAGGTACATCAGCATAATGACCCATGCCTCAGAAAGATCTGCCAGTACCCGCGTAAAGCACATGTTCTGCCGCGTGGCAATTTTTTTTTAAAGTTGCTTCCAAAGGTTTCCTTGAGACAGACTTTAAGAAAAGTAGGAAATTTTTGGAAATATTTGTGTGTGGGGGGGGGGGAAGTAAAAGTTACTATGAGACAAAAAGTGTGTTTTATGTATTAAAGACAGAAAAGAGACAGAAGACTTCCAAAGAGGTCAAACCACCCTCTAAGCAAGCCTTCCCCACCAGAGTTCTGGGCAATGGACAGTCGGCAGAGTGCTCGCCCCCGGGCCTCAGGAGCAGGGCCACGCAGCACCCACCCTGCAGACACCTCCTGTGGAGAGCTGTCCTGCCCCAAGGGACAGACCAGGGTGTCATCCCACACAGGCTGAACATTCCAACCTGTAACAGAAATGCTTTCAAATGAATAAAAATATGTCCCGACTCCCGACTCAAGATACAGGGACTATCAATAAAGAAATCAGAGCTGTTGAAAACTAAAAAAAAAAAAAAATGTCCGGAATGGAAAAAATTAAAATTTAGAGCAAAAGAAAGATTAAAAGAGGATAAACAAGCAATATTAGACCTTAAGTGATAGTTTAAGATGAGGGTGAATTTACCAGCTCCCCCCTCCCCCGACTCTGCCCTGTCCCCACTCCTCCCCAAGGAGGTCCCCCGTGAACAGGGAGCACGTGCTGCAGGGAAGGAAGGCAGGTCCAGCCCCCACTGGCTGTCAAATCTTGGTCAACATACAAAATTAACATTTGGGAACTAAATACCCAGGATGTCAGGGCTATAAATACCAGACGTGGAGGACTTGGCCGCACACAGGACTGGATGGCCCCACGCCGCAGTAGGAACCTGGTGTCCAAGAAAGAAGCGGCTGCCTCAGTCACAGGGGACCACTGCGTGGCAGGCTGGGGGTGCTGACCCGGGGAATCTGCGCCAGCAGCCCTGGGGGGCCGGGTGGTGGGAGGCGGGGGCCACCCAGGGCCCGCAGTGCTTTATCCAGCTGTCTAGGGACTTCCGTGTTCTGCTGAAACCGCAATCCTTCTGTGCTGCCAACGTCTGGAAGTGGAACCCCCCCAGCAGGACCCTGCAGTCTGGGGGCCTTGGGTTTGTTTTCATGCGGTTCCTGCCACTCACCAATGTGTGACTTTGGGACTTGGGCACACTAGTCAAGCTTTTCTTATCTGTAACACACAGACGACAGTAGCTACTGTTAGAGCTACGGGGACGTCTAGATGAGATTCCAAAAGCAGGAAGAGACCCAGTTGGCAATATGTCAGACACCGACAGCTGCTGTGCGGGTGATGTGGATCTGCAGCGCTCTGGTCCCTTGGTGTCCGGATTTCTTCCCAGGGGACTCGGAGCATGGGGCAGAGCTCAGGGGCTGCAATACATTGGTTTCAACATCCCAGATGATCCTACTGCTCAGACAGGTTGGAAGCCACCAAAAGGGACCATTGTCTAAGTTACAAGCTGAATTTGTAGTTCGGGTTTGATTCTTTACAATACCCTTTTATGCAAATCATATAATGACTCGATGAGGTAGGTGTTCACACTCTCACCCTACAGGGTCAGTGCTGAATCTTCCACAGGTGACAGCAGCACAGGCCAGCCGTTCTGACCTCTGGGCCAGTGCCCAGGATGCTGCCCACTGCTTCACTTGGATATTTACTATCTGTTGAGATATCACCAGATGGTTTAGTGGTCTTTAAGGAAAGACACTTCATATGACTACCAATGATTTACAGATGGTGTATTTTGTAGTGGAAATGTGTACATGTGTCTGTGTTGTGTGTGTGTATGTGTGTATGTGCTTGTGTGTGCACATGCATGTGTATGAGAACTGGGCACTTAGGATATAATATAAAATAAGCTTCCAGTCTGTACCTTTGTGCATTCAATTTGGAAGCTCTTGAAGGAGCTGAAGGTGGGATATTAGACCTTACCTTCTCCGTCTCCCACAAACCTCCATATCCCTAGTGACTTTTCACCTTGACTTTTCTTAATTAATCATAATAACTACATTACCAGGTAGATGCTCAAGTTTTAATTAACTGAAGAGATATTGGCAACAGGTTTAATTAAAGAGCTCATGAGATCGAAAGCAAAGTTAATTAAGATGTGATTATAATGTCACAGTTATCGTGAAATCGAGTGTATTGGAAACAATCAGATAAGCCTTCAGCTTATTTTTGTCATCTATGGGGCAAACCTGAGTCAACACTTCAGAGAACAGGTAGAGGAATTTGGGGTGGCTCCAGTCCCTAGAACTGCTTTCGCAATTAGACCTGCTGCCAGAAATCTGTGCTTCTGCCCAGGGGGCCAGCCGGAGGAACTGCTGAGCAGGACAGCCAGCGTGCTTCCAGAGACCCCGCCTGCTGGTCGGCTTCTGCACTCATTCTGCACCCTGAGACTCTGGATTTCTAAACCACATGGCTTCCCCCAGGTCTGGTTCCCAGGGGCCTCTGCCCTGCTGAGTCTCAAGAGCCCAGTGAACACCTGCCCAGTTCCTGTGTCCCAGGGCTGGCTTCGCCTGGTTTCTGCTTTGAACTTGTTGGTACCTACTGCATTCCTGAGGCCTTCTCAGCTGTGCACTGGGATACACAGACCTCAAGATCAGTTAATGAGGTATTTTCTTCTGTTCTGAGACCTTCATTTTGGGGAATGGTCAGAGGGTAACGAAAACATCACAGTTACTAGGGTTTAAGAAAGCTCGCCCAGCTCCCCCAGCGGGGCCTGTGGCCCACAGCTCAAGTCCCCCTTGGATGCAATGAGGAGTCCCAGTGGGCTGCGGTCCCCGAGAGCTGGAGCACACCACGGCACGCTGCCCTTACTCTAAGAGCACTGCTTCTCCATCAGCTATAAGTACTCTCTGCGCAGTCAGGAAGACATTGTCACCACCTCCTATGGCACTGCTAGGAGGGAAACCTGTTCTTGAGTGGCTTGATATTTCCTCAGGTTGTTTTCTGATGATTTAATTTCACATATTTTGGGGTTTCTAAGACTTTAGTTCATTATAGAAATGGATCTTTTAACATTTTTGTATCTCATATACCTTAAAAAAAAAAAAGATGAATGCCCTGGATACCAGCCCCTGAAAGATTCACGTCGCATGTACACAACCTTGGCACACAGCCCCAGGGGCTCCTGCACCCCGAGCTCTTGGGTGCACCCCACGGAGCATGAGCTTGTTTTAGTACCACCCGCGTCCTGAGTTCTAACCACGGAATAGGACAAGGGGCAGGGAAGGATGGATCGCACTGAGCCGAGGGACACTTACATTTGAGTTTCTGGTTCTGGAAATGTCCTGGAGAGTGACTTGGGTGCCATATGGAAGCCCAGTAGAGCGTGTGTCCATCATTACAGAATTCAGTTAGCAAGTGCTCTAGAGAAGATGGGTGGGTGTGAACCCAGGGTTGGAGCACCACCGGGCACTCCTCAGAGACGGAAAGGAGGAAGCTTCACACGGAAACTGGTGTGTCAGGGGCCAGAGGCCACCGCTGAAGGCCAGAAAGTGTAAGACCAGTTGGGAACAGGGTTGGTGGTAAGGGCTGTAGGTAGAAGAGGGAGGTACGTGGCTAATGCTTTCAAAGGGGAGTGGAATGACTGCTCTCAGCAGGGTTTCTCGGTCACCATCATCACCCCTCCTTGGGACAAGATCTGTGGCAGGTGACTCTGCCAGGCTGTCCTGCTGTGAAGAGTTCTGGAGTCTGGACCTTCCACTCACTGCTGGCTTCGACCCCTTTGGGGAGTCTCCTCTGCGTCCCGTTGTGGGAGAACGTCAAAACCGAGGCAGCCCCCGGCACCCTCTCCACCACGGTGCCTTGGTTTGACTTCAGGCGTGGGCTCTGGTGGCCACTGGACTTATCCACGGCTTTCTAAACTTCAGTCCTAGACTCGGGGACCTCCTTCCTTAATTAACCCCTTATCCTCTGGCCTGCTTGCCTGAGGACCCTCTTGCGCTTTCTTCAACCTCTGTGGGACTTCCAACCCATAAAACCAGGGGGCACAGAGGCCATGCTCACAACCCGGAAAACGGACGTCAGCTGTCTTAGAATGTCCGTCCTTGAGCCCGTCAGGCCCTTCTTCTCTCTTACCTCAGAGGAACGAAACTGTGTCCCAGGAACCTGTGGCAGCTTCGTCTTCCCCCACCCCCCACGGCCCCAGGTCCCGCTGCCTTAGACTCTGGACCTTCCTGGGGTGGAGGAGAAAGTGCCGGGAGTCGAGGACGGAAGCCGGAGACCAACGGTGTTGAACTTAACAGATGCTGGTGACATTCACCAAAATGATGCGCAGGTCCTCCAAGATGAAGTGGAAATCAGAACATGATGTGATTTTGCTGGTCCAATATGAGCGCCTTTCCAATTACATTTTTAAAACTTGCCAGAGAAATTGTTTTCCTGAAATTATGTATATATTGCTGGTATATCTACCACATTTCAAAGTCTTCCTTTTGCATATAATCAGCCTTAATAAATATTATTGGCATCATTAAAATACAGATGTTCATTTGGTAAATAATTAGGAAAAAGAATTATGGAAAAGAAATCTTTTGTAAAATAAAAAATGTTTCTCTCATTAAGCATTTTCTTAGCTCAACTTCTTTCCAAAAGGCTTATTATTAATTTTCTGGTGAACCCAGATGTGGGAATATCACTGAGACACCTGCCATCTCTAATAATGGCACTGGAGGGGGACAACAGTGCCATCACCTTTGCCACTGGTACCCGTTCTCTGTCCCCTTCTGGGATGACTCAGCGGTCCTGGTCTGTCTCCCTCCTCCGCTGAAGAACCCACAGCCCACTGTCCTCGACACCGTCCAGCCAGGAAGCTGCCGTCTCATCTTCAGAGCCCGGAGCTGGTGGGCGCGTGCCAACCTCGTGGGCGTTTAGAAAAGGAGTTAACCTGGAACACAGCTGAAATTCTGCCTCTGGAGGTTTCTGTCAGTGGTCGACAGCTATTTATTGAATCTTCAGGATTCTTGTACGAAAATGAAAACTAACAGCTTACCACCTTCAGCTGTTACCAAATGGAACTTACTGGCAAATAGCTCCTGGGGACACGGCAGGGGTGTGTGTAGGAAACAAGAGCAGGTGAAAGAGGAGCTCGGCTTCAAGCTCCGGGGACGATATGTCCTTCTTCCCAGTGGTCTTCCTGGAATGAGCCAAAACCAAAGGGTGCCATTTCCTCTGCCTGTCGGGTGTTCAGTCTAAACGTAAAGAGGATGAGCAGGTGTCGCAGAGCAGCTGGAGGAGGACACGGCCCCACTGAGCAAGCAAGAGCGCCCAGGGTGGAAGCGCGTCCCCGAGCCCCTGCCTGCCTGACGTGGCTTCACCCCACAGCTCCCTCTTTTGTCAAAGTGGGAAGGTTATCCTGGGCTTGTGACATCAAGCACAGGTGGTCCTCAGGGCTTCCATGCAAATGGAGATTGGCCTCCTTGTGATTCTGTACCACACCTTTCACTCTAAGGTCAAGAGCCAATCAGTGGATTCGGGTCCAAAATCCATTGTTAGGAAATGGTGTCATCCACATTGCAATGAATCTCTCATGTGTCTCCCTGAAGAAGCTTCTCACATTGGCTGGAACATTCTGTGTTTCTCAAAAGGAGGAATGTCACCCATCTGGAGAACAAATAAGAGTTGTAGGAATGAGCTTGCTAAATTTTGTCCAGTGAAGACAATCACGAGGTGAAGTGGCACCCCCTTTCTCCACAGAAAAGCCCTCTTCAACATGGCTGATTTTAGGACTGTCAGCAAAAGAGTCCACTGTAGATAAACTTCCTATTTTCATGTCACCCTGTTTACTTGGCCACTGGCCGAGAAGATACCTGCACTCCAGGTGCTGGACACCCCCTTACTAATTTTTCACAAACGTATCCAGTATAGGACTTTGAAGAAATGTGCAAACAAGGCCTCTAGCCTTGAGCTGGGCTTCACAGAGATGTCTACATTTTTAAGATAAGTTACAATTGGGCCCATGGTAACAGCTGGCAGGGGGAGGAAAGAAGGGGAGAAGAGGTTCTCCCCTTCTCAGGTGTTGTCCTTGAAGGGTTAACTCTCCCAGAACAGTGAAAGAAAAAGCTTTTATGTGAACTTCTGCAGACTGTGAACTTCTGAGCCCCTCCCCTTACACGCTGGGTATAAAACTCTGAAACTCCCTGAACTCGGGGTTCAGGGGATTGATTGATTACAGCAAAGGCTGTACCCTCTGAACCTGGCTGCAGCCAAATAAAACTGATTTCTGCTATCTTTGGTGCCTGGCCTCGTTTGTCCCTACAACAGAGGTACAGAGTTACCATTAGCCAAATCTGTCTCTGTAAACTGAGTCTTGGTGTAAGGGGGGCTGGAGTGGATGCTCTGGTGATGCACGGTGGGCCTCGCGGTGTGCTACTGAACTCTGCAGGTGAGTGACGAGGACACGGTGTGCATGTGGCAGGATTGTGCACCTGATAGAGCCCAGGTGGAGGGTGCTCACAGCCAGTCGTCCCCAGCCCTACCACCTCACCAGAGGTGTTCTCCAAGACTCCCTCAGGGCACCCAATTCAATTGGGAATTTCTTTCCTAAGATCAAAAAAATTACCTTCAGTGAGTTGCGTCATGGCTGACGTAAGAAAGAGGCAAAAGTCATTTTAAAGGGTATCCTGTTTCCTGGTGGAGCTCGACCACAAGTCTTCAGGTGGAGCTGACCACCCATCGATACCCGCTGGGCATTTTCAGAGACTCTGGGTCCCTTTGCCTAGATGAGTCTCACATCATTCATCCGCTCACTCACTCTCTCTTAACCTTGCATTTCACATGTGGGTGCCGTGGGGGGCCATGGTACAGCGAGTCCTCCACAGAAACTTGCAAGTCTCATTTAAAAGGCCAAAGGAAATGAGACAACATGCAGGTACAAATTTGTTGTATCTGAGAGACAGAGGCGTAGGAACACGGAGGAGAGAGTCACTCTCCATTCTTTGTGGAGTTTGAAAGATAAATCAACCTGAGAAATGAGTTGGCAAATCACTGCAGGATCCGGTTAAGAGTGTGATGTGGGGCCAGAAGCTTGTAGATTGTGCCAAATCTTCTTCATGGAAAATTGGTCTCAGCCATTCAGGCTGGGAATGTAGTCTATTTCTGTACAGTAAACACCTGCCCAGAATCTGCACCGTGTGCATCACAGCCCGGTCTCTAAGGCCAGAGGACTTTCGACCCAAGACGGTCAGTTATCCAGTGAGTCTGGTCTAAGAAGATGGGCTGGGAATTGCCCTCAGTAATATTCGAAAGCAAACGTCACGTGTGTCTAAATAACAGACCAGTGCAGTCCACGCGTCAAGTTCTCACCACCAGCTCACCAAGATGAGATTGCATTTTGACTGAAAACCAAATGCCTGGCAAAAATACAGAATTTAGAAAAAGAAAAGAAAAACACCACTAATAATGATCTCCCACCTACTACTCCTCAGAATCCTTCAAAGGATTGGAGGGGGAAATACACCTGCCGGAATATTTTGTTAAAAATCACTGAGGTCAGAGAAATCTTGAAAACAAGGGAGCTCCTCTTCCTCTTGCTGTCTGGGGAGCCACCCCCAGCTGATCTTCTCTCCCTGTGGGTGGCCCTCGCCCAAGTGTGCCCCATGCGTAGGAGAGCCATGTTTGCAGGGTGGGACGTCTTCGTCTGACTCGGGGTTTGGGACGCTGCCCTTTCTGTTTCAGATTCCCAACTGATCCCCATGCTACCCAGAGCGCAGCGCGTGGGTTACACAGGCGAAGTGGTCTCAATCAGCCACCTGCTCTAATCCTTCCTCCAGATGCTGGAGCAGACAGCTCCCAGCTCTGCCTGCAGGGTGGGGCCCAGGGAGCCATCCTGATCCAGAGAACCCTGTTCACCAGGCCTCTGGGGGCTGCCTCCTGTGACCAGCCTCCACGGCCTGTGCCACCTTGGCTGGAAGTACTGGGCCAGCCTGTTGCGCCTGTCCTCGAGCTAGCTGTTGTTAGAGGACAGCCGTACCATGTACAGCACCAGGCTGTCGGCACAGTGGCACAGCTCCAGGCAAGGGCAAGACCCTGTGAGCATCTTCCTCTATTCAGGCTAGACAAGCAGTGAACTGGCTTGATAGTTCCAGAAGCTCTCATGTGCAAATATGTTGGCCAAACTGGCAATTTCTTGGACAGGGATTTCAAATGTAGTGATTTGCATAAAGTTGACTTTTGAAGTCCCCCTTCAAATAAAAATAGAATCACCGTATGTTCCAGCAACGCCACCCCTGGGCATATGCCCCAAGGAAGCCAGCTCAGTGCATCAAAGAAACACCTTCATTCGTACCTTTATATAGAGAGCAATATAGCAATATTCACAGTAGCCAAGAAGTGGAGTCAACCTGTCTGTTGATGGATGAATGGATACAGAGAAGGTGGTATATTTACATAATGAAATGGTGTTCAGTCACAAAAGGGATGGAATCCTACCATTTATGTTAATATGGGTAAGCCTGAAAAAAACAACAAAGTGAAATAATCCAGGCACAGAAAAACAAATATTGCTTGTTTCTACTCATTTGTGGAATCTAAAAAACAGCGGTCTCAGAAATAGAGAGTAGAATAGTTTTTGGCAGAGGCTGAGCCAGGCAGGTAGAGGCCAAGGTCAGCCCACAGGTGCAGAGTCACAGGAAGAATAAACCCTAGGGTGCGGTTGCACAGTAGGAGGATCACAGTGACCAAACAGATGATTGTGTGTTTTGAAACAGCTGGAAGGAACGACTTTGGAGGTTCTCATTACAAAGAAATGATTAATGTCTGAAAGGATGGATATGCTATCTGCTCAAATGAGATCACTGCACACTGTAGACGTGTATGAAAACACCATGCTGTCCCCCATGAATTCCACAGTGACTATGGGTCAATTAAGAGTTAAAAAATCAAAGGTCTACCTCTGGAATGCACATTGTAAGACTGGAAGACGCCGCACCACGCGACACAGATCACCAAAGAGGTTTCCGCTTTATTACCAAAGGCTGTGTGTTTATGTAGGTCTAAGGAGAGGTCGCAGGGCTGAGGTAGATAACAGGTCGCCCGTTTATTGGCAAGATCTTCCATATGTCAGTTCCGGAGCCCAAGAAGTTAATTCTAATTGGGGCTAAGGCTTTCCACCAGCAGGGTTTGAACATTGGCGCCGGCGGGAACGTTTAGCGCCAGTGAAAGAAACAAAGAGGAGAAAGGGGGTCGTTAGACGCCATGCTGGGGTTTTTCTCTGGGGTGCTGCGCCGTTATATGTTTTCCCAACACACATGATTTCTAGAATATGAACATGTTCTTGGACATACCATGTCCTCCTAGGCACCCCTTTATAGCAACACTCAGTTTGTCAACTATTTACAATTAGCAAATTCTTGGTTTTGCCTCTAAAGCACAGTCTAGGAAAAACCACCTCCTCAAATGATCCAGAAAACATCAAGCGATGGGGGGTTACACGGCTGCCATCCTCAGTTCCAGTGGCAGTGGGAAGCTCTGGGCCTGAAGGAGATCGGAGGTAAAGGGGGCATTAGTAAGTGAGGCTCCTTGGTGGTAGGAATTCACACTCCTTCCAGATAGCAGGGTGGGAGAGAAGTATGGGGACGGGGTATTTAGAGTCAGTGCAGACGTGGAGGGAGGCGCCCTCTGCCAAAGTGAAGGCTCTGGTGAGGGCGGCCAGCTCAGCCTGCTGATTGGATGTGTTACTGGGGAGGGGAGAGACTGTAGCAGACCCTACTGACAAACTCCCTCCTGAAGGAAGAAGCCGTCTGTCCACCACGTGCATGTGGCCTGGAGCAGGGGGCCTTCCTGTGTGGGGGAGGGGTGTGGAAGGAGCCCCTCCAGAGTCTCAGTGCATGAGTGGGTGACAGGAGGAGAGGCGGAAGAGTCCTGAGGAGTGGGAGGAGAGAAGCAGGGTTTAAAGATGAGCAGGTGTAGGGAGTAAGACTGGATCTCCCACCAGGGAAGCCGGTAGAGATCAAAGCGACAGGGGGTAAGACATGTGAGCCCTGGTAGGTGAGGAGATCCTTTAGATGATGGGGTGCCAGGATGGTGAGTGGGGCCCCAGAGGTGAGTTTCTTTGACTCATTGATGAGTAGAGAGGCTGCGGAAAAAGTTCATAGGCAAGGGGCCCATCCTGAACAGTAGGGTCAAGACCTGTAGGGCATGATGTAACGTGGGGCATGTTGCATCAGAAAAGAGGAAACCTAACTTGCTGGCTGCTACCTGCTTCCCAGTCCTGGGGCCACATGTGGCTAAGAGAGCACCTAGCGATTAGCCAGAGGGCATGGCCGTGGGTTGTGATGAAGAGTCGGACCACCTCTAGGGTAGGCTCAGAACCCTTCTGCCCTCACGGACAGCTCGGATAGCTCTGTCTCCCATTACTGCCTGTAGGAATGGTGTAGATGTAAATCCCCCCACCCTGCTGACCTTTACCCTGATTGGCTCCTGTACATCATATTAGCTGTGTGTGTTTTCTCATTAAAGGAGATCCTGCTTTGACTGTTCTCCCTGGCGCCTCTGATTGTCCTCCTGCGAGGGAGGGCTGGGTGTGGGCGGCCCGTCGACCTTTACCTTTCTTGGTTCGTCCTGGTCGGGACGTGTTCCCCCCATCTCTCCAATCTTTCCCACAGGTCAGGAGGGAACCGGGGGCCAAAAACCCGCCAAAGACCCTTGGATAGATAAGCCATAGGGGTAAAGGTTGGCCCCAGCAAGTATCCGAGGACCCCTAGAGCAAATCCCTGCTTTTCAGCCACATAAAGGTGAAAAGGGCGTGTGAGATCAGGGAGACAGAGAACGTCTGAAGTCATTCTTCTGTGTTGTAGCCAAGAGAAAAGTTAAATAGCACCTTTTCCCCCTTTTTCTTTTTTTCCTTAGGCCCCTTACCAAGCCTGCTGAGTGCGTCCTTTGGATTTCAATGTCAGCTTCAGTGTGGCCGTGGCCAGGGAGATGGCTGCCCAGGGCTTCACGATGTCGGAGAGCTCTGGGTCCCTGTGTGTCTAGAAGTAGGGTCTCTGGAGGAGTTCAGAGCTTTAGTGGCAAGTAGAAGGTGGGCGGGGAGCAAGTGGAGCCAAGGGAAGGCTTAGAGTGGAGAAAGGAGAGAGCCTGATCCTACGGGAGGGATTTCCTTCCATTTTCCTAGTGCTCCCAAGAGTCATGAAGATGGGAAGGTTGGATCAGTCGATGGGCCTTCAGATCAGGAGCCAAATGGAGTGGGGCTAAGTGGGCGAGGAGGCAGCCGAGAGGAGAGTCAGGTGGGCACGCCGGAGGTGAAATGACCGCCCGCGGGAGCTGGACTGGACTGGCCGAGGAGGGCCACGGGGGCTGCCCTGGAAGGTGTGTCCCCCACCCGCCTCCCCTTGTTGTCTGCTTCCTGACCCCACCCTGAGCGAGCAGGGTCCTCCCCATGGTGTCCTGCCTCACCTCAGGCCCAGAACAAGAGTCAGCCATCTGTGGACGGAGGCTCTGAAACTGCGAGCCCCAAACAACTTTCCCTCCAAGTCGTTCTTGTCTGTGGTTTGGCCACAGTGATGCGGAAGCTCACTGAGACGGTCTCTTTACTTCATTCTTACACTGGATGACACTTTTTAAGCTGCACTGGGAACCATCACAGCTCGCCTATTTGCAGTGTATGTTCTTGTCTTTGAATGTTCTGGAAGGTTCTGCCATGGTCTGAAGGGAGTTCTCCACATGGGCTGAAGTGGGGTCACCTGCCAGGAGCCACGCCACTCCTGTCCTGGAAGAAGCCTGTGCCTTCGCACTTCAGCACAGAGAACTGGCTCAAGCAAGGAGGCTGCTTGCGTGAAATCGGCAGGACCGGCCCGGAGGATGGAGACGGGGAGGCTGCTGGCTGGACCCCATGGCTGGCTGGAGGCAGGGGGCTCCTTATCAGGCAGCTCAGTCTTCTTTTGAGGCCTTCAGCCACTGAATGAGGCTCGCTGATAAGGAAATGTCGCCTGCTTCATTCAGAATCAGCTGATTTAAATCACTTCTTAAAGAAGTGGTTTATCACTAGACTGGAGCCCAGCCACGCTGGCATGTAAAATCGCCCATCACAGCCACAGTCTGTCCTGCACTAAGGACCCGCGGTGAGCAGGGTGGCCAGACTCATCATCTTAAGCCACACACACAAGGCGAGGTCAGAGAGCAAGACCGAGTTCATAACGTACAGAGAACAGACATGTGCGGACACAAGCACAGAGGAAGCACAGGCCTGGGCAAGTGCGTGGCCGCCTGGCCTCAGGGGCTGGTGGGGGCTGGTGCGCCCTCGACACAGGCTCAGCAGCACCCTGTCCGGCACTGACACTGCTGAGGTCCTCCTCGCTGCTCACAGCTCGCAGGTTTGGCAGGGCTAGCTCCCCGCAGAGAGCACAGGCTGACCCCCAAGCACCTATGGGAAAGGTGCTCAGCAGAGTGGCTTTGGGTCCTTTCTGCATCCCTGAGGTCCTCCCTTTCTTCTACTTCCATCCTTTTGTAGGACTCACTGAGAAAATAAAGGGAAATACACTCCCCTAAGTGTCATTTCAATTTAGTCACCAAGATTTGGCCGCAGCCCCTGAGGGCAGCCCTGGACCCAGTCCCTGCCTGCAGTGCTGGGGTCAGCTGAGAGACTCCTATCGCTGCCTGTCAGGGGCTAGAAGGAAATTCTCCTTCAAAGAATAGCCTGACACTTACAAGAAACAGGCCCCTGGGAGACATCCTGCCTGGGAGACACCCTGTAGCCATCTATCTCCCTGAGACATCCTGCGGCCACCTATCTTCCTGAAACATCCTGTGGTTATCTCACCTTGTGCAGACATCTAGCAACTGCTGATAAGAGAGCTTCCCCATCCCCAGCATACAAATACCCCTGTGTGAACAATAAAAGTTTGCAGCTTGATCAGAACTCCTGTCTTGCTGTCATCCTTCTGTGTCTCTTGTCCCTTCATTCCTCCCCATCTAGGTTCGCTGCCCACGTTGATGTGTCCTGCTGGTCAGGACAGCTGCCCTTCCTTTAGGCCAAGCATGTTCTCTGGTGGGGCTCGAAGGTGATCTTTCTCATGACATAATCACCTTAAGCCCTTTCCAGATGGCTCAAGATGCATTTATGATCTCCGAGGAGATAAAGTGCCACATTAATCCACTTGAGCAACAATTAAGGAATTACTCAAGAAGCCCGGTGACTTGGTCCTGGGAGTTTTGAGAGTCCAGGTCTGTGGGAACACTCTCATCCTGCCAGACGCTCCCGGGGGTGCCCCTGGGCTCAGCGGCTCCACACCCGACCCTGTGATCTGAGGGTGTGCCTCCTGCCCGCGTCCTCCTCCTGTTCAGATTCTGGCTCTCAACCGTATCTCATGTGACTTCATCTACTGCCCCAGTTCCAGCCCCTGCTCTCTAACCCCCCCATAACTCTCTCTGATTCCTATGGGATCCCTTCATCCCAGCTGTTTCTGTTCATCCAGGACTGCATCCAACTCACCTCAACATAGTCACTCCACATGAAGAGCCCACGCTCTTGCTTTTGTCAAATATCTTTCCAAGACAAACACCTACTGATGCTTGTACACAGAAAGGAAGAAATAGAAACAAGTTAAGCTGACTTCCTATCAGATTTACTTCTGTCCTATACAATATGCTTATAATTACATTAGACAACTCTATTTAAATCATGAAATGGTCTTTCAAGCTTAATTCTGAAGCATTTCACCCTTCATATTGCCATCATCTTAATCATATTTAAATCAGTAGGACAACTTGACACCTTTGCAAATTTGGGCACTGCACACTATAATTGAAATGATCAAGTCGGGAGAAGAGTCAGCCCAGAGGCCCATGGAGGCTCAGACTACCTGACAGTGGCACGTGGTTGCAACCAACAACACTACTGGCATACACAGAGGTTTTTAAAATAGTGAATCAAAAACTAAATTGAAAAAGCAGAAAGGTGCAAGTGCCTGCTCTGTGCAGAGACCATGCTCCTGGGTGCTCTTATTAGTGGACAGTTCTGGTGTGTTCTTTTTCTTGGCAAGATAAACAGTACATGTTAGTACTTTTAAATTAAGGGGATCAAAAGCAAAAGAAAAATTGCTGGATCAGAAATGCCTGGAGCACAAAAATTTGAGTATTTCTTCCAAAATGCAGTCATCAAGCATGTGGATCCTATTTCTGCTTTTATTCTTCTTGCACTTTTCTTGATTATTCATTTGTGTCTTTCTTAGTCCTCAGTTAATGGCGTCCATCAGAAAGTACTCATCAAGAGACTGCCATGGGAGGTCAGGCCAGGCCCAGAACCGTCCACACCGGCCTGCGTGGGACCCAGGCTCACAGTAGGCCCAGGTCCATCCTGCCACCAGAAGACACCCACCAGAGCCCAGCCTCTGGCACAGGACCACCCCTTCCTACCAGCGGACTACCACAGGAGGTCAGGCGTGGACCAGATCTGCCTTCACCCACTTGCGTGGGACCCAGGTCCAGGTCTGAGTTTGTCCCCCATCACCAGACCTGAGAGCCCAGGCCTAACCCACTTCCATCTTGGGACACTTCAGTCATCACCATAGCCTCCCCCCGCACAGTAGCCCCTACTTTTTAACAACAGACAAGGTCTAGAAGCAGCTGCATCTCAGAGCAGGCATCCCAAAGAGAGTGTAAGACCCACCCGTTCAGCCCCATCTCTGTAAGACGCTGCATTCATCTTGGGGCACCTCCACTATTATCTCGAGTTACCTCGACTATTGCTGCCACCACCTGTAGTTGCAATGGCATACACTGAAGGACACCAGCAGCATCTGGAAGCCCAACACCAAGGTGAGGTACAGACAATCTGCACAGGTACTGCAAGAATATAGAGCAGAAACTGTAATATCTCAGATCCACACTGCAAGTAAGGAAGACACATAGACAACATGAAAAAACAAGGGAGGAAAGTGCCCCAAACAAACCAGGACACCACAATAACAGGACCCAGGGACAGCACAGTTGATGATATGTCAGAGAAGGTGTTCAGAAGGCTCATAATTAAAATGATCTGTGAATTAAAGAATGACCTAAATGAGCAAATACAGGCAAAAAATGGATCACTCCACAAAGAGATAAGAGAGCAAATGTAGGTAGCAAAAGATTACTTCAAGAAAGAAATAAAGACTCTGGAAAAAAAACAGTCAGAAATCCTTGAAATGAAGAATACAATAAATCAAATAAAAAGCTCAATAGAAAGCATCACCAACAGACTAGATCACTTGGAAGATAGAACATCAGATAATGAAGACAAAGTACACAATCTGGAAAATAAAGTTGATCACACAGTGAAGATAGTAAGAAACCATGAACAGAACATCCAAGAATTATGGGACAGCATCAAAAGACCAAATCTAAGAGTTATTGGGATAGAGGAAGGCACAGAGTTTCAAAACAAAAGAATATACAATCTCTTCAATGAGATAATATCAGAAAAATTCCCAAACATGAAGAATGAATTGGAAAACCAAATACAAGAGGCTTACAGGACACCAAATGTACAAAATTACAACAGATCCACACCAAGGCATATGATAATGAAAATGCCAAGCATACAGAATAAGGAGAGACTCTTAAAATCCGCAAGAGAGAGGAATCAGATCACATCTAGGGGGAGACCAATTCGTATCTCAGCGGATTTTTCAACCCAGACCCTCAAAGCCAGAGATCCTGGAATGACATATACCAAGCCCTGAAAGAAAATGGATGCCAACCAAGAATCTTATATCCAGCAAAACTAAGCTTTAGATTTGATAATGAAATAAAAACCTTCCATGATAAACAAAAGTTAAAATAAATTACAACTAGAAAGCCTGCACTACAGAACATCCTCAGCAAAATATTTCATGAAGAGGAAAGGAAAAACAATGATGAAAATCAGCAGAGGGAGGGATTACACTAAGGAAAATCTAACCAGAGGAGAAATCTAATCAGAGGAGAAAACAAGTCACGTTAAAATGCCTGGGAATACAAATCATATTTCAATAATAACCCTGAATGTTAATGGCCTAAACTCACCAATCAAAGGATATAGACTAGCAGATTGGATTAAAAGAAAAAAAAAAACATCCAACAATATGCTGCCTCCAAGAGACTCATCTCATAGGAAAAGACATCCACAGACTGAAGGTGAAAGGTTGGGAAAAATCATACCACTCACATGGACTGTGGAAGCAAGCAGGGGTTTCCATCCTCATATCAAATAGACTTCCAGCCAAAGTTAATCAAAAGGGATAAAGAAGGACACTACCTGCTGCTCAAGGGAATCATATACCAACAAGACTTAACAATTATAAATATATATGCCCCAAACAACGGAGCAGCTATGTTCATCAAACAAACTCTTCTCAAGTTCAAGAGTCAAATAGACCACAACACAATAATTTTGGGTGACTTTAACAGACCTCTTTCATCACTAGATAAATCTTCCAAACAAAAGGTGATCAAAGAAAATATAGAATTCAATAATACAATCAATAGCTTAGACTTAACTGATATATATAGAATATTTCATCCTTCAACAAGTGAATACACTTTCTTCTCAACATCACATGGATCCTTCTCTAAAATAGACCATATAATATGCCACAAAGCAACTTGTAACAAATATAAAAAGTAGAGATACTACCCTGCATTCTATCAGATCATAATGGAATGAAATTAGAAATTAATGATAAAATAAGAAATAAAATCCACTCCAACACCTGAAGACTAAATAATATGCTACTGAATGAAGAATGGGTTACAGAAGACATCAGGGAGGAGATTTAAAAAATTTTAGAGGTGAATAGACGCAACATATCAAAATCTCTGGGACACTATGAAGGCAGTTTTAAGAGGAAAGTTCATTGCATGGAGTTCATTCCTTAAAAGAAGAAAAAGTAAAAAAATAAATGACTTAATACTACATCTCAAAGCCCTAGAAAAAGAAGAACAGGTCAATACAAAAGCAGTAGAAGACAGGAAATAATTAAAATCAGAGCTGAAATCAATGAAATTGAAACAAAAGAAACAATTTAAAAAATTGACAAAGCAAAAAGTTGGTTCTTCAAAAAAATAAATAAAATTGACAAACCCTAAGCCATGCTAATAAAGAGAAGGAGAGAGAAAACTCAAATTACTAACATACGGGATGAAAAACGAAATATCACAACAGACACTACAGAAATATGGAAGATAATTAAAAACTATTTTGAAAACTTGTACTACAATAAAATATAAAATATCAAAGGCACCAAAAATTTTCTAGAGTCATATGATTTGCCCAAATTGAATCAGGATGCTATACACAATTTAACCAGATCGATTTCAAGTGATGAAATAGAAGACACCATCAGAAGTCTACCAACCAAGCAAAGCCCAGAACCAGATGGATACACAGCCGAGTTCTACAAGACCTTTTAAGAAGAATTAAAACCAATACTCTTCAATTTATTTCAGGAAATAGAAAAAGAGGTAGCACTTCCAAACTCATTCTATGAGGCCAGAATCACCCTGATCCCGAAACCAGGCAAAGACACATTAAAAAAAAGAAAACTTCAGACCAATATCCCTAATGAACATAGATGCAAAAATTCTCGATAAAATTCTGAGAAATCGATTACAAAAACACCAAAAAGATAGTGCACCAAGATTAAGTGGGTTCATCCCATGTATGCAAGGTTGGTTCAACATACGGAAATCAATAAATGTAATTCATCACATCAATAGACTTAAAGATAAGAATCATATGATCATCTCAATAGACACAGAAAAAGAATTTGACAAAATACAGCACTCCGTCATGTTCAAACCACTATAAAAACTAGGGATAACAGAAACGTATCTCAACATCGTAAAGGCTATCTATGCTAAGCTCCAGGCCAGCATGCTTCTACATGGAGAAAAATGGAAAGCCTTCCCTCTAAAAACTGGAACAGACAGGGATGCCCTCTTTCACCTCTTCTATGCAACATAGTTCTTGAAATTCTACCAGAGCAATCAGACAGATTAAAGAAAGTAAAGGAATACACATAGGAAAAGAAGAACTCAAATTGGCACTATTTGCTGATGACATGATTCTATATCTAGGAGACCCCAAAAGTTTCACCAGAAAACTTCTAGAACTAGTAAATAAATTCAGCAAAGTAGCAGGATATAAAATCAACACCCATAAATCAAAGGCATTTCTGTATATCAGTGACAAATCCTCTGAAAGAGAAATGAGAAAACTACCCCATTTACAATGCCTCAAAAAATAAATAAGTAAATAAAATACTTGGGAATCAACAAAAGAGGTGAAATATCTATATTATGAAAACTAGAGTGGGGCTGGGGATGTGGCTCAAGGGGTAGTGCGCTCGCCTGGCATGCGTGTGGCCCGGGTTCGATCCTCAGCACCACATACCAACAAAGATGTTGTGACTGCCGAAAACTAAAAAAAAAAAAAAAAATTAAAAAAATATTCTCTCACTCTCTCTCCCATTAAAAAAAAAAAAACTAGAGGACCCTAAAGAAAGAAGTCAAAGAAGACCCTAGAAGATAGAAAGATCTACCTAGCTCTTGGATAGGCAGAATTAATATTATCAAAATGACCATACTACCAAAAGCACTATACAGATTTAATGCAATTCTGACCAAAATCCCAATGATATTCCTCATAGAAATGTAAAAAGCAGGCATGAAATTCAGAATAGCTAAAGCAACCCTTAGCAAGAAGAGTGAAGCAGATGCCATCACTATACCAGACCTTAAACTATATACAGAGCAACAGCAACAAAAACAGCATGGTATTGGCACTAAAACAGACTGGTAGATCAATGGTTCAGAACAGAGGACACAGAGACTAACCCACAAACTACAATTATCTTATATTAGTCAAAGGCACCAAAACATGCATTGGAGAAAGATGGTCTCTTCAACAAATGGTGCTGGAAAAACTAGAAATCCATATGCAACAAAATGAAATTAAACCCCTATCTCTCACCATGCACAAAACTCAACTTAAAATGGATCAAGGACCTAGGAATTAAACCAGAGACACTCTGTCTACTAGAAGCAAAAGTAGGCCCAAATCTCCATCATGTGGGATTAGGCCCCAAATGCCTTAATAAGACTCCTATAGTGCAAGAATTAAAACCAAAGAATCAATAAATGGGATGGACTCAAACTAAAAAGTTTCTTCTCAGCAAAAGAAACAATCTGTGAGGTGAATAGAGAGCCTACCTTTTGGGAGCAAAACTTTACCCCTCACACATCAGATAAATCACTAAATAAATAACTCAAACAAACAGAGGACTCAAATAAATAAAGAACTCAAATAGCTAAACACCAAAATAAATAAATAGCCCAATCAATAAACGAGCCAAGGACCTGAACAGACACTTCTCAGAAAAGGATATGCAATCAATCATCAAATACATGAAAAAAATGCTCATCACCGCTAGCAATTAGAGAAATACAAATCAAAACCACTCTAAGATTCCATCTCACTCCAATCAGAATGGCAGCTATTATGAATACAAACAACAATGAGTGTTGGTGAGGATATGGGGGAAAAGGCACACTCATACACTGCTGGTGGGACTGCAAATTGGTGCAGCCAATATGGAAAGCAGTGTGGAGAGTCCTTGGAATATTGAGAATAGAACCACCATTTGATCCAGCTATCCCTCTCCACAGTCTATACCCAAAGGACTTAAAAGCAGCATACTACAGGGACACAGCCACATCAGTGTTTATAGCAGCACAATTCACAATAGCTAACCTGTGGAACCAACCTAGATGCCCTTCAGTGGATGAATGGATAAAAAAAAATGTGGCATATATACACAATGGAATATTACTCAGCAATAAAAGAGAATAAAACCATGGCATTTGCAGGTAAATGGATGGAGTTAGAGATGATAATGCTAAGTGAAGTTGGCCAATCCCCCCAAAATCAAATGCCAAATGGTTTCTCTGATATAAGGAGGCTGATTCATAGAGGGGTAGAGAGGGGGAGTGGGAGGGGAAGGGAGGGGGAATGGGGTTATTAATGATGGTGGAATGTGATGGACATCATTATCCAAAGTACAGGTATAAAGACATGAAGAGGTGTGTGTTGAGAGCCACAGCCAAGGGGCCCCAGCACACTTCCAGCTGCCAGCTGATTGGCTCCTCCGCGGTGATGCTCATTGGGCTGTTTCCTGGCCCTTTCAGACCACGGAGCTGCTCATTGGGGGACCTTTTTTGGCTCCGCCCACGTGACCCAGCCAATCGGCCTCAAGAGCAGGAGGAGTGGGGGAGGTTGAGAGGCTTGCGGGAAGCCGGTGCTGGCAGTTGGGCTCTGAGGTTTTTCCTGAGGAGCTGTGTGGTTTGGCCGGTGTGTTCTAAAAATAAAGTTCGTTTCTTTTGACAAGTGGCTCCTGAATTGTGCCCAGCCAGACTGCAGCAGGTGTGAATTCACTTTGTGTACAACCAGAGATATGAAAAGTTGTGCTCTATATGTGTAATAAGAATTGTAATGCATTCCGCTGTCATATATAAATAAAAACAATAATAAAAAGAAAAAAAAGAAAGCACTCATCAAACTGTGAAAGTGTGGGTTACAAAGATGAGGAGAGATGTGTGGAGCAGAGCAGACCACCCAGCCTGCCTGGCCCAGCCCTGACCTTGGACACCTGGTGTCATCATCCCGGTTACTGTGCTTGCCAGAGGTTAGAACGGTTTTTACAGAATGTTCTGAGGTGCACTGTCCAAGGGATTAAAGGAGGAAAGCCGCGTTGCTGGTGCGTGCCAGCCCGAGAGTGGCTCAGCTGCTCCATCAGCTCTGATTGCTGCTGACAGGATAGCTGGGTGTCATGAAAACCTTTGCCCACTTCTCTTTGATCCTTGTTGGAAAACTGCTGACCCTGCCCAGGACCCATTCCACAGGCTACGCACAGTATCTTCCCGGGAGTGTCCTCAGGCGTCTTCACAGATGAGCTTGTTTCTGCTGAGAAAATTTTATCTGTATTTTCTCTTTTTTCCCAAGTAACTCAGAAGAACATGTAAGGTCCGCAGACCATTAATTCTTTGTTCCTTATATTGTATCTTTATTCAGAAATACTTAAGGCAGATAATTGATTGGTCCTGCATTTGCAACACTAGTATGGAGAGGGAAAATGGTAACAAGTTACTGAGGTTAAGAAAACAAATTAACTTTCTCGGTGTTGCAATCATTTCATTATGGATGTGTATATCAATACACTGTGTCAGTCTTAACTATATTTTTAAAAAAAGAAATAAATTATAGAATAAGGCACACACAATACACCCCGACCAGTTGTACTTTAATCACGTTGACTGTTTCCTTTTCCAAGCACTTTGTACCTACCCACATGCTATGTGCTTAATTATTGTGTTGATGGATTGCTGACAGCTCCCCCTAGCACGTGACTCCACAAGGGAAGGCAGCTTCGCCTTCGGTACTTGTGTGTTCCAGGGTCCACACCAGTGTCCATCACGCACTCAGGTAACCAGTTTTGTATAATAATGGAAACAGATCTTTTATGTTGAAAATTTATTTTATATAATATATGAGTTACACAATCTGTCTTCAAAAGCCATAGGTGCCAAACTTTTGCTGTGAAGACCAGGCAATGAGTAATTCAGGACTTGCAAGCCATACGGCTGTAGTTGAAGTGCAGTCGCAGCTGTAGGTTACAGGTACAAAGTCAGCCTGGCTGTGTTCCAACACAACTTCACCAATAGCTGTCACATGTAATTTTCAGGTGACACAAAATATTCTTTCCCTAGCTATTTAAAATATAAATGTCATCCTTAGCTGATGAGTTAGAATGGGCCCATGGGCCACAGTTTGACAATCTCCATTATAAACCATGCTTTGGGGAGACCAGTACAGTTAGAGGAAAGGGTGTGGGGGGGAGGAGAAGAGGGAAAGAGGAGATGCTGGGGGTGACACTGACCATCTATGCTGTGACATTGTGTGCATACACACATACATGACAGCGAATCGCACCTTTAGGTATAATAATAATGCTCCCAAAATATGGAAAAAATAAACCACCCTTAACAATTTAAATCATATTATGAAAGAAAAAGAAGCTACTGTGCACTTTGCACTGTGGGAGGGTTTTGTTGAGGGAGGAGACCCTGTGAGTGGCACCCTGGGGCCCCTCTGTGATGACCGCTGAGGCGGACTTGAAGAAACTGGTGACAGCACCATCACTGTTCCCTCTGACCAGGGCAGAGGAAGAACGTTTGACATCAGAGCGGAGTCAGCTCAGACTTCTGGTCACTTGCCTGGGATTACCACTGACCTCACTGAAGATCAGTAAGTACACAAACCAGTAGCTAACAGAACATACAGGGAACCAGAAATAATTCTCCCCCGGGCTGGGGCTGTAGCTCAGTGGCAGAGCACGTGTCTGGCATGCGTGAGGCACTGGGTTCAATCCTCATAAAAATAAACAAATAAAGTAAAGGCATTCTGTCCATCTACAACTACAAAAACAAATTAAAAAAATGAAGAATCCTCCCTTTCAAACTACCCCAATTCGTTAAAATCTCCTACTAAATGCACGTTCTTGCTTCGCGGCTCTCTTCCTTCCTGGTCAGCAGTGCTCAGGCACGGTGCCACCTGCAGGCGCGCCCTCTCCCAGCCTCAGTGGAGCTGAAGGACGGGATGCTGCGCATCCAGCCCATGGCAGCCCATGGCATCTGGGGTGCACGTTTGTGCAGCTGGACTGCCCTGCCCACTGGCCACTGGCATGCCTTCCCAGTCCCATTCACACCCACACCCTGCCAGAGGTCAGCTGGACCAGGTAATGCTCACCCTCCTGCAGCGTCCATGTGGCAGAGTCTTTCCCCAGGACTCGGCCAGTCCCCACCCACTCCTCTTGGGGATCGCCCAAGTGAAACCCCACCTGTGGATATGGAGGCCTGGGCAGAGCTTGCTGGTGTCCAGCCTCAGGGCTGCCTGGCCATTCACACACTCATTCAACAGCTAGGTACCAGGGCCTACCGTGGGCAGGTTCTGCCCACAAGGAGAGTACGGCAGTCAAAGCAGGTGGAGGTGGAGCTGCGCGTGGGGGGACCAACACTGGACAGCCCAACTCAGTTATCAAGCAGGATGCGGTAAACGGTGTGCAAGAACGTGGTGAGTTAAGGGCATCGGAAGTGAGGACGCTGGGGGATGCAACTTCAGACAGTCCTCAGGAGCAGCCTCGCTGGGGACACCAACGCGCCTCTCGTCACAGCCCCCTCGCCTTGCTCTCAGGAACACCCGTCTCCCGCCTCTTCCCTCGCATCCCAGGTGAGACCTTTCCCCAGCGTTCCCAGGACACGGCCTTGTCCCCCGTGTTGTTAAGAGCCTGGCTCCGTTCCTCAGAGTCCCCAGACTGTGAGCAGGACCTCTCCGCCGAGCAGCCCCTCTGACCGCCACCTCCGCGGCTGCACTTCAAGCAGGCTCCTTCAGCCCCAGCCACTCCGCCTCGCTGTCCCTCACGCTCAGACCTGCAGAAGCCTGCTCCTTGCCTGCTTCTCCTTGGGAATCTGGAGCAGTGAGGGTCCAAACCAAGACGAAACAACACTGGCCTAACTCAGAGCCATAACCGATGACCAGCTAAATCATTGTGAGGTTGAACGGGAAATAAAAATGCATGGAGTTGCATTCATCAAACACCGAACCCTGAAGCAGCCCCCGCCCTGGGCGTGAGCCCAGGCCCACACCTGGGAGGCCAGTCCTGGCCAGACCTTCCTCGCTGCCCCCCTGTGACCTCTCGCCCGTGGATCACCACTGGCCTTTCTCTCCCTGGTACAGAACAGCAGGGTGAAGACATAACTCAGGAGCACCTCACAGTTCCCATGTTGTGACGCTGTGTGCCTACAAACATGCAACCAGAGATCCCATCAGTACCTACAGGGACAAGGCCCCAATAAAAACAAGGAAAGACCAAAAAGAGAAGAAGAGCAGACACTTGTGAGAACCGTGGAGATGGCCTGAGGTGGCCCGAGGAGTGGCCATCTTCAGGAGTGGCCGGGTGGCAGCCAGCCCTGGTGGCACCATGGGTTACTCTCACCCTGCTGCCCTGCAGTATGAGAAATAAAGTGATAAACACATTGAAGAAAAAGTGAAGGCGCCGTGGGGCTGGCGTGAGAAAGCTAAATGTGTGTTCAGCAGAATGTTCAGAAATACAGAATCAGGAGAATGACCGAGACACAGCAACCAGAGGAACGACTAAGAATCTTTCAGAATTTCTTAACATGGATCCTCAGATGCATAAATGGTTTTAGCAGAATAAGTTTTAAAAGAAATTCAACTCAAAACATATTACAATGACAATCCATAATACTAAGGACAAAGGGGAAAAAGATTAATACACACAGACAGGAAGAAAAGAGCCACTATCACCAAAGTAATAATGATCATATTGAGATGTTTCTTATCGATAGAAAAAAGAAGAGAAAAATCCTTACTGAGGGAAAAGCCGCTGTAAACCAACCTCAACTCAGCCAGACAAATTCACCAGGGAAACCCAGCTTTGCTTTTTGCTTCTTGCTTTTCTTTAACCAAGATTAAGAATTTACTATTCACAGATCCTTAGAAAGACTTGGAAAGATGTCTAACGCAAATCTTCAAAGTAAAGGAAATTTAACTCAGAAGAAAACAGTAAGACACAAGAGACAGCCGTGTTAACACACTGGTGGCCAGTTTACCTGATGAACAGTTCACCACAAGTAATGTGAATCATAAGCTAGGAGGAGGTTTAATAGGTGAGAACAAAGTTTTAGAAAACAAAGTTGAAGTAAGTGAAGACTGGAACAGTGAACATAATTGGAAATGATGTTTTCTGAGGTTTTCACATTATTCATTAGCTGCCTTGTTGTGTATTCATGTTAAAATTTAAGAGTGATAAGTGAAAAGGTATAAAGAGAATTTTATCTCCCAAGTCAGCAGAAGGAAAGCATGTGTTGAAAGAGAAATGCCGTAACCTGAAGGGTGAATGGGAGACAATAATAAAGAAAGATACGTTAAACAGAAAACACGAATTTATACAGCAACAAGAATTCAGAATACATCAGTGATTCTAAAAGTGCAGGTGAGTCAAACTTCAGTTATAGAAGTATGAGACCTGAGTGAAAGTGAGCTGTGAACACGTACTTGCAGGGGTGGAGCCTACAGGTGAGATCCACTGGCACAGCACCTGCATGCGTGTGTGACACCATCACTCACAGGAAGCCGCACACCACTTGCAGGAGGCGGTCCCTCTGGGGAGGAGGAAGAGGGGGAAGAACATGGAGCTGTAGGCCCCTCGTCAAGAGGTGTTCTAGAACAATCATGGCAAAATGGCAGTGCACGTCCAACCTGGCTGTGCCTGGGACAGGGCTTCCCGACACCAGCACTCCAAGGCACACCACCAGCTGTGTCTACAGCATGCAGAAGGCACTTACCAGGCTGCTGGGAGCTCAGTGAGGCTGGCCCAGGAGCCCCAGGACCCTGCCACCAGCAGCACTCACTGCGAGGAGCCAAAATGTCCCAGCACACCCTGTCCCCACACAGTTGGGAAGCTGTGCTTTACGTCCTTTCCCATGCTTCTCTGTGGGTTTATGTCCCAGCACACCCTATGTCCCCCACAGTTGGGAACCTCTGCTCTATGTCCTGATCAGCAGAGAAGACGCACTTCTCAGGGTCCTCAGCAGCAGGATGGACACGACAGGTGGGTCCGACAGGGGATGCTGGAAGATTCTCCCAGGCAGGGCACAGCTGGGGCACCGCCGCACTTCTGGGGCCATCACAGCAGAAGTGCCTGGCTCCGGCCGGACTGGGTGGGTGGTCACATGTGACACAGAGGGCTACAGGGAAAACCACAGGGGCCTGGATGCTGACAGACCATGCTGACAGACGCAGGCCCTGGGCGCAAAGCCTCGAGCCGGCTCTGCTTCTGGGATGCACGTCTCCCTGGCTTCTCCAGAAGGGCCTCTTTCCTTCCAGTGACACAAGGTGCAGCGGTAGGTCACACTGGAGGGGGCAACGTAGACAGGCCTTTGTGGAGCGCTGAACACTAGCCCCGCCTGTTCAGGGAGCAGAGCCTGCCCTGGCTACTGCTGCAAACCCTTAGGTCCCTTCCCCTCCATGTTACACCACAGGGGAGCCACCTGGACTCTGTGGTCCTGCTGGATCCCATGGAAGAGAGGGGCGTGTAAAGACGCACACACACGTGTAGACACAAGAGACCGAGAGGTTTGCAGACTCAGAGAAAGTTTCACAAAACAAGCTCCACCCCAGGTGGACTGACAGCTCAGTGCGCCCAGAGGTGACTCCAAGAAGACTTCCTGAGTGTCGGTGATGGTGACCTGGGACCAGAACAGCACAGTAGTTGTGACAGCATCCTCAAACACATGCGCTCTCGTGCTATTTCTTTCGGCTCTTCTCATGAGATTAAACTCTGAGTTCACGGATTGCTCCTTCAGTCCATACCTGTAGCTCACTTCTGTCCTGCCACCCATGATGCTGGGTTCAGACGTAGTGAGAGTGAGCTCGTTCCTACAGGTGTGTCGGACTCGGAACCAGGAGAAGGTCCTCCTAAGAGAGGATGAACTGAATCCAGGCGAGAACACCGTGGGAAGCCCACTCACTCATCCCACTCGGGCAGGAACAGAAGTTCATTCTCTGCCATACCAAGGACTTGGAGTCAAGTTTCACTTCTCCAACTTAAGTTTAGTTTGCTGCTTTTTATATTTCAGAAACAAGGGATTTGTAAATGCTTCATTAAACAGTCTTCATCTGTGACAGCCATGTTGCCTTCTCTCCCCGGAGCTACTTCCTAAAAGGAGTCTTGGCCGCAGATGAGAGAAACAGCGCAGAGGAGGGGTGCTATACCAGGGCAGGAGCAGGGAAGCCAGCAGGCTGGGGGTCTGCAGGACTTACAACCTCAGCAGGGTAGAGTCCACCAAAGATGGAGAGAGAGCTGAACGATGTTTTTGGAGGCAAGAAAACCAAACTCCGAAAAAGTAAGAAAATAAGACATGTTTCCAAACAAGAAACCCTCCCTCGAAGGTTCCAGGGGATGCAGCAGACCTGTGGGCCCACCTCCTCCCCCACAGCTTGCCACACAGACCAGGAGGACACCACGGGAAAGCTCACCTGGAGGGCTGCGCCGTAGGGTGCTGCACTGATGTCACTGGGGACGTTAGGACATAAGGAGTCAAGAGCTCCCGTGCAGGTGCCCTTCTGCCTTCTGTTCATTTCTGACTCGTCAACTGTTCACATGTTGAGATCATGGCCACCACAAGGTTTTCACTCTGCTGTTGGGTATCCCCAGAGTGCTGAGTGACAGGAGGTCGTGCTGAGTGACAGGAGGTCGTGCTGAGTGACAGGAGGTCGTGCTGAGTGACAGGAGGTCGTGCTGAGTGACAGGAGGTCGTCCTGTCAGGATAAGGTGTAAAATGCATTTACAGGGTCACTGCAGATCGCAGAAGGTGGGGAAGGAAATTGGGGTAAGCAGAATTCTATGCTGACCCCAGAGACTGAGGCCTCTGTAGAAGCCCGTTCTGTAGAGTGGGCAGAGCCAGAGTGACGGGTCTCTCTTCCAAGGGCAGCTCAACAAAACTCCACAGCAAAAGTAGGTACTGTAGTAAGTAGATATTGAGAATGGTGATATTGAGAAGAGTTTTTTTTTTCTTTTTGTAGTTTATTGTTTGATATATCTCTTTTTGTCATTTCAACCTGTTTGGATTTTTCTTAAGGGTTATATTTTCAGCATTAACTAAATATTATTTTCATTTTCTACAAAGTTTTCTTAGCATAAGAATATCTAAACTGATAAAAATATTTGTACTTGGAACTAGTGATTTAACAGCATTGCTTATTTCCTGAAATGTTTGTTCAGCTTTCTCTAGCCAATTTCTTGTGGGATGATGGCCTTTACACTGCATTAATTGGCATCAAAATGCACTGCACACCAGTTGGTTCCTTTCCTAAAAGGCTCAAGGCAATTTTTAAGTCCAAATTGGAAGAGTCAAGGGAAGGGTTCATCCATTAGCTAATTCAGGAAGCTATAAAAGTCTTCACGTTGCTGCAGATTAGCTTTATTTTCAAAACAGGAGGAGCATTATTGTCTGCTTTAATTGAAAAGCTGAACCTAAACTTGAATTTCCTTCTTTTCAAAGGTTAGTCTCTTATCTTTTCCTTACACTGTTTTATGTGTGGAAATTTTTGGATGGTCACTATTTTTTGTTATGTGATTATAATTGTATAGCATAATGTCCAACTACAGTAACAAGTTGAAAAACAGATAAGCTTAGAAATTAATGTATTCACTCATTTCAATCCATGGATATTCACTAGGTATCAACCAGGCAGCTTAAACCTTCCAGGTGCTTATTACTCGAGCAGTGTAAGACAAAACCATAAAAGCATGTGGTAAAGGCACTAACAGAGATCTAGGCCGTCACTGGTCACCAAGAAGGATGGTGTAAGCATGCCTGAGAAGTCCAGGGAGGGCTTCACACAGGAGGTAGCCAGTGGGAAAGGGAGGACCTTTCCCCAGGGGAAGCAGCCTTTGTGACAATTGGCATGTGTGTGCAGAAGGCCTGGGTCTCACAGTCGCCATGAGTGTTCAGCAAGACTGACATACAGCTTACAGGTAAGTACCTGCCCTGAAGTCTCCATCTTTACCTGCAGGACCCCCCATTCGACTGAGGCTTCGGGGCACAGGACTCTGCCGTTTCCTCCTGTGACCTCAGCGGGAAGCCCAGTCCTGGTGCACAGTTTAGAACCAGTCAGTGTTTGTGGAGCAGACAAATAAGGGGAAAATGAGGGAGCGATTGCAGCCTCAGACTCGGAGATGCTAAGTACCGATGCTCCCTAATAATTCTGAAACACAGCCAGACTCCCAGTCAGCTTTTATTTAGCCTTAATCTCTCCTAGCCCCTGAAAGGTAATCAACACACTGGTAATCCATACGCGACGTTAGTGAGAATAACACAATTTAGGGCAACAAACTGCAGACCGTTGTGACAAGATGGTTTGTTTAGAATCGCATCCAGCGGGGGACATGGCCAGGAAGCGGGTCGCCGTGATCGGAGCTGGGATCAGTGGACTGGCTGCCATCAAGTGCTGCCTGGATGAGGGTCTGGAGCCCACCTGCTTTGAAAGGAATGACGAAATCGGAGGCCTGTGGAAATTTCAAGTAAGTCTGGGTTTTATCTGACTTTAAGCTGTGCTGTCTCGAACTGTGACAACCAGGGTAAAGTTTGCCCAGGAGGCACGTACAGCACTCTGCAGGTGAAGAACTGGTAACGACCCCAAGCTTGTTTGCATTCTGACTGAGGCAACGTGCATGTGTGACAGTTCTGGATTAGGCACTGGGTGCCCGGCCAGCCATGTATATGGTTTGTTTCTCTTCTTAATTGTTACTTTTTACTTTATGTATTTTGAAACCATGCCACCAGGTTCATTTCAATGTACTATCTTTGTACCTCCGTGGAATGGCCCTGTATGTCGCTGTGCTCTCTGGCTCATTATCTCCCTGGTTGGCTCCCAAGGCAGCCACTCCCGTGGCTTCTGCCTGGGGTTCTCCCGTGCAAGCATCTCTGGTGCAGCCTTCTCTCTTACAGCTGGCCTAAGGAAGGTGTGCCTCTGTTGGAGGGCCTTTCCCGTTAGTGTTATTGGAGGGCTACATGTCATGGGGTATGAATACGTGGAGGTCAGATTCACTGTCTTGCATCTTCGTTTCATACCTTTATCATGTTTATCCCCCTTTTCTTTCTTCTGTTGTATCTTGGTGTGGTCCATCCTCTGTTCTCTTTGGGCACTGGTTTTTAGATGTCCATCCTCACTCTCTTGGGAATGGCTCCCTGGATATCATAAATGCACCTTGACAGTGCTTTCCACTTTGTGGGTACTTTCCCCACTTTCTGAGCAAAGCAAGGATCTTAAAACAGGGTGGCCTCCTTTCCCTTCCCACCTTCCTGGTCTGTCAGGAACCCCATGAGCAGGATCAGTGGTGTTCGTCAGGCGCCTGCAGTCTCCACGGCACTGCCTCAGCCCCCGGCGTCCCCCTGTGCTTGCTCCCCTCAGTCCTGTCCCTTCCCCGTCAGCCCAGGAACTTCCCCACACTGTCCCTGGTGCTGGGCCGCCGCAAAAGACCCTCAGCTTTCCTCGTCAGGAGACGTGTGAGCCACTTCCACTTCTGAAGGGAAGTGGGCTTCCAAGTGGACGTGGACATTCTTATTTTAGCATTTTAAAGGCGTGTTTCTGGCTTCCGTCATTCCTACTGAGAAGTCCCTGGGGGTCTTACTGCTGACTCAGGCTAACTTGGCTCCAGCAGGAGGGACTTAGAGAACACAGAGAATACAGGGCCAGGTACCACTTATTACATAGGAGGCCGTTTCTCTTTAAGATAGTTTATTTTGATTGTCTTATAAATTTTATTATATCAAGAGAAACTTTCTCCTGTAGAAAAACCCTTCAGAGAAAATGCCGAGTATCTACAAATCCGTGACCATCAACACGTCCAAGGAGATGATGTGCTTCAGTGACTTCCCCGTACCGGACCATTTCCCCAACTACATGCACAACTCCAAACTCATGGAGTACTTCAGGATGTATGCCAGCCACTTTGGCCTCCTGAAATACATTCGCTTCAAGGTAAACATACAGCGTTGCATTGTGTGTGTGTGTGTGCGCGCGCGTGTGTGTGTGTGTGCGCGCGCGTGTGTGTGTGTGTGTGTGTATGCACGTGTGCACCCAAACTCACTGGCGCTGGCTGGGCAGTTAAACCTGGCCTCTTCTGTTGTGACCAGAGGAAGCCAGCCTCCTGAGCGTCCCCTGGAGGGTCACGGCTTGTCATGAAACGGTTTTCAGCCTCTCACTTGGATGTGGGATTGCAAGGTTCTGTTGTAAGAGCCTGTTCTGGTGACACTCCAGCATGGCACGGTCACGGCCCTCTCTTTCAGTCTCACATTCGACATGTGTAAGAATGTGAAAAAACGTGACTGGCAAGTCACGTCCCTGTAGAGTGGGACCACAGCTTCTCACAAGGAAGGTGTTCGCCAGGACCATCGAGTCCCCCCACCAGGGAGCAGCCCCTCTGCTTGGGTGCAGCCTGGTTCCTCTCTGAAACCCCGAGCCACAGGCTGGGGCGAGCACAGACCTGGGGGAGCCCAGCCAAAGGAGGACAGGTCTGGGGGGCACAGGCCTGGAGAAACACAGGCCTAGGGAGGAGCACAGCCTTGGAGGAGCACATGCTGAGAAAGGACAGGTCTGTGCTGAACCTGCGGAGCCGGCTGCGTCCCGGAGGAGGAACCACTGTGGCTCCTTCACCCTCCCTCCATCCACAGCCAGGCTCCTCTGTTTCTGTTCCTCGGAAAACTAGGTTTTAGAGAAATACTCAGAATATCCTGAAAATGTGCTGCAGAAACGTGGAGAGGGGCCGGGAGGGCAGGAGAGCCGCCGATGCACCGCGGGGTGACTGCCCAGAGCTGGGGCTTGGGCAGGGACTGGGCTGGAGTGACAGCGAGTCCCCCTGTGCCTGTTCTCAGACCAGAGTGCAGAGCGTGCGCAAGTGCCCGGACTTCCCCGTCAGCGGACAGTGGGACGTGGTGGTGGAGGCCGAGGGCCAGCGGGAGTCGCTGCTCTTCCATGGGGTCCTGGTCTGCAGTGGGCACCACACGGACCCCCACCTGCCACTGCAGGCCTTCCCAGGTGCGTGGCCGAGGCTGGGTGGGAAGTGCTTTCCCTGTCAACGAGGGGCACAAGGGCGGGACGGATTCGGTCAGTCTCAGTGCACTTTCCCTGGGAGGGCACAGCCACGGCTGTGCTGCGCTCTGTTAGGGGACAGGGGAGCTCCCGAGACAGGAAATGGGTGACAGGCGGCTCCCACTCTTGGCTCCTATGGTCTCCTGCAGCTTCAGATTCGTGGTTGACATAAAGTGGCCACATGGAAGTGGTTTAGTTTCATGTGTATTTGTTTGATTTCACTCTAAGAGAAAGTGAAATCGATTATTTAAAAAGGGATAAATGGCAAGCGCAGCCGGGGGCCGGAGACCCTCAGACCAGAGCCCCTGAGCCCACAGAGGGCCTCCACCAACGCTCTCGGCATGGACCTTCCTGGGGACTGAAACCCAGCAGGCACCGGCCTCTCCCGCCCCTCTGCCTGGCAGTGCCTCCCAGGACCCCACTTCAACTCCCCTCCCCAGCCTCCTCGCCCCTTCCTGCTCGGCGCCCTCTATCCCCCCACTGCCGTCAGGACCCAGCCAGGACACATCTGCCCTCTGTGCCTTCCCAGGGTTCAGGAGAAACTCTTTGAGGACTGAAGAAAAGTAGAGGGGGGAATTCAAGTTCAGTCGAGAACTTGAACGTGGATTTTGGTTGTTCAGCTGACAAATACCAAACCCTACCATGTCTCCCCACAAACATTTGCAATATAAACGTACTTGACCTTCTGAATGCTAAAATGCAACGTATTCTGGAAATCCTCCATAATCATGGCATGATGGTGGACTATCACACTTATCAGCCTCCTTTTGACTTGCTTCCTGGCTGAGAAAGAGTACCCATGGGGAGACACGTGGGTGTGCATGTTTGCACAGTTCAGGGGTGAGACACAAACGTGTGCAGAGTGACGCAGCCTGGGAATGCTGGCAGGGAGCGGGACCGCTGTGAGGGCCTCCGCCCAGCCAGGTTCTAGGCACTCGGAACAGCAGAGACATCCAACGAAGAGAGGGCCTCTGTCCCCCCAGAGCCTCTGTGCCCTCTGTCCCCCCCAGAGCCTCTGTGCCCTCTGTGCCTATGTCCCCTCTGTTCCCTCTGTTCCTTCTGTCCCCTCTGTGCCCCCAGAGCCTCTGTGCCCTCTGTCCCCTCTGTCCCCTCTGTTCCCTCTGTCCCCTCTGTCCCCTCAGAGCCTCTGTGCCCTCTGTCCCCTCTGTCCCCTCTGTTCCCTCTGTCCCCTCTGTCTCCTCAGAGCCTCTGTGCCCTCTGTGCCCTCTGTTCCCTCTGTCCCCTCTGTCCCCTCAGAGCCTCTGTGCCCTCTGTCCCCTCTGTTCCCTCTGTTCCCTCTGTCCCCTCTGTTCCCTCTGTCCCCTCTGTCCCCTCAGAGCCTCTGTTCCCTCTGTTCCCTCTGTCCCCTCTGTTCCCTCTGTCCCCTCTGTCCCCCCAGAGCCTCTGTGCCCTCTGTGCCCTCTGTCCCCTCTGTTCCCTCTGTCCCCTCTGTCCCCCCAGAGCCTCTGTGCCCTCTGTCCCCTCTGTTCCCTCTGTCCCCTCTGTCCCCTCAGAGCCTCTGTGCCCTCTGTTCCCTTAGAGCCGTACAGGAGCAACAGCTTCAGCATTCGGCTTAAGATTAAATAGGATAAAGTACTAATGAAGAAAGCTAGAGCACAGTGCAACTGGAAACTTTCATTTGGGGCAGATGCAAGATAAATAGATTTACTATTTAGTAAACTCTGCATAATATTATTAGTTAAAATTTAGAATCCACAGGTTCTACATCTGAGGTTACTCCCCTTTTCCCTAAGCAATGTGAGATTTAAACACACACACACACACACACAACATTTTTAGGACAAAGGGTGGAAAGGGTGGTGTGCAATCCACCCACCCAGACTCTGATCACTCATAACATAACTTCCTCTACGTGCTGAATAGGCTGTGAAATTCCTCCCCACGCTGAAACATTCTCTCCTCCCTCCACAGGCATTGAGAAGTTTAAAGGACGCTATTTCCACAGTCGGGAATACAAAAGTCCCGAGGACTTCTCAGGAAAGAGGATCGTTGTGGTTGGCATGGGGAATTCTGCTGTGGATATCGCCGTGGAGCTCAGTCGAGTAGCTGAACAGGTGTGTTTGCTTTCAATGGCTTCACTACTGGAACCCTGTGTTTTGGGGGTGGCATCCAGAATTAGGTCAGGTTTGTGAAGGGCCCACACAGACAGGGAGTCCAGGCCCTGGCCTCAACAGCTTGGAGTTCATGCATAGCGGAGGGTGGGTACCAATTAGACCCCTCCTCTTCCCAATGGGGAAGGCACGCAGACGGACACTGAGGACTGGGCTAAGTGGGTGACGGCAGCACAGATAAGGGAGGTGTGGAGTAAATGACCTGACCTTCCTCACTTACCACCATAGACCCTGGTCCTGATAGGCTTCAACCAGCAGGAAGGACCAGAAGAAAGAAGTCCGCCCAAGGTCAGCAGATTTGGGGGGTGGAATTAACAGAGGAGAACTGGGGACGGCGGTAAACTTATGATGGTCTTTAGCTAAACGTATTGATGGAGAAAGACGGAAGGAAACAGCAAGTGCTGCACGTTTCACTTGATACAAAAGCAAGTTACCCCCTAGAGCTTCATTGGTGTGCTCATTCAACATTCTTTTCTGTCAGAAAATTAATAATATTTGGAATTTAGAGGGAAGAGAGAAATTTTGCATTCGTTATTGCTGAGCACATTTCATAGTCTTAATTAACGGAATGCCCACTAGACTGTTCCAATATTCCATCTTTACTTATTTTACTTTTCTTTTTTGTTATCATTTTAGGAGAAACTGCTGATAACAAATATACAAAGCATTTAGTTTTTTAAGCTAATATTTTCACAAGAATGTAAAGAAGTAAATACTTGGCCTCTTGCACCCATCTAATTTCTCTTGTACTTTACAGACTGGACCAGTAAGTACTGAGATTCAGCATCATGATCTGATGTGTGCAAAAGCACCAAAAATCTACAATATTAATTGCATCAGAATGAAGAAACATGTACAAATACTTTACAGAAAGATTTGAAAAGTGATTCTGGCCATGTTCAGTTCAGTGGACACTAGTTCTGAATAATTTGATTCATTAAAATTTTTAATGTCTATTTTTATTTTGGAGCAAGCAATATAGAAGTATATGGTAGTTAATATGATAGCTAATTTCTAATCCAAATCCTTATTCATGCATGAAGCACAGCTGTGTCAACATCCAAGTCTACAGACAACATCCAGAGGCATACAGACCACTGAGTAAATATTCTGATTTTCATTCACAAGTTTGGTGTCACAGGAGCAACTTCTTTCTGGAAACTAGTACACAGCTCTGGCAGAGCACAGCATGGTGACCACTGCACAGAGTCTCCCTTCCTCACCCTCGGAAGTCAAGCTTTTAAAATTGGAGATGGGCGAGGCATTACTAAAATAATATCCTGCACGTTTCTGACTCCTCTGTGGGTTTGCTTTCTGTCTCCCTCCTCAGGTATTCCTCAGCACTAGACGGGGATCATGGATCTTGCACCGTGTTTGGGATAATGGATACCCTATGGACAGCTCATTTATCACTCGATTCAATAGTTTTATCCAGAAGATATTTACTACAGCATTAGTAAATAACTACCTGGAGAAGACACTGAACTCAAGATTCAATCATGCTCACTATGGCCTGCAGCCACAACACAGGTGACACCCCGGACTTAGGGCATGGAGCCATGTGTGGGTGTGAAAGGGAAATTGCTTTAGGGACAACTGCAGTTCTTGCAATTAACATGCATTTGGTCATTTAATCTCACACTTCATTAACATAAAGCCCTTGTAATGCGAATATAGCGCATAAACATGAGCACTTATTTCTAAATTTTTTATTGGCGCATTACAATTATACATAGTAATGGGATTCGTTGTTACACACTTGTACATGCACACCATAGAACAATATAATTTGGTTGATTCCATTTCCCAGTATCCCCCCACCCCCGTACACACTCTCATTTATTCAGCAATCATTTAAAATTTGATTGCTAAGTGTGCTGCGTGCACACGCACACACACACACACACACACACACACAGAATAACATTGCCCCTCCTCTCAGCTGGGTGTCAAGTTTAGTGGGGTCGGAAAGACTTGAAAGCATGTTAGAGCAAGGAAACCCAACGGTGCGGTGATGGCCACCAGGCAGTGTGCACTGAGGCCCAACAGGACGTGGTCAGTGTGGCTGATGTCGTTTGAAACTGTCAGGAAAGTGCACCTGGAAGAGGAGCTCTGAGGGCCCTCCTCAGTAAGCACACCCCTGTGACTGCAGGCCACCCCACAGGGTTTCTAGCTTCAGAAATCGCCTGCAGCTTCCAGTGAGAAGGTGAAAGAGAAGTGGGGGTCAACACTGGGTTGAATTAAGAAAAGAGAAAGAGCAGAATGAAAAAATATACTTAACAGAACAAAGTGCCCCAGAATTCATGTACCAGAAATCCCCAGTCACGTGTCAATGATGTCTGGAGGTGGGGCCTTTGGGAGGTCATCGGGACTGGGTGATGTCATGAAGCTGGGGTCCCTGATGGCTCTGTGGCCTTATAAGGGGAGGAGAGGGGACCCAAGTTAGCATGCTTGCTCTGTCGCAGCACATATTGCCTGAGCCACCTCTGCACTCTGCTGTGTCCCCACCAGCTCCAAGGCTCTCGCCTGATGCGGTTCCTTGACATTAACCTCCAGAGCTATGAGCTGATAAATAAACCTTCTTTCTTTTTTTTTTTTTTAGAGATAGATAGAGAGAGAGAGAGAGAGAGAGAGAGAGAGAGAGAGAATTTTAATATTTATTTTTTAGTTTTCGGCGGACACAACATCTTTGTTTGTATGTGGTGCTGAGGATCGAACCCGGGCCGCACGCATGCCAGGCGAGCGCGCTGCCGCTTGAGCCACATCCCCAGCCCACCTTATTTCTTTATAAATTACAGTCTCTGATATTATGATAACAATGGAAAAGAGACTAAGAAAAAATATTTCATGTTCCTTATATGAGTAATTAATTGTCTCTAAAGACAATTCTAAAACAGAAATTCCTCAAATGTTCATCAAATGTGGCAAAGGCAAGTGGCATTTATTGACTCATTCATTAAAAATACTTATGATAGTCTACTAAGCTGTGGACTCAGAACAAAATCACAATAGCAAAAACAAAACTCTTTCCTGGAAAGTTCTTCAAGCCAACCTTGGCTCCACTGGTTTTCTATGTGCAGACATAGGTGGCTTCATGACAGGGGCATGTTCTGAGAAAGTCATCTTCAGGGGATCTGCCATTGTGCATACATCATAAAGTGTGTGACAGAAAGCCAGGTACCAGCATGGTTCCTAGACACAGTAGAAAGAGAGCAAACACAAGGTCCATGGGCCTGTGCAGGTGGGACAAGACTTGTTGGTGACATGGACTTTGTTCTAAGCAGGAGCACTCTCTAAGGCTAGGTCTAGTGGAGGAAATGCATAAAATATGGTCACCTATTATCATTACCAAGGAATGTGCACTGAGGCATTGTACATGCTCTGCTTTTACTGACTGAGAGTGCAGGAGGCTCGTCGATGCCAGCATCTGTACACGCCCATGAGAAAGTGCTGTATTGGGATGGCTAGAGATCGCTGGGAATCAGGGTTTTTCCATGTTTATCTTACAGGAAGACTGTGCTGCATTTCCTTCTCTGCCTCTCCTTCTCAGTCCAGACCTCACCATCCTGCACAGACTTCCCTGGTTGTTAACCACATAGCTCTCTCTTCTCCAGCAGAGACTGTCTGGGCAGAGTGGTTGGGTGCCATGGTTTTCCTCCAAGAGAGTAAATGGATATCTGTGGAATGGAGCTTTGGGAAGGCCAAGGTTCCCTAGGAGAAGAGTCACACACAGCAAACCCACATCTTGCCCTACCCATTTCTTTTTCTTCCCTTTGAAACATGGATCCTTTGGGGTACTTACTTGAACAATTTAGTCATTTAGCAAATATTGTGTCAGATAGTGTTATGGCCTATTGTTACAAGTGTTTTCTACCTCTAGCCTGGAGACTGATTTGCCGACAAGTGATAATTTAGCAGAGATTGAGATGGAGGAAGGCTAATAATAGACTAAGACTTATATTCCAAAGGAGTCGTAGTCAAACCTCGTCTTTCCTAATTTTAAGAGGTGTAAATAACTTAATACTAAAGCAAATAGGACTATATGGCACAGACTGCAAGATATAAACGTGTTCAAGCTAAAATATATGAGAAAACGTAGAACTGAGATGACCACACTTAGGGTACAAAATCCTCACCGCTGCCATTAGAGGCAGATGGGGGACCAGCGCAGGGTTGGGGGAAGCCTACCACTGGCTTTGATTCCTTTCCAGATGCAGTGCTTTCTTTCTGTATATTTGCTCACTTGGGAATTTTGTCTCTACATCCAGACCTCTGAGCCAGCACCCAACCGTCAGCGATGACCTGCCGAACCACATCATTTCTGGCAGGGTCCAGGTGAAGCCCAACGTGAGGGAATTCACGGAGACGGACACCATCTTTGATGATGGCACCGTGGAGGGCAACATTGATGCTGTCGTCTTCGCTACAGGATACAGCTTTTCTTTCCCTTTCCTGGATGGGCTGATCGAAGTCGCTGATAATGAGGTGTCTCTGTATAAGCTGATGTTCCCTCCCAACCTGGAGAAGCCCACACTGGCCGTCATTGGCCTCGTCCAGCCCCTGGGCATCGTGCTGCCCATAGCAGAGCTCCAGTCTCGCTGGGCTGCCCGGGTGTTCAAAGGTGAATGAGGAGAGGCCAGAGCGAGACGGGCCGCTCACCCTGCCTGCCCTCGCTTCTCCTGGCCCTGGTTGTCTTGCTAGAGATCCTGACAGACTCTGCATTCTGTCTGGCAGGGCTGAGCAGACTACCCTCTGCCAAGAAGATGATGGCAGACATTGCCCAGAGGAAGAGGGCGATGGAGAAAAGGTAAGTCAAGTAAAACCAGAGTTTGAGACAAAACTCGATCCTCTGCCTGGTGGGTGGGCGGGTCTGTGTGAGCTGCAGCCCTCCACAGCCCCTCCTAGCATTAGCAGCTGGCCACAGCAGGCAAGCTCCCGGCGTCAGCTCCCAGGGCGCGCAGCCAGCAAAGCTGGGTTCCTCTCCACTACCACAGGGTGGCATGTGGCAGCTCTCGGTGTGGCAGGCTGTTCCCCAATGTCACAATGGACTTCAGCAGTGCACCTCCAACTTCTTCCTGGGTTCTTGCCTCACAAATCCAAGGAGTGGAATTCACAGGACAAAAAAAGGCAGGAGTGAAAGAGTAGAATCTATTCAAGTGTGAATAGAAACAAAACTATTCTAAGGCCAGGAAGAGACTCAGAAGGGGCTGCTGGTGGAGTGTGCTAGTCTAAGGTGTACAGAGCGCTTGGGCCAAGCTATTGGTCCAAGTTTGTGCTAATCAGGGTTAGAAAAGCACCAACACTACAGTTAAGCCCTGACTCTGAACCTCCATTCAGGTCTGTCCTACTTCCATTTTCCCACTGCTTGTGGGGAAGCAGGAGGTTGAGGCTGTTGGATCTTGGATGCTAGGGGGTTCTGCTGTGCAGAGTGGGCATCTCCCCTGGGCGGGCTACCTGGACGTGCCGGTCAGCAGGCCCTGCCTCATGCCGGCTCTGGCTGACGGGCTCTGTAGGGCTGTGCCCCTGCTCACTGCCTGCGCTCCGGCCCGCCTAGGCCCCTGCTCCACAGCTCTGGGGCAAGGACTCGGCTTCAGAAGCATCAGGAACAACTACTCAGAGACCTCTGCAGGATCTGCAGTTCCTCACTGGGGACTCTAGACTCGTGCTTCCTCTGCTCAACCCCATTTTTCTCCATTTCCTACACTACATTGTTGTGCAGCACAAAACATCCCACTTCAGTTCTTCAGTAAATACCTTTATTTGTTCTTTTTAATTCACATTAAATTCAGAATCATCCTCTCCCTCAGCCTCAGTGGGAACTGGTGTTTCTTGAAGACTCACTGCAATCCAGGAGGCTCGTGTGCTGCGTGGTGGTGGGGGGACTGCCCCAGGTGGCTCCGCTTGCTGACATCTGCGGGGCCCAAGTCGGAGCCACACTTACAGTCTGGAGGCTTCTGCTGCTCTGTCTCGACTAGGGTGCAGGACTCTTTGCTGAGGGTGGGTTCTGGGGAAGGTGGGCTAGGGGTCCAGACTCCCACACCTCCACGCAGCTTCCCTATGAAGTCTGCCTGGGTTCCTGGACTTTCATCCCAGACTTCCCCACACTGAAATCCCTCCCTCTCCTCCTTTGGTGCCTCAGAGACTTGCATCTTATTCTCTTTCATGAGCCAAGAGTTGAAGGAAACAAGCCAAGAGGGAGTCTCCTGCACGTCAGGCATTTCTCTGGTCTTGTAACAAAAACTGTTTGCAATAAGGGAACCAAAGGCTTATGCATGTCTTCACACAGGGAAGGAAGAAGAGGGCAACATGCAAATCCATAACCCAGCAATCACCTTGCACATTTTTGTCAAGATTCTAAAGACACTGTGGTGTGTGTGTGTGTGTGTGTCCATAAAAAGAAATGGAATTCATTCAAATTCACCCCCCACACAGAGACACATACAAATACACACATACACTACAGGTTCACAAATTTTGTAGCACAAAGAAAACTGTTCATTGACAAATTCTGAAGGAGAGATGGAAAGTGTCTAGTTCACTCACTAAAACCCCATGTTACTAAGCATTTCCAGTTCGCCTGTGCAAAAGGCAAGAGGAGAGCCATGTGAAATGGCAGCACTGCTGTTTCTTGTAGGCACTGTACCTGAAACAGCCTTCCAAGCACAGGTGGAGGCTGCTGACTCCCACTCTGGGGAGGTCCCACAGCATGGAAGGAGTGCTCAACTCATGCAGCAGAGGTGCCCGCTCCCACACCTCTAAGGTCACATCAGAAAGACACGCTGCCCTCGCCTCCTGTTGTACAGCCAGTGCGCATAGGCTCCTGTCAGCCCACAAAACAAGTTCTTGTGCAAAGGAGACAAAAGAACTCCATCCTTAAGACACACTATTTCCAAACACTGGAGGTGCACTGCCACGGCAGACATCAGATCCACACCACCCACACTAGGAACAGGTGTCCTGGGCTGCGCAGTCCCTGCCACTGCCCCTCAATACAGAGAAGTGTGGGGTGTGTTGGCTTTCTAGCTGTTTCTGCATCTTAAAGCTGTAGAACTAACCTCTTGGCTCTGGGATGATGTGAATCCGTCCTCTGCCTGCCTGGAGGCTGCCGGCCTCACTTCCGCCCTGTGTTTCAGGTATGTGAAGTCGGCCCGCCACACCATCCAGGTGGACCACGTGGAGTACATGGATGAGATCGCCTCCCTGGCCGGGGTCAAGCCCAGCCTGCTGCTCCTCCTTCTCTCAGATCCAAAGCTGGCCATGGAGGTTTTCTTCGGCCCTTGTACTCCATACCAGTTCCGCCTCCAGGGGCCAGGGAAATGGGATGGGGCCCGGAGAGCCATCCTGACCCAGAGAGAGCGCATCATCAAGCCCCTGAGGACTCGAGTCACCAGCAAGGACAGCCTCTCGTTCTCCTCGGGGCTCTCCTTGGTAAGAGTGGCATCGTTAGGCCTGGCGTTGCTGGCTGCTGGCTTGACGTACATATTCAGCGCGCAGAGTGCGGAATGAACACTGAGCAGGGAAGTACGTATTTCTGCTCATCTGGGATCATTACAAAGCTTCCATTACTCAATGACATGTGCAAATATTATTTGGGATACCATACTGCTATGGAAAATGTTTAGATATGCTCTGCAAGTAGGCACATTCCCTTAGGGAACACAACCTGAGATGGGTATCACTGCTCCTACAAGATATTATCAATGCACAAGAAAATCCTATCATTTAAATGAAAACTGTTTAAACCTTAGGAATATTTTTCAACATAAAGTTCACCCAAATGGTTTGACAATGCTAGATTATCCTTATAGGAATTTATAAATAAAAATTTGCTTTCCACTGATTATATTTTCTACATTATCTTTTATTTTCTACATTATCCTTTCTTCTTTCCAAGTAATTCTATCAAATTCTCATTTATGCATAAAAGCTTCAGTTTACAGGATAGAATTTAAAAGGCAAATTAAAATATTTTATGTTTCACACAAATGGTTAATACTTAAAAAAAAAGTTCAACATCCCTAGCAATCAGGGAACTGCAAATCAAAACTACACTGAGATTTGATCTCACTCCAGTCAGAACGGCAATCATCAAGAATACAGACAATAATCAATGCTGGCGAGGATGTAGGGAAGAGCGCACTCATACATTGTTAGTGGGAATGAAAATCAGAACAACCACTTTGAAAATCAATGTGGAGATTCCTCAAAAAACACGGAATGGAGCTACCATATGGCCCAGCTATCCCATCCTTTGTACTTGTCCAAAAGAACTAAAATTATATACTATAGCAATACAACCACATCAACATTTACAGCAGCACATGCACATTAGCCAAGGTAATGAACTAGCCCAGATGCCCATTGATGGATGAATATTTTAAGAAAATATTGCATATAAACACAATGGAGTTTTCCTCAGCCATAAAGAAGAATGAAATCATGACATTTGCCAGCAAATGGATGGAAATGGAGAACATCATGTTGAGTGAAAGAAGCCAGACTCAAAGTCAAGAATCAAAAGTTCTCTCTCTTATGGGAAAGCTAGAGCCAAGCAAAGGGGACTAGGGGTGGCAGGTGATATTGTAAAGACACTGGGGAGGTCAGCAAGGCAGAAGAGGGGAAGGAAGGAAGAGGGACGGGAAAGGGGAGGAGAGAGAGATGAACTGGCAAAACCACGCTACGCACATGTATGAACACACCACAGTGGATCCCACCTTGCGTATACATGTAAAACACCAATTAAAATGTATATAACGAGTGCAAGGTAGACCAGTAGACTAGAAGAGGAAGAGGAGAGGGAAGGGGGGCTCTGGGGACCAAAGTGGACTAAATCAGGTTCCACGCAGGTGTAATGATGTCAGAATGCATGCAACTAGTATGTACAATTATAGTGCACCAGTAAAAGAAAATCAAGAATATTTTGTGTCAACTTATTAGAAACAGTAGAAATGCTTTTTTAAAAATTGTTTTGAAGAAACAAAGAAAAAGTGCATCTATTTTAGGGCTTTGAACAATTTACTCTATATTTTCAATTTTTAGAAATAAGGGTCACTACAGAATGCTAACCCTGGGCTGTTCCCTACCTCAGTAAGGAAGGCAGCTGCACATGGCTGTTGTCGTGACCCTGCCAGCCTCGGCGACCAGCCCTCTCCCTACGAGGACTGCTGGCTTCCTCACTGTTGGTAGGAGGGGTGCACCAGAAGGTTCTCTGCCACCAGCACCTTCTCTCCCTCCCCCTGCTGTTTTGCTAAGGAGGGTTCTCCCTGCCTCCCTGTTAAAGTTCAGGCCACCATGGAGTGAAGACAGTAGACGGAGGGGTGTGCATTGAGAAGAAACACCAGTAGATACCCTCAAAACATCACAAAGAAATGTAAACATTTAATAAAGTCTCTTAAAGAAAAACTGAAAGTTTATTATGCTCAGAAAAAAAAAAAATCCACACATCTCCCCATGACTTCCATGTCACAGAGACAGCTCTAACCACAGGACCCCCGTGGCCACCTCCAGGGGCACCACCAATGCACCTGATGGGGACCACTGACAACTGCCTGTGATGGTGTGGATGTGAGGTGTCCCCAAAGGCCCGCATGTGAGACAAAGACGGCTCGGAAGAGAAATGATCACATTGTGACAGCCTTAACCCAGTCAGTGAATCAATCCCCTGACGGGATTAACTGAGTGGTCACTGAAGTGGCAGGCTGTGGCTGGGGGAGGTGGGCATTGGGGGCGTGGCTTTGACATACATATTTGTATCTGACCAGCAGAGTCAGTGTCTCTCTCTCTCTCTTTCTCTGTCTCTGTCTCTGTCTCTCTCTCTCTCTCCCTCCCCCCCCCCACTTCCTGTTCATTATGTGAGCTGCTTCCCTCCACCACACTCTTCCGCCATGATGTTCAGCCCCACCTGGAGCCACAAATGGAGCCAGCCTTCCATGGACTAAGCCCTCTGGAACCGTGAGGCCCTAAATAAACCTTTCCCCCTTTACAGTTGTTCTGGTTGAGTCCTTTAGTCACAGCAGCGAAAAATCCAACTAAAACATGCCACACGACCAACTATGAGAACCTGGGGCATGTGACCTGTGGAAAGAGGGGACCTTGTAGATGTTGAGGTAAGGACCCTGGGATGAGGAAAGAGCCTGGGTTTTCCCAGGGGGCCCAGGGTAGCCACAGAGGTTCTCACAAGGCAAAAGGGTGCAGGAGAGTCAGAGGAGATGTGACTGAGGAAGCAGAGAGCAGATGCCATCGTGAATTTGAAGAAGTGTGGCGTGGTGGACCAAGACAGGCAGGCAGCCTCGGGGGCTGAGAAAGTGAGGGGTGAACCGGCCTCCCCCCACTCCCTCCCAGACCTTCCTGAAGGATCCAGCTACCCGCTAAGCTTCCCACCTGGAAGGATCAAGAAGGATCAAGTTTGCTCTGGACCTTCTAGAAGGATTGCAATCCCACTCAGTAAGGAAGACAAAGGGCTCTTTTAATATAATTGAGATGTATGCTTGTGTTAGTTCTCTCAAAGGTAAGTCGGGAGGGTTGTGACACAGGAGGCCTGAGAACCATCACCAAAGGCTCCGCCTCAGTCACAAGTTTGTTCTAAGTCAGCTGAGACTACAGATCTTCCTACCTCCTTGTGTTCTTCACTGGTATTATTTAGCGCTGTAAAAGATGTAATGTGACACATGGGAGCTCTAACCAACTTCTCCAAGGAGCCCTTGCCATGAGGGCTCTTCTTTCCACAACGCCAGAATTTACTGAATAATAACAAATTCACAGGCTTCACCACTTTCATTAGTGGTCATTCACTCAATACTTGTGGGTCATCTGGTAGTCACTGGTGGGCAAACACAAGTTCTCTATTCCTATCTTAATTTCTAATATCTGTAACATTCAAGTCACATATACTTTACACAATGAAACTTAAGCAGGTCACAGAAAGACCAAGAAAGGGTTAGCGTGGCCCCGGGACCACAGGATGCTGAGCCAGGAACACAGGCAGAGATATGAAGGCAAAGAGTCCAAGAGTCACTATAGGTGGTCAGATAAGGACTTTAACAGACCATTCCACAAAGGTGTCAAAGCAGAGGGTTGGGGTGGACGGATGTGTTTCGGTTCAGAGTGTTAGCCTGAGGTGTCATCTTGGAGTGGGCCTTGTGTGGTCATCGCAGGCAGGAGGAACCACGTGTGGCTGACTCTCAATGGGGACAGGTAACTGGAGGTTTGTTGCAGATTCTCCTGGACAAGGCTCCTGATGAGCGACCGGTGATGAAGTCAAGGGGCACTGCCTCCAGTCTGGGTAACTCCCCATTTTATGGTCTCAATTCTCACCTGATGCGCTTGCCAAGTTCCCATGTCTGCTGTTCTTGACATGATTTGGAATGCCCATGTATCTAGGTATTCCTTGATTTTGTTTGATAAGTTGACACATATAAATTATTTATCGATTTGTGCTTTGTGGTGGAGCTGGGCAGATAATGGTTGTTTACTTTTACAAACAAGGTATGAAGTCATCCCACCTTGGAGCTTGTACTAAAACTGGAGTGGCTCATGGCAAACTACTGCCTTCCCAATGCAGCAACTCAGGTGCAGGCACAGCCTGAAAAGTGCCCTTCTATACATCACAGAGTGATTCGGAGCAGGACACAGCCTGCTGTCCACAGCTACCAGACACACTAAAGGGATCCCTCTACCAACGAGGTAACACCAGTGAAAAAGCCGTTATACAAAAATCAGACCTCGTTAGCTATCTTAACTACAGCTCAAGAGACTACTTAAAAGACAATCTAGAACTAAATTATGTGGATGTTCCTAACAGCGTTGCTAATGTTTCCGAAGTCTTAAACGGCCTCCACTCACACATTAGTGCCATGTTACACCCCACCTAAGCTTGAGTAAGTTACCTGTTCATGGTTTTCAGGGACTGACTGATAATACTGAGTGCTCCTGTGCTAATTGCTTTTAGAAAGCAATGCTTTGCTGTCTTGTTCACTGATGTCTTAGCATGATCCCTGCCATACGCATGCCTCGTCCAGGTACCTGCCAACATGGACCTCTGGACTGCCCTGACGTGTGAGATGCCCAAACTATCAATGGCCACACAGATGGGCTCCAAAACCGAACTCCCCTTCTCCTGGGGGCCCTTAAATGGGTCCCTATGGAAGGACCTTTTCCACTTTCAACACCCCTTGTCATGCTGAAGTAGCCAGAGTGGCCCTGACCCCTTTCTCCTAACTACAGTGAGATGCACTTTTTCAGAGCAAGGAATGAAGCTGGGCTCTGTCCCAGAGCTACGGATCAGCAGCCCCAGGTGGGCTGGAATTCGGTGGCAAGCATGGGCCTCGGCGGTGCAAAGCCAGCCACACCACAGTGGGCCCGAGGCTGGTGAGCCAGGGCCCAGGCCAGCCAGGGCTCACGGACCTGTCACCTGGTGGTGGCCTGGCCCAGGCCTGGTGCAGACACCTGCCTCGTACACAGCCACAGCCCCAAATCCCCAAGCATCCTCAATCTGCCTTCCTCAAACTCCTGGGAAGCTGGGATTGCCACAGGCAGCAAGAAAAAATCAGCGGGGCAGCCTTGAATGGCAGTTGGGCTCAAGGCCACCAACAGCACCAGTACTTTTCCAAACCCGGATCAACACGGATTTAGACCAAGCATTGGTGCTTTTCCAAACCCTGATTAGTGTTGACCCAAGTGCCCTAACCCCTAGACTATTGCACCCTCTACTGCAGCCTGCATGTCACTGTCTTAAAGCCTGGGGTGTCTTCATTCTGCGCTCCTGACTTCCTGATGGTTTTAAGTGGTTCTGTCACTAGACAATTTCATGTGCTTTCCCGTTTCCAAGAGTCATTCGCTCCTTTTAAAAACACAGGGAAGACAATACTTTTAAAAATCGAACAAAAATGTAAAGGCAGTTAGTGAAAAAACAATCTTTATGTTTATAATTCTACATCTGAGACTAAAGAAGTGAGTTGAAGTTAAAAATAAAAAATGCTAAGTTTCATTCGTTGTATATGAAATTCTTAGGAGGTTGGTTTTTTGTTTTTGTTTTTTTTTTTCTTTTCCTGCCAGATTTTCTAACCATCATCCCACTGTTCAGGAAAGCGCAAATTAATATGTGTAATACATTTTTCTCCAGAATTAAAAGTGGGACCTAAATTTAGTACAGCAAATAATGAAACAGTTTAAACATCTGGCATAGTCATGTTGTAGGTGATAAAGAGTGGGATTTTTTTAAATTAAATAATGCACTTTTGAATAAAACAAAGAACAACCACTTTGTGGGGGAAAAGCCAAGATGTGGACACGGCCAGGAGACAGGGCGGGAGGCCGAGTGTTGGCTGGGCCAAGTGTTTCCTCTGTGTGTCAAGATGATCTAAACCCAGTCACACCCAACCTTGTCCCAGGGCCTCTGTGTTCTCCGCTCTTTGTGTTGGCAATGCACATTGACTCAGTTATTTATTTAGAATTGTCAGAGTAATGCTGGACACTGTCCCTTGTCCTAAGCTTCCCTCTACATCCAGTGAGCCGGTAACCCTGCCAATGTGCCTCCCAATCGTTGGTCAGATCTGTTCCCTTATTCTACCTACAATGCTCTTTTATGTGTGCTTGTGTGATGTGCATGTGTGTGCATATGTGTGTGTGTGTGTGTACTTTTGAAGTAGCCCACCACTCTGGCTATTCCCTCTCCTCCGAAAACAGAGTTATCTTGATATTTTCTGTCTGATCACCTTCTCCTGCCTCAGTTCTTCCCTGGAGGAGGCGCCCTGAAGCCCTGGCCAGGTGCCTGATAAGGCTCTGGCGATGGCCCCGGCTTCCTCCCTGCACCCAGCGCACACACAGCCCTGAGATCCACACTGCTCCGGGCTCTGGGTGGTGCCACATGCTGGGGGACCCTCCTGAGATCTGACTTCTTTCTGTCCTCCTGGTGGTCTTTTGAAACACTCTGCAGATATCGAGCCCTGGATCTCTCACATTCAGAGGAGCTCACCACTTTCTCTCAGTGCCACTTCTGAGCCTGGCCCGGGTCTCTGGTGGGTGTGAAGCTGTTTGCAGTCTGCTGTTTGCATGCCTTATCTCCCTCTCCACCCTTTAGTTCCTGAGGCAGGAATCTCCTCGAATCAGAACTTCCCAGAGTAAAGCCCGATAGAGGGAAGTGCCCAGTGGAGCGAGGCCATTCATGAATCACACCAACTCAAGGGCGGCAGAAAGCCTGAAAACCTGTAGAATTCCCAGGTGGGGAATGAGCAAGGCGGACCGAGGGTGGGAGGAGCCCTGGCGCACAGGCGCGGGTCTCACGCACTCGGATAGTGCTCCAGGAGTCCAGGAGGAAACTGGTGCCCGAGGGACTGTTTCTCCTGGCTGGGGTGGCCTTCGTGGGTGGCGCGTCATTCCCTGATGCGCCCAGCATGGGTGTGCTTGCAGTGCTCCTGCTCCCTCTGTCCCAAGCCTTAGGGAACAGGCACCTGGAGATAGGCTGACGCAGGCCCACGTGGGTGAGTCTGGCTCCTACTGGGCAGAGGACTAAAGAGCCCATCCATCTACACACAGACTTTAGAAAGCTCCAGGCACGTGTATCATCTGCGGATCTGAAATCGTCCAGATTGCTCTTCATGGAGCCTGCAAACAAAGGTGGCATGGGGAATGGGAACTTCCAAGACACGTCTAGGGAGCCAAGTGCAGGCAGCCAGGCCCACTGCCAGGGGAAGTCACTGCTGGCTTTTGACCTGAATCACTGGATGAGTGGGACATAAGACCCCGGCACTGTAGAGATAATCATGAACTCTACCCTCAGATGTCAGGCTCAATGGCTGTCTGCCTGGTAAGATGTTGTCATCCGGCTTTTCATTTGTTAAACCCATCTCTATCATCAGGCAATTTGCTCCCATTTGCAATTATGATAATCTGCATAAGGACCCCCCAAAATGTCCAGGTCATAACCCTTGAAATTTGTGAACATGATATTTTACACAGCAAAAGAAACTTTCAGGTTGTAACTACATTCGTTTTGGGGAGTGGGGAGAAGGCTTGGATTGTCAAGTGTGATCCAAGGTAACAGCAGGGTATTTGAGGCAGGGAGTCAAAGTGGAGAAAGGGGGTCCTGACAACAGGGGCAGGCAGTGGGGACATGCAGGGCCACAGCCGAGCATCCTGAGTTTTTCTTCCTGGTTTTCCTCAGTGCTAGAGCTGGGACCAGGGCCTCCCACAGGCTGGGCAGGGCTCTGCTGCGGAGCTGCACCCCAGCCTGGGCCGCCTTTCAGAGCTGCACAGGGGAAATGGCTCTGCTCCTGCAGTCCCACAGGCAACCAGCCTCCCTGGCCCCTGAGACTTCCCACCTCCCAACTCTGAATCTTTAGGAGTGGGGGCTGGTAGGTACTGTGACTGGATTTGTCATCTGTGGAAGTCTTGGTCCTTTGTTAGCAGCAGTAGAAAAGAAAACAAGTCAACTTACATCCTACTAGCATCTGACTCTTTGACATAGCTTCTCCCAAAATGCATCCTGAGCTCCTTAAATGGGGCCCTGGGATTATGAGTGACCCCTGCCTGGCAAGCTGTGACACTGCCACAGTCAGAGCCTCCGGTCACACAGACTCTCTGCACACGTCTGTAAGGATGACAGCCACAAAGCACCAGGGGCCTGAGTCCAGGAGCCCCTCCCTGAGACCCCTGCATCCAGGTCTCAGTAGGGCTGAGAGAGTCCTGGGTGAACTGGCTTCACTTGGCATCACCTTTAAATCGTCTGTTCGCCCAGAAGCAGACTTGCTCCCCGTCCAGCTGTGGACGCTCCTGAAGAGGTGCCCTCAGCACGAGGCCTGAAACTTCAGGTGACTGACACTTCTGCAGGAAGTCTCCAAGGGGTGGGAGTGAAAGGGAGTCAAGGGCTGCCCCACGGGACGGGGCAGAGGGACAGGGCTGAGAAGAGGCCAGCAGCGAGCCCCAGTCACAGACGCCGAGGACCCACACCTGCTGGAAGGTTCTCACCACGCTGGCTCTGGCCAGGGTCCCCCTCACCACACACTGGGCAGGGCCGAGGGAGGGCATTGCTGCTGCCCCTGAGCTGCCAGGTGAAGTGGGCACGCTGGCCTCAGGTCCCGGTGCTTCACGCCCTGCAGAACCTAGAGACGCCCGAGACACGCACTGTCCAGACCTGCCCCTGAGAAAACACGCAGCTCCCCAAAGGCCAAAACCGCAAGAGGACTCCAGGAGAAGAGCGTCCAGCCTCTGCGGGTGCGCCCCCCCCACGGCCGCCTCTTCCCTCTTGCCCCCGTCCCTCCAACAGCGAGTGCAGTCCCCTCTCTGGACACGCCCCGTGCCAGCCTGGAACAGACGGGTAGACCATGCATTCACTCTAAGGGAGTGGGGATACGGCAAAGAGTGGGGACAAGAGTCTGCGGATGACTTTTCAAGAATTTCGGGAAATGTCTGGGTGAATGTCAAAGTTCAGATGATGCAGATGAGATCTAATGCCATACAAGCCCTCACCCACACAAAGTTATAGGTGGTGACTCCAAGAATAATGAAGAAAGTAACTCATCCAAACACTGCACCTTTGGCTGCAGACTTCGTATGTCTCTGCAGATAAGACAAAGTATTTTAAATATTTCTGAAAAGAAGATGTCCAAGTGGCCACTAAATATATGGAAGATGCTCTATATCACTAATCATCATGGAGAGGAAATCAAAGCCGCCATGAGATATGATTTTAAATGGCTATAATCAAAAAGTCATAAATAAGCGTAAGGGGAACTTCAAGACACTGCTGGTGTTTAGTACCACCCTGTGGAAAACAGCATGGACATGCCTGAGAAAGTCAGAGCTGCCACGGGTGCCACATCCCACTCCCGGGTCACCTCAGGGAACGATATCCACCATCAGGGATGCCCAGCTCCCCGCCTTTTGTAAACAGTGAATGCAGGGAATTGCTGGAGGTGCCCATCAGTGGAAGAGTGGAGACAGAAAAAAGTGGCGTATCTACACTGTGGAGTAACAGTCGACCATAAAAGGAACATAATCCTGTCATCTGTGGCCATGTGAGTAGAACTGGAGAACATGAGGTCACGTGAACTAACCCAGGCCCAGAAAGACAAATGCCACCTGTTCTCACTTGTAGGCGGAAGTTTAAAACTTGATGCCATAGAACTGGAGAGAGGATCAGTGGTGGCCAGAGGCTGGGCATGATGGGGGGGGGGGGACAGGAAGCTTCAGAGAGTGGGACACAAAAACACAGTTCCTCATTGAGAGGAACAAGTTCCACTTCTCCAGAGCGCCGTTAATAGTGACTTGCTGTACATTTCAAAATAGCTAGAAGAAACATTATGCATGTTCCCAAGACAAAGAAATGGTGAACTTTTGAAATGATGGATACATTTTCTCTGATTTGATCATTACTTGCATACACATATCAAAATATCACATCCTATCTCATACATGTGTGCAATTCTATGCCAATTAAAATAGTAAGGAATTTCAAAAGGAAAGAAATAAGTTTACATAGTGTGGACCAAGGACATGAACACTCAGCCTGTGGAGACAAGGCTTTTCCCCTGTGGTTCAACGTGCCATTAGTGGAGGGTGGAGAGAGTGACGGTCCCCTGTGTTTCCCACGACAGCACATCTCTGCACTATGAACCAATAAGGATTTTTATGGTCCACGTTGGTTATGCGAATCCGTAATTACAGAATTCTCCTTCTGAGGTCTGATAGTGAATTTGAGGTGTCATTCTGTCTGGATTAAGGAATACTCAGGACACTGGTAGAGGAATATCTTGTGCATGTTGGTAAGGGTGTGTGTGGAGGAGACTCTTCTGTGAATCAGCGGGCCCAGTGGGGAGACCCACCCTCCCTGTGGGCAGCACCGTCCATCCATGTGGCCGAGAGCCTGGAGAGAACAAAGGGCAGAGCAGAGGTGAGTCTCCTCTTTCCCTTCTAGATGTGGGATCCTCTCTTCTCCTGTGGGCAGCAGGCTCAGGCCCTCCAGGGGGGAGAGCAGGACTTACACCAGTCCTGTGTGCTGCCCCAGCCTGCAGCACCAGACAAGTTGCCACTTCAGAAAAGCCAAGGCTGGCATCACCTCAAGAGCCCCGGGGGCGGCTCTCCACACAGCAGTAGCCCCAAGCCCAGGGCTGAGGGCACCTTGGTCACCTGTCCCAAAGGCAGCAGGCCACATGAGCCCACAGTGCAGAGGATGACTGGGCCCTGAGAAAGGACTCTGTCCTGACCAGCAAGTGCCCAGCAGGCCGGGTCCAGCCAGCTCCTGACTGGCCTGTGTCCAGCAGACAGGCCACCACAGGCCCCCAGGGAAGCACCTGGTTCCAGGTGAACCCTTCAGCATCGGCAGGTGTGGAGGGCACTCAGACGCAGCCATCAGGCCTTCAGTGGCTCACAGTGGCCCTCGGCCTCGGCCGCGCACTTGCTCTCCCTCTTGTCACCTCCCAGAGTCAGTGATTTTGCTGTGACCTGGGTAGAGGGTGTGGGGTTACCTGACCTCCAGTCCCGGGCTGGCCCCCATGGCCTGAGCTCACTTCCAACAGGTTCCTCCAGGCAGGGGAGGCCAGGAGCTGACTCACTGCCCGGGAGGGCCAGTGTGCTGACCCTTGGGCAGAAGGAAGGCTTTTTGCTGTGGTCTGTGTAGGTGTCTGTCCCTGGAGTCCAGGTGCTGAGGCTTGGTTCCCAGAGTGGCGCAGTTGGGAGGTGGTGAGATCCTTTCCAGGTGGGCCTGGTAGAAGGTCCTCAGCCCACAGGGGCATGCCCCGGAAGGGGGCGGGGGGACCACAGGCTCTTCCTTTCCCCTTTCTTTCCTGGCTCATGAGGGGAGGGGTTTGCTCCACCAGGTCATGCTGCCCTCACCAGAGGCCCAAAGCCTTGTCAGAGGTCCAAAACAAAGAGGTCACTCCATGTGGCACTGGAACTTCCACAGCCCTGAGCCCAAGAGAACCTTGTGTAAAGGCCTCGGGTTAATATTGCAGATATGGAGTGTGACTAACACAGCTGTTTGGCTTCTAGAGGCTTCCCTCCAACCCCACAGTCTGCTCCCTCACAAGCCACTTCTGAGCAACCCCCCCCCCCCATTTCCCAAATATCCCTCGGCAGGGAACAGGTCAGCTCTGCTCGCTGAGGTCCCCAGATCAGCTTCATTCTCACCACTGGGCCACCTTCTCCTGGAGAAACCTCAGGGGTCTGGGATACCTCCAGGCCCCAACTTGAGTCACGTTTGGTCCCTAGTGCCCCACACTGGGACCCCTTATTGTCTTTCTTTTACCTGAAGAGTCAGGGACAGATGGTCACCAAGGTCACAAATTTTGGATCTGCAACTGGATGGGATTAAGAGATATTGAGATAACCGGTGAAGAAGTAATTATCCTCAAAGTTCAGTATGCACTGTGTATTCATCTTTTCCTGAAACGGAAACACAGATAGTTTACTATTTGATGGGAAAGATAGGGTTGCTTCTGTGTACCATGTGTGTGTGTGAGGGTGTTTCCAGAGGACACAGGCCTGAGACTCAGGTGACAGGGAAAGGAAGACCCACCCTCTACGTGGGCAGGCCCAATCCGACGGTGGGAGGTAAGAACAGAATAAAAGGCAGAGAGGGACCCACCGTCTCTCTCTCCCTAGAGCTGGGACACCCTTTGGCTGGGACATCAGAACGCCAGGTGCTGGGCCCAAGGACTCCAGGACTCGCCGCAGCTCTTCCCGAGGCCTCAAGAGAGGTGCCCATCACCGCCCGGGTCTGCAGCCTGCATTCCTGGACGGAGCCACACGACCAGCACCACAGGGTCTCAGCCTGAGGACGGCCTGTCCTGGCCTCCAGCAGCACGTGAGCCACTTTCCCCGGGCAGCGCCCTCCATGCGTCTGCATCCCTCTGTGTGCCTCCTGCTAGGTGCTGGCTGGGTCTCTCTGCAGGAACCTAACTAACGCGTGGGGTGGGGACATGCCACTGGGGGATGGGAGCGGAGACGGCTCTTTCTGTGGGTCTTTCTGACGAGATGCTGGAGGGCTGCCCCTTGCTTGAGCCCCAGGGGAACGGAGGCTGACCTCCTGCACAGGGACAGCAGCAGTCATGTGGGAATGGGCTGCGGCATCTCACTGCCCACTGGAGCAGGACGTGGGCCTCTGGAGCTGCTCTAGAGAACTGCCTCCCAGATCAAGGGGCCAGGCGGAGAGAGGGCGTGGCTGGGAGCAGACCAGAGGCCAGGCTCCTCTGGAGGTGGGAGGACGCCTGGGAGCCCAGAGACGGCTGGCCGGCAAGGAGGGGGACTGGCTTCGGAGCACAGGCCTTGGCACCCAAGGCCACAGCTGGGTGAGGACAGGAGTCAGCAGCACAGCTGCTCACAGGGCCACTCCAGACAGGACGGGCCCTCCTGGAGGGCCTTCCCTCTGGGACAACAGAATGCCGCGGTCACCCAGGCGGGACACTGCTCCTCGGCCTGCGCCACCGCCTCCCTCCTAACTCCTACTGCACTGCGTCCAAACACCCTGCTAACAGTGAACATGTCCTGGGGGATTGCTGCATTTTGTGATCTTAAATAGTGTGTCTGGTGTTGCCATGTGAAGTAATAAAGGATATTCTCTATCAGGAGAACCAGCACTGACCTCTTAAGACGTGCATTTTGCCACGTGACACATCCACCTCGGCCCTGGGCTTAGCTTCCCAATGCACCTACGTTCCTTGGTGACTCTACCTAGTCCTCGTCCTTACTCCCCGCCCAACAGCTACTTTATGTTATTACCATTTAACACTCATCTCTTGATCAAGAGTTCATATGAACGTGAAAATCAAGACTGAGAGGAGCCAGGAACTAGGGACAATGGAATTCAAAGCCCCAAAACCAGCAGGAGCCCATTAAAAACACGACAGGACATAGTGGACAGTGCATCTGGCCCAGCAGATCAGGTGGCACTGGCTCTTGGTGCCCACAGGAAGCCTACTCACCAGAGTGCTGGCTGCCATTTACTGAGTGGGCACAGGGACTCAGCACATGAGGGGGACGGCTGCCTTCTCATGACCTACAATTACCTAGGAGAGTCAGTCACATGAAGGACTAGAGCACAATGTGGCCCTCAGAAATGGCTCTAAACAGCGAGAAAACTCTTGACTCTCTGTAGGAGAGGCAACCAAGAGAAGAATAAATTCTGCAACAGGAAATGATAGAATGGAAAAGTCTACAGCCTTTAAAACTCAGGAACTCGGTTAACAAATATTCCTGGAGAGCCTCCACCCATGCGGAACTGTGTGCATACAAGCATGAAGCCAGAGCGTCTGAGGCGGCACATACTGGGCAGGCTCTGCCTAGGGGAAATGCAATTGCGTATTGTACTTTGGTTGGCCTTTGTGATTCCTAAAAATAGCAAGCATGCAGCAACCGTGGGTTAGAAATCAAAGGGCTCAAGGCAGCAGTGTGCAGCTGTGAGTGGGGCACGTGAGCAGGAGGTATTCTAGACATTAAAGGGATGTGGATTTAAGACGGGATGAGAGTTGCGTTTTCCAACATTAAGTGCACTGTGGAGACCTTCTGAAGTCAACCCAGATTCCAGGCATGAAAGACAGTGAGGAACACACATAACATTTGTGCACATGTGGGCACCAGCCACAACCTCTCTGTGTGGCTCTAAGTGAGACAGGGACAGACACTGAGGAAAATGGGCACTGAACCCAGCTCTGGCGTCAGGGCACACGCCAGGCCTTCCCACTCAAGCAGGCTGGAGAGTGGGTTGTGCGCTCCCTCAAGGCAAGAGTTAGGAAGCTGCCTGGGAGGGTGACGGCCAGAGACAGCCATCATGTCCGAGGCAGGGACGACCAGGGTGCCCATCAGAACCCTGCAGGGGAGAGACGAGACTGAGCGGGAGGGAGTGCGACACTGCTCTCCACCATGAGATGGGAATGAGGTCCAGATCAGGGAAACTCAGAAGGGACACTGCAGAAGTGTCCCCAGAGTGGGAGGGAGGCAGGAGTCCACATCAAACAAGATGGAGTCAAGAAGGGCCTGGCCACGAGTCCCAGCGCCCTCTGTCTCTGAGTCCCCTGCCGCCCTGTGGCACTGCAGTGAGGACACAAGACATGGTGCTGTCCTGTCCTCCAGCTCTAGCAGCCAGATAAAGAAGGGGTGTGACAGGGCCAGAGCCACGTGCAGGAGCAGAACACCGGACCACAGAGGGCAGAGTCACACGGGGCACTGCCAGCTCTGCTGTGCAGGAGGAGACTACCATGGTCAGGAGCTGCAGGAGGGGACACAGTCTGAGCACCGACTCACCCAGTGGACTGTGGGGCCTGAGCCTTAAGGGACAGGTGTAGCTGGGTACACACGGCAAGGAGAGACCCCCTGGGCAAGAGCAGCAGCAAGCAGAAGACAGGAACTGGGAGGGGGCCCAGTGCTGTGCTCTGTCCTGGTGGCCTGCAGAAGAGGGTGTCAGAGGGAGAAGGTCCAGGAGCAGGTGAGCCTGACCCAGCGGGAGCCCTGGAAGCCCTGTGGAGAGCAGAGCAGCCAGCAGGATGGAGCCAGCATTCCCTCTCCGATAATGGAGGTTGGGAGGAAACCAGGGGAGTCCAGAGGGCTCCCTCAGCCCCAAGCCAGCCCTCCAAGGTTACTTCTCAGTGCTCCCAAGGAAGGACAAGGGAACTTGTGATCCCATGCTTTTGCACTTTTCCTCCTGGACTGTCCACTGAATTGCTGTTAGAGAGGCAGCACTGCCTTACGCACACCCCTTCCGTCTTGCCCTGGAGACTGGGCTCTGCCCGGCCATGCCCACTTCTGCAGCCTGCACACGTCCCAGAATGCCCTGAGCTCACCAGCCATCGCACAGCCACCTGCGGCATATGAGTAACAGGTCAGAGGTTAAGAGAGGATGAAGAGCCACAATATTTCTGTTAAGAAGGGTTGTCAATCAGCCAGAAACTATGAAACTCTGGATTCAGTGAGGCACTCTTTCATGATCTAATAATGCGACCAGATTCTGGTCAACATATACATCACCCCATGGAATTGGGGGGGGCCAGTTCCAGGATCTCAAACATCTCAGAAGGTTCTAGTTCCTTCTGTAAAATGGAGCAATGCTGGCATACACCTCCAGGACTTCCCACGTGCTGTGGATCATCTCTAGATCACTTGTCATACCTGATGCTCTCTAAGGATGATGTTGGGGGTTTAACTATGTTTTTTGGGAATGATGATTAGAAAGCAGGTTCCTCTATGACCTGCAGATTCACAATTTAAAAGATGTTTTCTCCCTACAGTTGCTTGAATATCACACACAACAGTCTGTCATACGGGGCTGGGGTGTGCGCGTGTGTGTGCTTGTGTGTGTGTGTGTGTGTGTGTGCTTGTGTCTGTGCATGTGTGTGTGGGAGGGTGTGTTCCAGTCTAACATAACACATGCTGCAGAAGCAACCACACTCTGTCACCATAAAGGAATCCTAAACTGTTGGGACCTCTGATGTGGCTAGAAAATTTCACTTTATCACAACAAAACTGAAAGAATTCTCCTTCATTTCAGAGACCATGAAAGCAAAAAAAATTGCAGTGATTGGCGCCGGGGTCAGCGGATTAGGGGCCATTAAGAGCTGCCTGGAGGAGGGACTGGAGCCCACATGTTTTGAAAAAGGCAGCGACATTGGAGGACTGTGGAGATACGAGGTAATTCTGTGCTCCTTCCGTGAAGTGCCAGCTGTGTCTGTGAAGAGATGCTTCCTCTCTGACAGGAACCAGAACTCTGTCCACTCTGAGCAATTCCTCCTTCACTCCTTGGTGTCCCTTATAAGTGGCAATGTCCACACTGAGACGAAGCTGAAACTCCCGGGGCTTGCAGAACCTCTTTCCTGCATTTCCCTGACAGCCCCCAGGAGCACTTGGGCTTCTGCACATAAAACTGACACGTCCTTCTGCTTGGCAGACTTGGGGACAGGCCGGAGGTCACCTGCATGCGGACCCTGGCCCTTCCCTGCACACCGCGGGTCACCTTCTCGCTGCTCTGTGGGCGGGTTGGATGCAGTTGAAAGCAGTGTGTTCACCATGGACCCTCCATGATGGACAGAGGCAGCTCACGCTTCTGAACAACAGCGAGACTTTAAGCACGTGGCACACAGTCTTCACACAGTGTCCCCCTTCGTGGCCCTGCCTGACTTCACCTGGTGTGTCACTTAGTGAGTTGACACACCACGTGTTCATGACTGCTTCCTCCCGGGTTACGTGGTGCCTATTTCCAGGGCCTCCTCCTAATCCATGTTCCTCCAGCTGCGAGGCTGAATTTCTCCTGGGGAAACTTCTCTTCACCACTCGGTTTTATGTTTCTTCCTTTTGGGTTGGTTTAGAATTTGTTTCTTGTGTCGTGTTTTGATTACTTTTAATGTTTTTATTAGGGTGTTATATTTACAAATAATAGTGGGTTCATAGAGACATAGCCACAGGTATAAAGTTCATAATTTGCTCCAGTTCATTCCTGGTACATCCCTTTCCCTCTTCTCCTCCTGCCCCCTGTCCTTCCTGGGTTTTCTGATCTGTCTGGACATTTTCCTGTTGGGAGACGATCAGGGCACACTTAGGGTCCATCATCATGAAGAGGATCCTGCTCATCTCATCTCCACATGGGCTGACTCCAGCACCTCCTTCCTGCTCAGCTCCATTGCAGAGACCCACAAGGACCACTAGTCCCAAACCCACAGGCTGACGGCCCCCTCTCGTTCCCCACTGTGTGCCTGGACACTGGAGGCCACGGCCGGTTTGCTTCCCACAGGAGACCCCCGACACTGGACGAGCTGGGATATACAAATCCTTGACCTGCAACACCTCCAAGGAGATGACAGCCTTCAGCGACTACCCCGTCCCTGACCATTTTCCCAACTACATGCACAATTCCAAAATGATGGAGTACCTCAGGATGTACGCCAGGCACTTTGGTCTCATGCAACACATCGAGTTCCTGGTAAGGAAGGCAAACCCTGCTCAGCACCTCCACGTGGGTCCTCGCAAAGTCTTCACAAGCCAGAGCAGGCAGAGGCGCCCGTGCAGTGTGCATGTCCACCACAGTTCTAGAGAGACCTGGTGTCTCGGCACATTCTCTACATTAGTGAAGACATTTCCAACTTAGGTCCCCTCCAAGGTGCACTGTCTCTGCATTGGTCCCTAAGCTGAGGCTTCAGTTAATCATATTAGACGTAGAATACAGGTTTAGGAATGGAATTTCATGTATTATGTTGCCCAACTACCTCAATCCTAGGGAAGAAACAATTCTAGGAGGTTGTTGTGCATACAATTATAAAATCCCAGGAGCTATGGAGAGAGAAGCCACCACCCACCTTATTGTGAACCCAGAGTTCTCTGGGGAATGGAGATGAGCAGTGCTCTAGCACTAAGGCTGCCTTGGCCCTTGCTTCCCAGGCGAAGGTGTGCAGTGTGAGGAAGCACCCTGATTTTTCATCCTCTGGCCAGTGGGATGTTGTGGTAGAAGCTGATGGGAAGCAGCAATCCTACATCTTCGACGGGGTCATGATCTGCAGCGGCCATTACACTGAGAAGCATTTGCCCTTACAGGAGTTTGCAGGTATTTAACTGATGAGTGTGAGGGACAGATCTTTGGATCCAAGAATCTCCGTGCCCACGCTAGCATGGGCAACGACAGAAGCGTTTTCCTGGCACAGTGGGGTGCAGAGAGGAGCACTCAGATGATAGAGGTACCCCTGGAACTGGAAGCCCAGCCTTCCCCAGGCAGCCAAGGCAGGGGTCTGGCCTTCCAGGAAGAAGAAGCAAGTGAGCAATGGAGTGTGGCCTGGCCAGGAGAACACACCCTTGCTGTGGGAGGAGCAGGTGTGTGGGCAGGAGAGGTAGGCGGGAGTCAGTGAGCAACCAGTGCAGTCTGTGAGAGTGTGTATGTGCATGTGTGTGTGTGAGTGTGCGCATGTGTGAGTGTGCACGTGTGCGTGCATGTGAGTTTGCACTTGTGTGTGAGTGTGTGCAAGTGTGTGTGCATGTGTGTCAGTGTGTGTGGGCAGAAGAGGTAGACGGGACTCAGTGAGCAACCAGTGCAGTGTGTGAGAGTGTGTGCATGTGTGAGTGTGCATGTGTGTGTGCGCGTGTGCACTTGTGTGTGAGTGTGTGCAAGTGTGTGTGAGTGTGCACGTGTGTGTGCGTGTGAGTGCATGTGTGTGTGTGTGTGTGCACTTGGGGGGGACTGCTACCTGGTGCATTTGTACTTACACAGGTCTGTCTTGCAGTGGTGGGAAGATGGTTTGACAGGGAGAAAGACCAAAGCAGACACATGAATAACGAGGAGATCTTGACAGTCCCCAAAGAGAAGTGAGGGAGGGCTGAGTGAAGACGGGTAAAACATACACCCGTAGCAACGTCTGTGATATTTGTGGAATATAATCAAAATTGTCAAGAACCTCTGAGACTACTCGTTCGCATTTGTCCTAATCAACAGAGCTGCTGACGGGCGCCTGTCTCTGGAGCTACTGAAATGTGACACACACGCTCGTTTACAATATATGCATTGTAAACACATGGCAACGTGGGTAAAAGCCTCAGAGTACCTCTGTGGGCTGATTATACACTAGCCTGTTAGATTATGCTAGTTAAATAAATATATCATTAAAACTTCCACACAGTATTCTGCTGACCACTCTAACCTCTAAAGCTGCGGTCAGCTTCCTTGGACAGCACTCTGCACGCTCACCTGGCTAAGGACCTTTGTGCATAATTCCTTCTCAGTGTTACAAGAAGTGAAGAGCAGTGCCTCGTATATCAGTGGAGAATCAGAAAAAGACAAGAACATCCCAAGGTAGCACTAGTGAGCACAGTGAAAAAACTTCAGGTTGGGTTTTAAGGGACATTCGTCTGCTGGATTTTGGTCTCAGCCGTATCCACACTGCCTCTGAACCTTTTGTTCCTTGCACAGCCTGGTTCTGTCATTTCGGCAGCGCCTGACCCACAGCAGCAAAGCGGGTGGGAGAGACACAGCCTCAGCTTGGAGGCACACTGTGCCAGACCCCGTTCCCGTCTGTGCTGCTGACGTGGGTTGCTCCTCTCCTCCCAGGCATCCAGAAGTTCCGGGGCAGGTACCTGCACAGCTGGGAGTACAAGCAGCCAGACACTTTTGCCGGGAAGAGAGTGGTTGTGATTGGCATCGGGAACTCTGGAGCAGATGTGGCTGGCGAGATCAGTCGTGTTGCTGAGCAGGTTGGCATTTTACCCTCATTCTGACATCAAGGTGAGAAGACAGAGTTGTTACTGGGCGGCTTCTCCTCTCTCGCAGGTTTTCCTCAGCACGAGACGAGGCGCGTGGATTTGGAACCGGGTGTGGGATGACGGCAACCCCATGGACACCGCCCTCTTCACCCGGTACAATAGGGCACTCCAAAAACTACTGCCCTCGTTCCTCATCAACAGGTGGGCAGAGAAGAAGCTGAACGCAAGGTTCAACCACGCCAACTACGGGCTGCAGGCTGCACACAGGTACGTGCACCTGGGCTGGGACTGCCAGGCAGCTCAGCAGAGTCTGTAAGTTATTTGCAAAGAACCAGGATCAAAGGAGACCATTCTAACTGAGATTAGAATGCATTTTGATTGATAATATTCAAGTCATTTCCTTCCAATATTCTTGGAATTCCACTAAGGTATAATTGATCTGTGTTGGGGCGGGGGGACAGAGACTCAAACATCTGCCTTATTTGAGTCCTGGCCATGTGACTCTGCCTTACTTCCTCTGTTTGCCATCACCTGTCAACTACTCTGTTTGCTCTTGAATTCAAAATTGTGATTTCACTGGGGTTGGTGGCCCATACCGGTGATCCCAGCTAGTCAGGGGGATAAAGCAGGAGGACTGCCTGGGCACTTAGGAAGACCAGTTCTCAAAGTAAAGCATAAAAGGCTAGGGCCGTCGTCAGTGGCAGAGTGCCTGCTTAGCAAACACCAAGCCCTGTGTTTGACCTGTTGAACCCCAGGGCTGCCAAAGCCCCAAGCCCACTGTTTTTGGATCCCAAGGGGAGGACTTGGAGGACTCAGTGGAGAAGGCTGGGACATTTGATCACTTAGTGCTCCGCAGGCAGTGGGCAGAGACACGATAAAGGGCCACCCTCACAAGCAAGGGGCAACCATGGGACTCGTCACCTGCCCACTGCACGGGTGGTTTCCTTCAGAGGTTGATGGTTTATGGGTGCTTTCCATGACTTTACCACCCAGGTCACCCCTTTCAGATCCCCTCCAAAGGACAAAGATGAGAGAGGTGGCCAGCTCCCCTCTGCATCTCCCTCATTACTATGTTAATTGGAATCTTGCCTCACTGCAAGCTCTCCTAGGCACTGAAGAGTATTTAATGCAACAGATCCCCAGTACTTCCAAAAAAAAGAAAGAAAGAAAGAAAAAATTCCATTTCACCTTGTAGATCCTTGAAAAATATTAATGACCAACTAACATCAAAATTTACATATTATTAAGATGAAATAAATATGTTAAAAATCAAAACAATACTTAAGTATTATCTAATAATATTTAGTATGTATTATCACTTGATTGGCCCAATCTGATTTTGCTATTGTATCATTTTGTTTTCACAAATTTAGAAACTGAGGCTGAAGTGTTTTGGGATTTGACCAAGGTCTCAGTGGCTAATAGGTAGAACCAATACAGAAGCTGACTTCTAACTCTGAAAATCAAGTTCTTATCCAATAAACTATACTACCTTTATAAGAATACCAATAAAATAATTAACGTTATTGAAATACTGTGGTGGCTTCCTGAGTATTTCCAAACACAGTTTCTTGAAGAGGAACTTTATTTTCACTTCCTTACATTTCCTTCCTTATCGCGCAGAATTTTTTCATATCAAACAGTTGTCAGTGACGACCTGCCAAATCACATAGTCACTGGAAGAGTGCAGATGAAACCAAACGTGAAGGAGTTCACCGAGACGTCCGCCATCTTTGAGGATGGCACTGAAGAGAAGGTTGACACTGTCCTCTTTGCCACAGGATACACCTTCTCTTTCCCTTTCTTGGAGGATGACTTAGCAATCCTGGACAGCCAGCATTCCATGTATAAGTTTGTCTTCCCTCCTCAGCTGGAGAAGCCAACACTGGCTTTCATCGGCCTCCTGCAGCCCGTGGGGGCCCTCATCCCCACAGCAGAACTCCAGAGCCGATGGGCTGTGCGCGTGTTCCAAGGTAGGCCCGCTCTTCTACGTGATCATGCATGAATGGCAAGGCACCCCGAGCTCTTCTGTCCAATTTACCTTATACCACAGCACCTGAGATTTTGCCATAAGAAATTACTTTTGTATTCTCTAGAAAGTCGATTTTTCATTTCTAAAAGAATTCTGTTGAAAATGAAAGCATCCAAGGAAAGAACAGGGGAACAGCTTAGAGTTCTGTGCCTACTTCTCTTTGTTCTGTCCCTCATGTTGCTGTGTCTTTTCACACTCAGACCTTCATTCTGCCATGTTCCCTCGGCCCCCAACACTCACATTCACACCCAGGCCACTTTGGATTTTTACTTCTTACCAAAAGCATCATTGCAGTCTCGGGATGTTTTCCCTCCCTGCACAATGCCTGAAGATACAGTGAGAAGAATGATTTCCCACCTGCTCTGAAGCCTGAGGACTTGTATTTGAGATGTGAGCTCCAAGCCAGAAAATGTCTAGAGAGAAGATTTTGAGACATATCAGTATAGTCTGAGTATCACTGAAAGATTAAAAAACACATTGGGGGAATTCTTGGTATTCACAGATTTTGTTATGGGTTTAAAGTGAGGAACAACTCACTATTTCTCTTAAGGGAAGTTGACTCCTCTCCTGACTCCTGAAATTGATAGGAAATTCTCTTCCTTGGGATTTTATACAAAGTGCTTTAATTATGAGTTCCATAAAATGATGATTATTACAACTCTTTTCATTCAAAACTTCTTCTTTTTTTTGTTTACTCGTCTCGCAGCCCTCCTTACATTTCTCTCTTGCTTTTTCTTAGGACTGAAAAAATTGCCCTCAGAGACTGACATGCTGGCTGAGATCAACAGAAGGAAAACGAGAATGGCCAAAGAGTAAGCACACGATCCCCGCTAAAGGACACCAAACTCGTTCAGCAGGTCCTATTTGACCTTTGTTTTTGAACAAGGCACTTTAACAAGACCCCTAAGACAATTCTAGCTCTGTGACATTATGGTGACTACGCACATGGGGACAGGTGTGGAAAGTGCCTGGCTAGAACACCAGTCTCATAGGATGTCCAGTCCCTGCCCTGAGCGACCTCAAAATGAGGACACGAGAACATGCCAGAACCAAAGCCAGAACACAAGAGGAAACCAGCTCAGTTCAGAGTAGAGAAAACACACACTGCACCAACGCACATCGAGAGCAGCTTAGGGAGATGCGTGTTCCTTCAATGTGGTAAACACATACTCTGTGCGCTCTGAGGAAAAGCTATGCTCACGAGCACACTCGGGGAACTCTGGAGGATACGACCTTTGGAGGATGTGTCCTTCTTGCAATTTCCTAACTAGGCTTTCAGTATAGGCTATAAAATTAACAGCACATCTGAATGCCATTCATGTCGACTTCAGTTTACTCTTGGTAGTTTACAGCTTTGTTGCTAAAGGAAATGGATTTCACCTGTGTTTTCTAATTGATTATTTCTAGGCTTCGTTAAAGTTATTATTTCATGTACCATTATGTGGTAATCAGAACACTTTACTCCTTTATTAATTTTAATGATTCTTTACTTGGTTATCTTAGGAGGGTAAGTGACCATAAAGTTGGTTCTAATTTTCACTCTTCCTTTCCTATACCTGGATCTTCTTTCTGGTATCTCTTCCTTGGCTCTACCTTAGGAGATGACCATAGCTTATACAGGAGAATCAGATGTTCTTGTTTTATTTATGGATTTATTTAAACTATTATTAGTGTTTTACTATTGAAGATGATATTGACTACTATACTTAAGAATGTGTCCTTGGATTAGGACACAACTAGAGAAAAGAAATGCATGTTGGATTTTATCAAAACCCATTTGAACAAATTCTAAAATGACAGGGATTTCCACCATTGACATATTGATAGCATGAATTATAGGAATACATTTCCTACATTAAACATGTCTTAATTTCTAGGGATAAAGACTAATTGGTCATTGTGTGTGATTATATTCCAACACTGTTAACTGTTGGAGAGAAGTTCATTTGTGATTTTTTGAACTTTTATAGATGGGAATGGTCTGAGAGTGTCCTTCCCTCACTCACCCTGTTTCTAATTTTGTTATGTTGTTTTGAGGCTTATAATCTAACAAAATTAATGAACAGTGCTTTTATATGCTAAATCATAGCTAATGATTAAGACTTCAATAGGATAAGGACTTCATGCTACTTGAAAATATCACATATACCTATGATATGTACATATCATTGAATAACATGTGTATCAGCAATGTAAATGTTTCCATTAAACACTTACTTAAGAAAACATTCTTGGGCTACATTTTTCCATTGTTTCCAGCATTATTGGTCTAAGTTTATTCCTCTGTTTTCATGTGAAATGTAACCATGAATTTTTTTAGGAAATTATCATTGTCATTTAATTTTGCAAATCTTAAGAATCTTCTAACATTTCTTCCCAACATTTTGAAAAATTTAGATATTTTTTTAGATTGTCAGAAATTCTAGTCTTGTTACTCTTTGACCCAAGAGTGATTTACTGGAGTGGCTTTTGTTTGTTTTGTTTTGTATTTTGGTTTTGGGGGTTTTTTAGTTGTAGATGGACACTGTACCTTTATTTTATTTTTATGTGGTGCTGAAGATCAAACTTAGTGCCTCACACGTACTAGGCAAGTTCTCTACCAATGAGCCACAACCCCAGCCCTGGAGTGATTTTAATTTCTGAGTAGGTAGAAGAAGTCCTATGTAGGAAGCAAAAAGTGCATCATGATTGTCTGAGACGTCCCAGGAACTGATGTCTAGAATGAACACATGCAGAGACAGCTCACATGGCCTGGAAGAGTGCTGTGAGCAGGGCAGGTGACTCTTCCCTCACTCACTCCTTGCTCGTCAGAGCTGTGTGGTGGGACTGGGGGCTCTGGGGTGGAGCTGTGTCTGCCAGGGAAATGGACATCTCAGCTTCACCCGCCCTTCCCTCAGCCTTCCTACATGCATGCCCCTCCGCTGGGCACTCGGGGAAGTTTACACACCTCCGGCATTTACATGTGGAGCTAAGACCATAGTATCCTAAGTAGGCCAAGGCATGTGCAGGACATCAAGATGGTTTGATAAGCAGAAGACAATGGAGTCAAGAAAAAAGCAGAAATAAAGTCCCTTGGAAACTCGGGATGATGCTGACGGAAATGTGACATAGCGCTTCCAACATTGTCCTTCTTATTCCAGGTTTGTGGACAGCCCCAGAGATGCATCTCGAGTGTACTACATCGACTACATGGATGAGATTGCTTCTGAGCTAGGCGTCAAACCCAACCTGCTCTCCCTTTTCCTCTGGGATGCCAAGCTAGCCAGGGAGGTTTTCTATGGGCCCTGCACCCCATACCAGTACCGCCTACAGGGGCCCGGCAAGAGGACCGGAGCCCGGGCAGCCATCCTCACCCAGAGAGCCCGGATCCTCAAGCCCCTGAGAACACGTGTGCTCCAGCACTCTGGCTCCCGTCCCTCTAGGTGGCTTTGGGTCAGAAGTGTCTGTGCTGTCATCTTTCTCTCTGCTTCCATGGTCATCATCTTGCAGATCGGTCATTAAGCTCACGTGGACACAGATGGGCCTGGAACCAGAGAAGAACAAAGTCACTCAGATTTGAAGCTAGCAAAGGGAAGCAGTCAATGGTCTGGGGAAAGACATCCTTGGACAGACCAGCTCACACACAGATATTTCAAAGGAAACAAAATTGCCCCAATGATGGTTTTCCACGTGCTCTACATGAAGGGAGGTGTGAAATGCACAGCTTTGCTCCCCTTCATTTCAGTAGGAATTTGAAGGTTTGACAGGTTTACCAACAGAGGACAACGAAATGACAAGTGGGGCTCCATTGGAAACCAAGGGGAGAGACAAAGCAAAGCCAGCAGGAAACCCCAAACGTGCGTCCTGCGGCCTCCAACTTCCCCCAACCCCATTCCTGCTGCACATGGAAACCTTCTGGCCAACAGAAAAACCCGACAGTCTCCACCTTCACCAACTGACCCAGCAGCCCTGTTACAGAAGAGTCAATAGGCTCCCCGGAACTGCATAGTTCCACCCTGCCACAACGAGGAGACAGCCCACCTTCTGGTCCAGAGGCCAACGTTCTTCCACTGAGGTGCAATTGAGGAATAACGGAAATGAAGAAAGAGAATGTTCTCAAGATATTTTCCTTGCAGTCTAATAACTGCAATGTTACATCCACCTACACTTAAAGAACAACAAGCAGAATCGACTGTGTTAATGGAGACTCGAGGGGCAGAATGACAAGACCCTCTCTGTGCACTGACTGCTGGTTTAGTGCAGAGGGAACTCAGCCTGCACTGCACAGGAGATGGTCACGACACCGCTGGCTGGCGGCATAATGTGTTATGGTTGTGAAATAAGACATGCTCAGTTTCAGAAGGTACATACAAAAGCAGGAATAAAGTACCATGATATCCACAATTTATGTGCAAAAGACACGAGAATAACTGTGTGCCTGTGAGTGTGACAAAGAGGGGTTGCGTGAGAAGGATCAAATATCCACAGCAGGGTCTTCTAGGAAAAAGGGATTCAGGTGCTCATCGTACTCCTTCTTCAAATCTTATCTGTGTCACTTTACATTTGGGAACGTCAACATAAAACCTTAGAGAAACACTCATTTTCTAAAATCACTTATGTATGTGCCATCAATAGCCCACACATTTGAGTTCAACCTTTTATTAACCAATCAAAAAAGGGAACTGTGGAAAAGCAAATAACGAGCTAATTAGATAAGATCACATCATAACACTGTTAGGGATTTAAGTGGAGGAGGGATTTCACCATGGACTTCTGAAAAGCCATGGCATTGCTTGGTGATAGAAATATCATCTGTGACATCTGTACTCTGTACGTGCAGACTCTGAATTGTTCAGGAGCATCCCCATCATAAACTAAGCATTTTTGCCATGATATGTTTTCGAATAGTTGACCTACTATTTCTCGGAGACTCTGCTAATTATTATTTCCATCAACAGAAATCACGATGAATATTGAGAGTTTACTTTCAGAAAGTGTCTGGAGAAGAGATACTTTGTAGGTAGCCACTTTGATTGCCTGAGATCCTTACCCAAGGGGAACCACTCTGGGGGCCAAGGATTTTTGAAACATGATTTTGAATCTGTTCTACACTGTGAATGGCTGATCAAAGCCCCTATTTAGTGTGACCAAAAGAATTTTAATCAGAAAAATAATTATCTCATCAAAGTTTCTAAAGAGCATTCCTCTCTGAACTTCCCGCTGAGCCTCCGAAGGCAAACTGTGAAATATGCCCCAATGTAAGTGAGCGACCTTAGGGGGACATCACAGATTATAAGACAGTCAAAAGCTGGGCTGAAGCAGCCCCTCCTGGAGCCTCCAAGCCTGCCCCTGTCCCTTCCCTCCCTCCCCTGGCCCGGCTCCTACTCTGCCTACTGATGCTGTGTCCCTCTCTGTCAGAGCTATGTCACCTTCCCCCAAAGCCCCACTGAGGCCACCATCTCTCCATCTCCCACTCCACTACCAAACCACCCCAACAGCCTAATCCTGCTGCAGTCTGGCTGGGCACAAATCACCGAACCGCCACAAAGCACTTGTATGTTCAAACAGGAAACTTTATTGCCTGAGCTCCAACAGCACTCCACGCACACTCCCTGGGAACTCTCCCGAACGCCACCCACGCGGCTCCTCTCCGGCACACCACACCAACCAGAATTCCCTCCACCAGAACTTCCCCAACCAACGCGAACTCCCCAGGAAATCCCCAGGAGAACTCCAAAGTAGTGGGCGCCCGAGGCAGACAGCAGGGGTCTATATACAATTGAATCAATCCAGCATCATCTGAATGGCTCCCCTCTCAACCATTACTTCTAGCAAAATGCCAGGGGCCATTCCGACTCGGCTGTGGCCCTCAACATCTCCCCCCTTCTGTTTAATTAAACAACAAGCATGTGGCTTAGGGACCGCGCCCGTCTTAAGTTGTCCAATACTACACATGGTCCTTACCCATCATCAGATGAGTTGACCTCAAGGCGTCAGCCTCCTGTCTTAGGTTGGTACCATTGCAATTGGATCTTAACTGTCATTGACTACCGGTCCAGCATACAGCCATACTTGTGGATAGGCCTTTGTACCAGTGGGGGGTGAGGTTCTTTGCCTCACCTCTGTTGGCCCCCAAATTTGGCCTTTGCATCAGTGGGGGGGGTGAGGTTCTTTGCCTCACCTCTGTTGGCTCCCAAATTTGGCCTTGGTGCCAGTGGGGGGGGGTGAGTTTCTTTGCCTCACCTCTGTGGGCCCCCAGATTTTAGACCATCACAAGCAGAAGGGAGGAGGATGCAAAATGCCACGACACCAAGCCAAATGACGGTTCCTTTTGGAAAAATTGTACCACCAATGACACCATCAGCAAAGATACCCCAGCACTACCACAATTCACTGCACCAACAGATAGTTCACAATGCATACAAGTGATACATAGTCCAGGCAAGTTCTGCAAGCAGTTCAAAGCAGAGGAATCCATTAATATGTCCATTTCCTCCCAAAGTAAATTGACTCCTTGATTGAGCATTACTTGTTGAGTTATTATTCATTGATGCATCAGTTTATACAGTTTCTTGTAATAGCTATCGTAGAAGCTGTAGTTTGGTTTTCTCTTTGTCTTCACCGGCACTGGGATGAAGATAGGAATTCTGGCAATGATGGCTAAAAAAAACCTTATGTAACATTCGAGCAGACACTAAAAGAAAGCAATTTTCTAAACAATTTACACTATCCTGAACAGAATTATTAAATATAATGAAAAGGAAAGTTGAAAGTAAACAAACAGATCTGTTAACCTCCTTTTTTGTTCACATATTTTTACATATTAAAACAATCTTCAACAGCTGTTTACCCAATTTAAATTAAACCATTTAAATCACGTGAATAAAAAAATATTTGGATCCATTTTTTCATGAGCGCTCCTCATATATGATATATGACATACGCACATACAGACATACAACACAAAACAGAAGTGTGCACACATAACACAATACATACAACACATAACATAATAGTAAAGGCCTTGTAGCTTTCCACAGGTGAAATTTCCATTGCAATGTTTAAAACTCCACAGTCAAAAAATAAAACTGATCAGAAAAACATTAACTTAGGTCTGTATGAGCTCAAAAAATTAAATAGAACTTCATGTGGGAAAAGGCAATAATAAAATAGATATTGAAAAAAGCATCCTGGTTACCACCTGGGTTTGACTCTTCTTTGGATATCCCATCCTTTTTCCTGTAACTTGCATAATGGGTCTGAAGATATTCCCACAAGCAAGCCCCAAGGTTTTTTACATTTGAAATAGGCTTTAATGGTGTTCATTATTCATTAGCCTCCAGGTGTGGGAGAACCACTGTTGCATATGTAAGGATATCAGCTGTTATGGATTTGAGCCAAGTCATCTTCTTTTTGGTCTGTAGAAATCGATTTAGTTAGTCTCTCTGGAATCCAAATCGGCTGCTGTTATCCCTGTGGAAACACAAAAACAGACCTCCGACTCCAGACAATCACTGGGTCAGGACCTTTCCATTGTCCTGTTAGAATATCCTTCCAAAGTACCTTGGGCTTATGTACATTTTTTGGACATATATGCCTTTCCGCAGCCCTGATGAATCCAAATTTAAAAAGTTTAGAGTAAAAAGGGTTATTTTAAGTTTATCCTTGGGGGATATATACCCCTTCCCAATTCCCTCTTTTTGCTTTAATAAGTACATTTTAATAGTTTGATGAGCTCTTTCAACTATGTCTTGTCCCTGTGGATTGTATGGGATTCCTGTTATGTGAGTAATGCCAAATGATGAGCAAAATTGCTTAAAAGAGGTAGAAGTATAGCCAGGACCATTATCTTTTTTTAACTGTTTTGGAATGCCCACAGTGGCAAAATTTTGTAAGCAATGAGCTATAATATCTTCAGTTTTTTTCTCCAGCATGAAGGGAGCCCATCAAAAATCCAGAAGAAGTATCAACTGTAACATGCAAATATTTTAATTTTCCAAATTCTGGCAAGTGTATGACGTCCATCTGCCAAATATAGTTAGGTATCAGTCCTCTAGGATTGATTCCAAGTTTAACTTGTGGTAAAAAGGTCACACAATTTTGACATTGTTTTATTATTTGTCTAGCTTGTTGCTTAGTTATTTTAAAATGCTTTTTGACATTGTTTTATTATTTGTCTAGCTTGTTCCTTAGTTATTTTAAAATGCTTTTATAAAGTATTGGCATTGACATGGAACCTTTTATGAAAATTTGTAGCTTCTTCTAGTGTAGAAAAAATATGTATGTCATGTGTAGTTTTATTTGCTAAATCATTGCCCAAACTAAGGGCTCCAGGCAATCTTGTATGTGCCCTGATATGTCCTATAAAGAATGAATCTTTTCTGTCCCAGATTAGAATTTGAATAGTGGAAAACAAAGAGAAAACAGTAGAGGAAGGGGAAATCCTACCAGCATCTTCAAGGGATACTATAGCATTAACTATATACTGACTATCAGAAAATAAATTAAATACAAAATCTTTAAACATCACAAAAGCTTGCAATACTGCATTAAGCTCTACCTTTTGAGTTGATTGTTTGGGTACTAAAAATGTAAAAGTTTGATCAGGGGTAACTACTGCTGCTGTACCATTATTTGACCCATCAGTGAATATATTTGGAGCATTCATGATAGGTGTTTTTCTTGTCATTTTCGGAAAAACAACAGGATGAGAAGACCAAAAAGACAACAAAGGGTTAGATAGTAAGTGATTATCAAATGAAACATTAGATTTGCACATGATTATTGCCCAAGTATTTAATTCATTAGTTAACTCATCAATTTGATCCATAGTATATGGAGTAATAATTTTATTGGGAGAAATTCCAAACACTCCCTTTGCTGCTTTTATTCCTTTGAGTATTAATTGTCCTACAGCCTCAGGATACCTAGTAAGAATAGTGTTAGGAGAATAAGATAAATGTATCCACAATAATGGAACTTCTTGCCAAAATACTCCTGTAGGAATATTTTTTTTGTTGGTAGTACAATAAATAATAAAGGCAAACTTATATCAATTCTATCCAAATGCATATTTTCCATATATGTTTCAATGATTTTTAATGCCTTTCTTGCTTCAGGTGTTAACATGTGGGGTGAACTTGGATCTGATGGACCTTTTAGGATATCAAATAAAGGTCCTAACTCTCCGGTTGGTATGCCTAGATAAGGCCTTATCCAATTTATGTCTCCCAACAACTTTTGAAAGTCATTAAGTGATTTGAGTTGATCTACTCGTATTTTGATTTTTGGTGGACGGACCATGGTTGAGGATAATAGAACTCCTAAATAATTAATTGGAAAATTTAATTGTACTTTATCTATTGCTATCTCTAGATTATAATTTTTTAATAAGTTTGTAAGTGTGGCATAACATTCTAGCAATGTGTTTTTATCTTTGTGTGCTAATAATACATCATCCATATAGTGAAATATTTGTAGTTCAGGATTTTGATTTCTAAGTAGCTGGATTGCTTTGATAACATAAATTTGACACATAGTTGGGATGTTAGCCATCCCTTGAGGGAGTACTTTCCATTCATATCTTTGATCAGGACCTTCATAATTCAGTGCAGGGATAGTAAATGCAAAACGTGAACTATCCTCAGGATGAACTGGAATTGAAAAAAAAAACAATCTTTAATATCTATAGCTAAAATATACCAGGTTTTTGGCAAAGCAGACAATTGGGGAATCCCAGATTGAGCAGGTCCCATAATAACCATCTCATTATTAATGGCTCTTAAATCTTGCAATAATCTTCATTTACCAGATTTCTTTTTAATGACAAAATTGGGAGTATCATGGGGAGATACGGAAGGTTGTATATGTCCTTCCGCTAATTGTTGTTTGACCAGGTCATGGGCTGCTTGTATCTTTTCTTTAGTCAGGGGCCACTGAGGAACCCATACTGGTCTTTCTGATTTCCAGGTAATTTTTATTGTCTCAGTGACCCCCTCCTGAAAACCCAATCCATGTCTGTCTGTTCCTTGATCTATTTGTATTGGTGCCACTATACTTTGTCCTTTTTCTCCTAATCTTTTTCCTTTCCTAAAACCTTGTCTAGCCCTAATAGTGGGTGCATTTGGATTGATGTTATTTGTTAATGTCAAATTAATTGATCTAGGACATCTTGTCCCCATAAATTTACAGGAAGATGATTCAATACATATGGCTGTATAGTTCCTTCACATCCTTCAGGATCCTTCCAATCTAATACCATTGCACTTCTATGGGGATTAGTTGCCACTCCTAGGCCTCGAAGCATTTGAGTGGCTTGTTGTAACGGCCAATGTTTTGGCCATTCTTGACGAGAGATGATGCTAAGGTCAACATATGTCCTGACTCTTCTTGGTTTTACTAGGGTGCCTCCTTCCTCTAACAATTTACTTAACATTCTTTCAGTTTGTTTTTTGCTAATTTCTGACCCCATATTTCTGCTACAAGGATAACACAACTCAACAAGATAACTCAAAACAAAACTGAAGCAAAGCGGAACAAAAAATCGTTGTATCAATTTTCCTATTTTCTTGAAATGGTCTATCTCTATCTCTTCCTCAGGGCCGAACAACTTCAAACCTTGAGCCAACCATTTTTCTCAGTTTGCCTTAGAAAGTTCTATGGATAGGCAGCTTGAAACAAAAACAAAACAAATCAAAACAAGGACACATTTTTTTTTTTGAAATGGTCACCCATTCTCTCACCTTCCCTCAGGGGCGAGCAATTTCACTTACCCCCAAGCTTCAGGTGTTCCCCGTATGGGCCACCAAATGCCGCAGTCTGGCTGGGCACAAATCACCAAGCCGCCACAAAGCACTTGTATGTTCAAACAGGAAACTTTATTGTCTGAACTCCAACAGCACTCCATGCACACGCCCCGGGAACTCTCCCGAACGCCACCCATGTGGCTCCTCTCCGGCACACCACACCAACCAGAACTCCCTCCACCGGAACTTCCCCAACCAACGCAAACTCCCCAGGAAATCCCTGCAAGAACTCCAAAGTAGCAGGCGCCTGAGGAGGCCAGCAGGGGTCTATATACAATTGAATCAATCCAGCATCATCTGAATGGCTCCCCTCTCAACCATAACTTCTGGCAAAAATGCCAGGGGCCATTCCGACTTGGCTGTGGCTCTCAACATAATCCAACCAATATTATTACTAAGGACAACCTAGAGACATCCCTGACCCCATCCCCATCCTTGCTGGACCTTTCAAAGCCAAGCAGCTAACAGCACAGGAGAACCTCCCACCATGCTCACTCCTTGGACTAAGGCTGAGCCAAGGCCTTCCCCAAAAATCTCCTGATGTGGTTACAGACCCCTAGGTCATGCTAAAGGGTGTCCCATGGTACCACATACCTACAAACCAAGTTTTTCTCATTTTCTTCATGTTTTCAAATGTTAGTGACCAAAAGCAGAGCAAATGAATGGATTTCTGAAGTCAAATGGAGGAATCCTATGGGACATTTTCATAAACATACACTTGGGGATTTAAATCAGGCCCAGAAACCAGCCCAGACCCCTTTCCAGATAATGCCTCAATTTTTTCCTAAGGTAGCTGATTGGAGTAAAATCCAATGGTGCTCAAATCCTGAAGTCTCCATGCTTGACTATTCTGAAAGGTTTGCAAATGCTTTCAGGCATGGAAATCATACACTTCCAAGACACCCACAAGGTCTCTCTCTTTAATGTCACCTTGAACTGTTTTGGTGAACCAGCTACCAAAACAAGACGGGCCCAACTGAGCCACTCTATAATCCCCTGACCTTTCCGACCTGGCACACCAACTCAACAGCCCTTCAGAAGTCGGCAAAGAAGAAACACCACTCTGACTTTGATTCACCACTCCAGCAAACTATTCATCAGGTGACAACTGCCATCCTCTCCAAGGGATGTGCAGCGACCTCACAAAGTCAAAGGGGTGCTTCTTTGATCAAAGCACTCAGCCACTTCAGGAAGGGCTGCTGTGAGCTCACTGCAGCTAGAGCAACACAGGAGCCCTCTTCAGCCCCCGAGGGCTCTCATCTCCCCTGGTGGCTCTGGAGTCCAAGGAGAAATCGGAGCACCTGGATGGAGGACAAAGCAGGCTCCAGGAGCGCCTGCAGTCACTCTGCCTGTTCTCAGGCCACCTCCTGGAGTCCCGCCCTGGGAGCATTAAGGCTGGGTCGGTGGTGGCAGCCTCTCACTGCCTGGACAGTTCAAAAGTCTCACCTGCAACACATGGAGCAGGGCCCCTTCCTGGCTGTCCCCTTTCTGCTCGTTCCCCCACACCGACTCGCGTCCGTGGAAGAGATGCTTCAGAGGCTGTTGGAAGGGAAAGTGTTTCCAACTCTTGACCCACCAGGATGGCAAACAGCAAAAGCTGAGCAATTGATTAGAACAAGTAAAGCCACGGGTAAGCCTCTGGGTCCTCTGGATAGATCCACTTCTCAACGACTCTATTACCCAATATTCAACATCAAAGTCATTGGAAGATGGTATTTTCCAGGCCTACTAAGGTCATTTTTGTTCCTGGTCCTCACAGACATTGAGAGAGTTCACTCAACCACCCAGATTAGGAGGGGAGAAAATCCAGCTCAACGCCTCCCCGACATCAGGCAATGTTCCTGTAAGCAGGGGCTATTTCTGGAATAAGGCCCACTAAAAAGGCATACAAAAGGTTGGTAATTCCATGCACCAGTCCCTAGAGATCCCAACTCTTCATGTTAAAACATCTTCCATCAGAGGATGCATTCTGATCAAGACTTAACAGTTAACTATGCCCCCTACCCTCAGCACCCAGTGGTGCCCATGTCCAGACTCCTGGCTGGGACCCCAGCAGACAGCAAGGCACTTATGTGCTCCATCTGTGCAGCACACTTCCAACCAACATCTCTGCTTTTTCTTAGGACAACCACCAATATACTGGGACAGTCATGCCCCTGGGCTGCTCTGAGCCTCACTTATTTTACCCGGATCTTCAAATCCAAGAGATGCCTGGAGATGATGCTGAGATCACCTGGTTCACTGAAGATATTTTTATTTAGAGCATTATACACAGCAGTGGGTTCATTTGGATGAATTCATGCATGCATGGGATTTGACTTCCTCCATTTCAGTTCCACCTTGTTTTACTCTCCTCTTCCTTCCCCTATTCTCCTTTCTCTCCTCTACTGATCTCCCTTTGCTCATTTATTTGGATTGGTGCTTTCTACATATGCAGAAAGGTGGAACCCCTGGAACATATTACATACATAGCATGATTTCGATACACTCATCCTGCATTTCCTCCCTTCCCCATTTCTCTTCCCTCCTTCTTCCACTCCACTGATTTCTGTATCTTCATGATATCCAATCCCCCTCCTCTTTTTCATCCTTATTTTGCTCTAACTTTCATATATGAGAGAAAACATTTGACCCTGGGTTTTCTGAATCTGGCTTATTTCACTCAGCATGATGTTCTCCATTTCTATCGTTTTACTGGCAAATGCCATAATTTTATTCCTGTTTTATGGCTGAGTAAAACTCCATGGTGTGTGTGTGTGTGTGTGTGTGTGCATGTTTGTTTTTGTATCCACTCATCTATTGAGGGCATCTGGGCTGTGATCTCTCTACTGTGAATTATGCTGCTATAAACATTGATGAGGCTGTATAGTATGCTAGTTTTAGCTCTTTCAGATAAAAACCAAGGATTGATATAGGTGGGTCATATGGTGGCTCCATTCCCAGTGTTTTGAGGAATCTCTACACTGCTTTCTGGAATGGTTGTTGTTATGGTTTGGATGTGAGGTGTCCTACAAAGGCTCATGTGTGAGAGAAAGCAAGAAGGTTCAGAGGATAAATGGTTCGGTTCTAAGAGTCTTAACCCAGTCAGTGACTTAACCCCCTGATAGGGATTAACGGAATGGTAACTGAAGTGGTGGGTGTGACTCTAGGAGGTGGGAATTGGGGCGTGGCTTTGGGTACGTATTTGTGTCTGGCAAGTGGAGTCTCTCTGGGCTTTCTGATCACCATGATGTGACCTGCTTACCTCAGCCTCCCTCTCCCCCCTCAATATTACCTTAACTCAAGCCCTGAGGAATGGGGGAGGCCTTCTGAAGACTACGACCTCTGAAACAGTGAGCCCTCAAATAAACTCTTCCTCTTCTACAGTAGTTCTGATCAGATCCTGTAGTCAGAGCGGCAAAAAAGCTCCTAAAACAGTTGTTCTAGTTTGTAATCTCGCCAACAAAGCACATTTTCCCACAACACCGCCAGCATTTATTATGTGTATTCTTGATAATTGCTAGTCTGACTGGAGGTGAAACTTTAGTGCAGTTTTTGTTTGCATTCCTCTGATTGCTAGAGATGTTGAATACTTTTTTATATATTTGATGTCTATTTGTGTTTCTTCTCTGGAAAAACATCTTTGCCCATTTATTGCGTTGCTTTTCTTTCTTTTTGGTTGTACCTTTTTTGAGTTCTCTGTATATTCTAAATCGTACCCCTGTTAGAGGAGTAGCTGGCCAAGCTTCTCACATCTGGGGTCGCTCCATTTATCCTCTTGCTTCCTCGCTGTGCAGAAGCGTCTTAACGTTACGACACCCCCTTATTGATTCTTGGGGTAATTCCTGAGCTTCGGGTCTTGCTGAGGAAGTCCCTTCCTACACCTGTATGATGAATTGGTGACCCTGTGTTTTCCTCTAGCAGTTACAAAGTTTCTGGTCTTATTTCTAGGTCTGCCTTCCGGTTTGCTTTGACTTTGTGCAGGGTGAGCAACAGGGTCCTAGATCCTTCCTCTCTGTGTGGATACCCAGTTTTCCCAGCACCACTGGTTTAAAAGGCTGTCTTTTCTCCAACATGTGTTCTTGACGTCTCTGTCATATGTCACCTAACTGTGTCTGTGTGAGTCAGTCTCTGGATCTTCTATTCTATTCCTCTGGTCTTCATTGCCATGACCGGCACAGCAACAGCAGAAGATCACAAGTAGGGGGGACAGAGATTAAGAAAAGCACAGGGACAGCTTCAAGGAAAAGTGGGACCAGGTGGGACACCATCCTCGGCCAGAGAGCAGTGACCCAAAACTACTTTGCAGGTTTAGTACATAGGGTCTCATGATCAGGAAGTGGAACTACAGAAGTCTGCAAATTGTTCAAGGCCTGTGAGTTTTCCAGGGGCTTCTTTGTGCACTAAAAGTTACAACAGTGTTAGGCACACCTGGTGGCTCTCCTGCTGTGCCCAGAAAACCCACGGTACTGGAATGTCTGATGACGGCTGGCATCAGAGCCCAGGGCCACGGCTGTTCACATAGCCTCGCCTTCTGGCCAGCAATGTTTCCCAGGCTTGACTCCTGCCAGCTCCACAGGATGGGCCAGGGACGGAGACGCACTCACTCTCCACACGTGCTCTCTATGAGGTGTCAGTTCCACGCTGTTGCTTCACACAGCTCTGTGGTGTGACTCGAGGGCAGTGTCTGACACTCCACCCTGTTCTAGCAGCTCAGGAGTGCCCTGGCTGATCTGTTATTCTTTCAAATGAATTTAATTACTGTTTTTTCTATTTCTGTGAAGAATATCATGGATATTTTGATGGGATTTCAATGACTCTGTATGGTTTGGGTAGAATGGTCATTTTGACCATTGACCTCTACCTATCTAAGAACACAGTCTCGTCATCTTCTGAGGTCTTGTTCAATTTCTTTTTTCAGGTTCTATAATTTTCATTGTAGAGATTTTTCAGTCCTCGATTGGGTCAATTCCCAAGTTTTTTATCCAGGTTATTGTGGATGGAAGATGTTTTCCTGATTTCATTCTTAGCAGAACCACTGTATTGATTAATGAATGTTGATACCATATCCTGCCAGTCTGCAGAATTTATTGATCAGTCTTTGTTTTGTTTTTTGGTGGAGGGATCTTTTACATACAGGATCATGTCATCAGCAGACAGACAATTTGACTTCTTCTGTTCCTATTTGTATCCATTCACTGGTTTTCTCTTATGTGCCTTTTTCTGATTGCCCTGACTAGAGTTCCAAGGACTATATTAAAGAGGAGTAGTAAGAATGACCATCCTTATCTTCTTCCTGATTTTATAGAAAATGCTTTCAGATTCTCTATTCAGTATGAGGTTGGCTTGGGTCTGTTATGTATAGCCTTTATAATATTGAGGTAAATTTCTTCTATCCCTAATTTTTCCAGGTTTTCAACATAAATGGGTGCAAGATTTCACCAAAGCCCTTTTCTGCATCAATTGAAATAATTATGTGATTCTTGCCTTTAATTCTATTTAAGTGATGAATTGCATTTATTGATCTGCGTGTACCACATACCAGTGAGGGAAACCAGTACTGTACTGTGGCCTTTACTTCTTACGTGGTTAAGAGAGTTTTCCTTGATTAAGTTTTCAGTTGGTGCCTTGCAGTCACACAGAGTGGAACTCACTGCAGCGTGTTTAGGCACACGCGGGACACCACCTGGTCAGGGTCACTCTGCCTTCCTCCCTTTCCCTGCCTCCTCCCTTCCGCTCCTTCCCCCTCCTCTTCCTCACTGTGCGCCCTCATGTTTCCATGGGACCCCCTTTCTAAATCCTTCTTTCCATCTGCCTTCCACATAGGATAAGAGAAGCATCTGCTCTTTGTCTTCTGGAGTCTGGCTTGCTTCACTCACATGAGCTTCTCCAGTTCCAGCCACGCACCAGCAAATGATGGACTGCACTCTTTAACGCTGAGTGAACTCCAAGTGTCCACACAGCAGGTTTTAATCCACTGCACCGAGGTCTGTAAGTTGGTCGTGTGGATGACCCTCTGAAGACGCTGCTGTGCCTGTATCACTCTAGGATGCCGATTTTAGTCTCCACGGAGCTGCACCCCAGCCTGGGCCGCCTTTCAGAGCTGCACAGGGGAAATGGCTCTGCTCCTGCAGTCCCACAGGCAACCAGCCTCCCTGGCCCCTGAGACTTCCCACCTCCCAACTCTGAATCTTTAGGAGTGGGGGCTGGTAGGTACTGTGACTGGATTTGTCATCTGTGGAAGTCTTGGTCCTTTGTTAGCAGCAGTAGAAAAGAAAACAAGTCAACTTACATCCTACTAGCATCTGACTCTTTGACATAGCTTCTCCCAAAATGCATCCTGAGCTCCTTAAATGGGGCCCTGGGATTATGAGTGACCCCTGCCTGGCAAGCTGTGACACTGCCACAGTCAGAGCCTCCGGTCACACAGACTCTCTGCACACGTCTGTAAGGATGACAGCCACAAAGCACCAGGGGCCTGAGTCCAGGAGCCCCTCCCTGAGACCGCTGCATCCAGGTCTCAGTAGGGCTGAGAGAGTCCTGGGTGAACTGGCTTCACTTGGCATCACCTTTAAATCGTCTGTTCGCCCAGAAGCAGACTTGCTCCCCGTCCAGCTGTGGACGCTCCTGAAGAGGTGCCCTCAACACGAGGCCTGAAACTTCAGGTGACTGACACTTCTGCAGGAAGTCTCCAAGGGGTGGGAGTGAAAGGGAGTCAAGGGCTGCCCCACGGGACGGGGCAGAGGGACAGGGCTGAGAAGAGGCCAGCAGCGAGCCCCAGTCACAGACGCCGAGGACGCACACCTGCTGGAAGTTTCCCACCACGCTGGCTCTGGCCAGGGTCCCCCTCACCACACACTGGGCAGGGCTGAGGGAGGGCATTGCTGCTGCCCCTGAGCTGCCAGGTGAAGTGGGCACGCTGGCCTCAGGTCCCGGTGCTTCACGCCCTGCAGAACCTAGAGACGCCCGAGACACGCACTGTCCAGACCTGCCCCTGAGAAAACGCGCAGCTCCCCAAAGGCCAAAACCGCAAGAGGACTCCAGGAGAAGAGCGTCCAGCCTCTGCGGGTGCGCCCCCCACGGCCACCTCTTCCCTCTTGCCCCCGTCCCTCCAACAGCGAGTGCAGTCCCCTCTCTGGACACGCCCCGTGCCAGCCTGGAACAGACGGGTAGACCATGCATTCACTCTAAGGGAGTGGGGATACGGCAAAGAGTGGGGACAAGAGTCTGCAGGTGACTTTTTCTTCAAGAATTTAGGAAAATATCTAGATGAATGATGTAATTTAACTGATGAAAATAAGATTCTAAATACTGTAAAAGACCCTCACCCCTGAAAGAGCTTTAAATATGCAGAACTTCGAGTGTCCTGAATAAATGACCCACTTCAACGTTGCACCAATTGACTTGATGATTTTATGTCCCTTTAATAATAAAAATATTTAGGAATTTTTCTTAAAAGAATGCATACAAATAGTCAACAGTATATGAAGAAATGCTCACTGTCACTAATCATCAGCAAAGTGCAGACCAAGGTCAGTAAGAGACCGTCTGGACTCATTTGGAGTGGCTGTGTAAAGATGCAGTGAGGGTGCAGAGACCCACTTCTTCACCATAGGGCAACACGCAAACACTGTGAGTGTTCCTCAAATACTCCATGCAGAAATCCCCCCAGGACCCGTGTACCCCCAGGAGGTACACATCCAAGGAAAATGGGACAAGTGTAGCAGAGACCCCTGTATGTCATGTGTTCTGCAGCACCATTCACAGCCAGCCAAGATGGGAACCAGCCTGGGTGTCCATCAATAGTTGGATAAATAGAGAAAATGTGGTAGAAATACACAATGGAGAGTTATTCATCAAAAATTAAAAGGGTCACCTTGTCATCTACAGCAACAGGGATCGAACAGAGGATATAAACAACACAGAGAAAGGTAAATCCTGCAGCTTTGTATGCCAAAACCCTAAGAGGCAACTTCACGGGGGGGAGAGGCAAACAGTGGTCACAGAGTCCACAAAGAGTGAGCACAGAAAGAACTCAACTCCTGGGAAGAACCCTACATGCAGCTAAGAGGAGAAAGTTCAGCTTTCTGTAGCACAGGAAGGCATTTAGAGCTGAGTCACTGTGTCCTCCGTAACAGTCAGAAGGAAGGACTGTGGGTAATCCTAACACAGGGAGGAGAGACTGTAAGATTAGAGATATACCTACTACCCTAAATTCGTCATAACACATTGAATACATGTATCCAAATCATGCACTGCACCCCATATGTATGTACAATTATGTGCCAATAAAATAATAAGAATTTTTAAAAGAAAATAAATCAAACGAAAACAAAGTATTTTGAAATAGCAACCCTGGGTGAGCATGGTCCAGGCGCTGGAAGCTCACTGCTGGCCAGACGACATTCTCCGTCCTGTTTCCGCTGTGCTGCTGGTGGAGGGAACCAGAGGGTGTGCCTGGCACGTTTCCCCCTTGAAGCCTATTGCTCCATACAGAACCAACAAAATAAGTTGTGGTTCCGGGTGATTTCGGGAATCCAGAATTTCAGAGTCCACCTAATGAGTGGAATAGTTAATCTCAGCCATCAGCTCACCTGGAATTTGGAATGCAAGGAAAAGCTGAGAAGGCCATCTTCCTGGGTGTGGCTGTGAGCATGTCTCCAGTGGACTGAGCGGGGAGGACTCACCCTCAAGGAGGTCGAGCAGCTGTCAGTCAGTCTGAGACTCGGAGCAGAACAGGCAGAAGAAGGGTGCTCTTCCCCTCCCCACTCCACCCTCAGCTGGTGCTCTTTTCTCATGCTTTTGGATATTCTACCTCCTGGATCTGCAGCCCTGGACTCCAGAGTGACATTAGCCCAGGACAGGGACCCACAAGGGAAAGGACAGAGGACTCCGCAGGCGCTGGGCAGTGAAAAGCACTGGTGCCAAGGTGCCTTAAGAACATGAAGAGGCCATCGTACAGCTGGAGTGAGAAGAAAGGCAGCCGCAGGACCCTGGGGAGTGCTGCGGTCCTCTGCTCTCCCTGCTCAGCCCAACTGCTGGACAGGACATGTACGACGTCGGGGAGGCTACAGCAGACCCTTGAGAGACAGGATGTGGTGTGGTGGGGCAGAGCGTGCCCCTCACAGAAACTGACAGGAAAGAGGGAAGAGAAAAGAAACGGGGACCATTTAAACAAGAAATGGATGTGGAACGGGCTGCTTTGTGCCTGCGCCTCCAGAGGAGAGATGGCTAAAACCCCGATGCAGTGTTGGCACTTCGCAAAGGGAGCTCACTGGCTCCAGCACTCCTGCCTGCCCTTCGGATAGATGATGAAGGGGGGTAAGGTCACACCAGAATGAAGGACACAGGGGGTGCACGAGGTCTCTCCTGGAAATCACTGTTTGCTCGTCCTCCAAGGAGAAAACCATAAATGAAAACATTTCCTAGTCCTCCAAGGACAAGGAGATGACCACGAGTAAAACCAGGCTGTCGCACCTGGGACTGGGAGAGTGCGCCTGCTCCACCTGGAGCCCATCTCGGGATGGCTACTCTATTAGGAAGACGCTACAGACCTCTGTGGGGAAGTTCAAGCTCAATGTTTGGGTAGTCAAGGTCATGTTAAGGGGGAGGAAAATAGGGTCCTGAAAGCTTCTTACTCCTAATGAGTGGCAGCACCAGGAAGGACCAGCTGGCCTGTGGGTATGCAAACGTGGAAGGAGAGGAGTGGGAACTGTTCAGTGCACACAGCTTCGATGACCTTGTATGCCTGCTGAACATGCAGATGGGACCCAGGACTGGCTATGGACTCTAGGAGCTAAGTGCTGCATCCTGTCCGCACCACAGAACCTAAGATCACTCAGGCCTGGAGAAAAGCACGCCGTCCCTCAGCTCTGCTCACTGCCCTGGACTTAGCCAATGCCCTTTCCAGCGCCCCTCACAACCAGACTTGGCAAGCCAGCTTGCCCCCTTGGGAGGGAAGACAATGGGCATTACAGCCACTGCCTTGGAGATGCCGACCCAACCGTACTATCCACCACAGCATGGTGCCTAGGACCTCACTCTGTTCTCATTCCCTGCTGATGTTACATGGTCCCATTACAACACTGAGGTCATGCTAATTGGTGAAGATTGGACTCTTGCAGGATGCAACCGAGTGTGCACTCACCTGCGCAGGAGAGGATGGGCTGCCAACCTCAACAAGATTCAGGGCATGGACTGCCCATAAAGTTCCCGGGTGGTCTGCATGAGTAAATCTGAGTTCAGGTGCAGTGAAGACCTCCCCGTACCCACTGGTGGCACACAGGCATTTACAGGACTCCCAGGTTGGTGGAGGGCTTCATTCCTCAGCTAGCCCAGGCCTACACCTGCTGCGCTACTTCACAGGGAGCCACACAGGGCTGATGTGGTGCCAGCAGGAAGCCTGTGGAAAGGCCAGGACTTGCCAGCCCAGGTGCAGGCGCTGGACACCTCTAGCAGGCATGCTATGAGACGTAATTAGATGTCACCTGTACATCAGAAGGCATGCACTGGGCTTGCTGGAAGAACAACAAAAACAAAAGTCACCTCTAGGAGCTTAGTCACAGCCCTAGAAGGGGCTGAAACCACATACACCTAGAACAGCATTCTCAGCAGTGCACAGAGCCCCACCACAGGTGGAGCACAGACCAACAACGCCGTCAGTGTGATGGCTCGCTGGCAGGGCTGGGGAGGCCGGTCTCCCAGCCTCCATTGCTCGTGCACAGGCTGCTACCCTGGATAAGGGCTTATTCTCAGCACTGTCCTCCCCACAGCTCATTCACTCCTGACCCGTGGATGGCATCAGCCTCAGTCACCTACAAAATCACCTCGTCACCCCAGGTGGTCACCCCTGTGCATGGGACCTCCCAAGTGCAAGAAGAGCAGTCCCCATCCCTGAAAATGTGTGGCATGCAGATGTCCACAGGAACCTGAGTTGACCTGCAGCTGTCAACCCACCCCTGGTCCAACTGTAATGTAAAAGAACCAAACTAACGCCATCTTGTTCTGACCTGACTCCACTGTATGCTTGCTTAAAATATTTTCTTTTCAGCCTCCTGACAGCTGTATCTATGTTGACAGTACAACAAGACCTTCCTGCATCCCTAACTATGGCAAAAATGACTCTGAAATATATAATCAAAGCAATTTTCTTATATAATCAAAATATCTGTCTCAGCAAGGATGACCTACATCCTATGGTCTTTGTGGTTTTGGACTTTATAACCTCTGTACTTTCAAAATTCAGGCACTGGGAGTTCGCTGAGGCACCAGCCTGCTCCCAGTCACTTGCCTGGCTTGCTCATTAAAGGACTTTTTCCCTTTCAATTGGGCTCAGTAAGTGTGGTGGTCTGCCATTCTCAGGTACTCTGTAACAACCTGGACAGAGACAGGCGAAAATGAGAGCAGCAGTGGACATGGGTGGATGGCTGGTAGAAATGCACGCACACTCTCTGGCTGTTTGAACTGACCATGTGCAGTGTCCCGAGGCCTTACTTTGAGGATGGCACAATGGCAAGTGGACTGGCCTTGTGCAACTCTTTTCTCACAAGAGAGGTATACAAATAGCCACTATCAGAGATCTTTAGAAGTGAAGTATGATCAAGTGAACCTGTGCTGGATTGACAGTGACCAGGGCACAACATGTCATAGGACGTGCTGCCCAGAAATGGGCCCACATCCATGATGTATCATGGCCCTTCATCAACCATATAATCCTCAAGCAGCAGGTTGGTGGAGACAAAGAATATTTTCTTTTTTCTAAGCATCAGATACAGGTTCTATTTGGCAAACCCACCCTGACAGCTGGACTGAAGTCCCTGAAGAAGCATTAACAAATGTAAATAACCCCTATGAATGCCTGAAAGAACCCAAGCTGTACATCCAGCTCTGCACCTACAGACCTGGTTGGAGCTGATCCATGGACACAGCGCCCTGCTCTTTCACACTTTGTAAGCATTAATCCAGGGAGGGGACAATTCAGCAGGTCTCAAGTGGCTTGCTCCCTCTGGAGAGTGGCTATTTCTTGCCACCATGTGAGGAATCTCTGGCCCTCGACTTGGTCCCCATGATCCTGTTGGACTCTGGACCTGCAGTCAAGGCTTATGCTGAGTGGGATGCAGAAATACAGCACAGTCCAGACCAAGACTGTCATTCCATCAGGAGTTCTGGGAATTGCACGACCCTGTTCTGTCCTCTGAGCAAACATGTGGTCTCCCCACTTCACCTGGCCCAGCTACTATTGCTGTGATAACGCCACCAGCGCTGCCTTGCTGGGTCATGCAGGTTTGCCTGTGCAGGCCAGGCTCAACATTTATTCTCCTTCCACAGCCGCAGTCTTCTGCTCTTTTCCCTGGAAACTCCACTGTTATCCAACCCTTGTTACCATGTCCCATCTGATCCTGTCCCTTCTGGAGGAGAGATGCTAAGCTGGTGGCCTGATTTCTGGGAGAAATCAGGTGGAAAATGTTGGGAGTCGCCCAGCTCCAAAGACTAACTTCCCCATCCCCCCCGAGAAGAGCCGTCCAATGGTGAGCCCTGCTGGCTCACATGATCCTTACCCACCAATCAGACTAGCCCTGCTGGTTCACATGATCCTTACCCACCAATCAGAAAGCACCCTATGCCAACTGTCAAACCCTTCAACCGTTAAACTGTCATAACTGTCATAACCCCCGGCTCTATAAATATGCAGAGCTGTTCCTCAATAAATGGGCATTTTCTCCTACGACGAGCCTTGTTCGTTCTTTCAGAAAACACTGATTGTTATTTCCACCTGGATAAGTGCTCTGTCTTTTGGTGCATGTGCCTCTGCTGTGGCTGTGGACTCTCTTCACAAGCCAGGCAAACAGGGTCACAGCCCCTGCCTACAGAGTGCTAAATCCTGGCAGCATCAGGGTCCATCTCAGAAGAGGGGACAGGTGATACTGTAAAGCCAGTTACAAGAAGCACAATGTGTGGGTTCGGCTTGACATGACTAGAGCCGTCTTGGCACATGACCACCGCGATTTCCCCTGGCAACCCTGGTGGTTCTTCTCTGCTCAGTTCTCCATCCGAGTAATAGGTGGCATTCACCACTGAATCCCGGTGCCAATATCTTTGGTATTAGCTTGGATAAACCAGGTACACTACGGCTTGGATAAGGTCACTTTTTCCTGACCACTTCATAAGCCCCCATCTTCTGACCCAAATCACAAGGATGCACTTGGTTTGCTCCTGTCTCTGATGACACTTCCTTCAGTAAGTCCTGCAGCAGTTGCCCTCAGCACAACCCTGGGCCTGTCCACCTGTTCCCTTGCGCCTCACACTGCCTTGCTGTGGTTGAAGAGCACAGCCCAACTGTTACCTCCCTGCATGCCGCCTTCTGCTGGTGGACACACTCAGCCCTGCATCCGTCCTTCATCATCAGTGACCCAGGTCTGGGCGAAATGGTTGCAGGCAAGCTGCTGCAACCAGGGCTTGCCAGCTTACTGCTGTCTTAGGAAACTAAGACACACCAAGGCGTGATTTTTTTATCTTTAAATTCTTTTTTTTTCTGACTAAACAAATGGTTGTAGAAGAAAGTAGTTATGAATACCAACTCCAACCATGTGGTCAGTTAGAAAAACCATGGCTGCGATTGTCATGAACATACTCTCCTAATTTTGACTAAGAATGTGTTCTTGTTGGACACCAGAGGGAGTAAAGGGACATGATGAAAGTGACAGGGAGACCCATGGGGCAGAGGAAGGGAGCAATGGGAGGGAGGCTGGGGGGCAAGAGGGCGGGCTGGAGGACAGAACTCATCAAATGACCTCACAATCATGTCTGAAGATGCCACCGAGACACCCACAACTAAAACGCAACAGTACAAAACACTCACCTGTGGTGCTGGCCCTGAATCAGACATGAAGACCAACGGACGGACAAGAGGACACAGGCCCTTATAAAACAGTCATCTGCCCTTGACAAAGGAGCCACAAGTGAGCGCTGGAGGAAGGGCGGCCTGTTTAACAAGTGGTGCTGGGGAAACTGCACGGCTGTAGGTAGAAGAATGAGACCAGACGCCCACCTCTCACCCTGCCGAAAACCAACCAAAGACTTAGGAATTAGACCGGAAACAGTGACGCAGTGGAGGAAACATACAGGCAGCACTCCAGCCCTGGTGCAGGCACCAACAAGACCCCAAAAATCCCCCCAAGAAAGGAGAATCAATAAGTGGGACGGCGTCAAATTAAGAAGCTTCTGCACAGCAATGGAAACAACTGAGAGTTGAACAGAGAGCCTCCAGAGCGGGAGCAAATCTCTGCCAGCCAATCCTCCAACAATAACCAGAAAACACAAAGAATTCAGACACCAAAATATAAAACAAACAAATAAATAACTCAATCAATAAATGGGCAAATGAACTGAACAGACACTTCAGAGACAAATAACCAAAACATGTGTCAATCAGTGAGATAGAAATCAAAACCACACTGAGACTGGGTCTCACTCCAGTCCCAATGGCAGTCATCAAGAACACAAGTAACAATAATTGTTGGCCACAATGTTGGGGGAAAGGTACACTTAAACATTGTTGGTGGGACTGTAAATTAGTACAACCACTTTGGAATGCAGTATGGGGATTCCTCAAAACACTAGGAACAGAATCGCCCTGTAACCCGCTATTTCACCCCTTGGTATTTATCCAAAAGAACTACAATTAACATACTATGGTTAACTACAATTAACATACAAATAACATACCACAATTAACATACTATGGTGATACATGCATTCCAGTGTCCACAACAGTCAAGGTATGAACCAGCCTCAGTGCCCACCAACAGATACCTGGTTAAAGAAAACGTGGTTCCTATACACAATGGAATTCTCTTTAGCAATAAAGAAGAATGAAGTTAGGTGATTTGGTGGAAAATTTATAGAACTTAAGAACACCATGTCAAGTGAAATAATCCAGACTCAGAAAAGTCAAGGTTTGACTATTTTCTCTCATGTGTGGAAGCTAGAGATAAAAAGGGAATACAAAGGAGGATCTCAGTAAAAGGGAAAGGAAAGCAACAGAGTAGAAGCAGGGGTTAGAATGGGGAATGACCAAGAGAAAGGGGAAGAACTGCACAATGAAGCTGACCAGATCACGCTGTGATGAATATACCACAGTGCGTCACAACTTAATATAGAACTGCAAGGCACAGGTTTAAAATACTCCAGTTAGAATGCCAATTATCAAGAATACACACAACGTAAGTGTTGGTGAGGATGTGGGGGGAAAGGCACACTTATACACTGCTGGTGGGACTACAAATTGGTGCAGACACTCTGGAAAGCAGTTTGGAGATTCCTTGGAAAATTTGGAATGGAACCACCATTTGACCCAGCTATCCCTCTCCTCAGTTTATACCCAAGGAACTTAAAATCAGCATACTACAGTGATGCAGCCACATCAATGTTTATAGCAGCTCAATTCACAATAGCTAAACTATGGAACAAACCTGGGTGTCCTTCAAGAAATGAATGAAAAAAGAAACGGTTGTATATATACACAATGAAATATTACTCAGCCTTAAAGAAGAATAAAATTATGGCCTCTGTAGATAAATGGATGGAGTTGGAGATGATGCTAAGCAAAACAAGTCAATCCTCGAAACCCAAAGACCAAATGTTTTCCCTTATACAGATGCTGAACCATAATTGAGAGGAGAATGGGAAGAATGGAGGAACTCTGAATTGGGCAGAGGGGAGTAGGAGGAGAGGACAGGGCATGCGGGTAGGAAAGATGGTGGAATGAAATGGACATCATTACCCTAGCTAGATGTAGATGTATAATTGCACAAATGGTGTGACTCCACACTTGGTACAACCAAAGAAAGGAAAAGTTGGCTCCACTTGTGTTCAAAGAATTAAAGTGCATTCTGTTGTCATGTTTAACTCATCAGAATGAATGAATGAATGATGGAAGGTCAGCAGAGCAGAGGAAATGGACAAGAAGGAGAGGAAATGAGGCAAACTGGGGAATTAAAATGGAGCCAACTATGCCACATGAACTCACAAATATGTCAGAAATAAGCCCACTATTATGTTTAAGTAAAATGGGCTAAAAAATATTTTAAAAATATGTTGTTGCTGTGACGATTCCTGGTGGATGTGCACATGTAATGTTTATAACACAAACATTACAATTGTTTCCATACTTTTTATTTACTTATCATGTAAAATAAGATTATTTATTTTATGGAAGTGTTCAGGAACATTCCATTGCATTTCATGATAGTTGAGTCTGAGATATCATGAGAGCAATACACCACTCAAGGCCTTCTCCTCCTCTTTTGGAAAGGACCAGGGTTCTTTAAGTCGTATGCAGGAGACCTCAACTGAGGTGGGATAGTAACCTTTCTATGACTTCTATTTTAAGATTAATCATGGTTTAAGGAGACATATATGGTGTCACATTAACAAGGGTGAAACTATGATAATTTTAGGTGTCAACTTGACAGGATGAATGAAGACCCAGATACCTAGTGAAGCATTAATTACCGTCAAAGACTGGTACACACTGTGCCCACTCCTTTTCTGCAGGAGGAAAACCCAGGTGGCTTCGCATTTGATTAGAATGATAAGCTGTCCAGGTGTGCAGGTGTGTCTGAGGTGTGGCCAGAGATTAGCATGTACTCAGGGAACTGAGAAGGGGGACCCACCCTGGACGTGGGCAGGCCCAATCCTACGGTGGGAGCTAAGAACAGAATAAAAGGCAGAGAGGAACCCACCTTCTCTCTCTCCCTAGAGCTGGGACACGCTTTGGCTGGGACATCAGAACGCCAGGTGCTGGGCCCAAGGACTCCAGGACTAGCCGCAGCTCTTCTCGAGGCCTCAAGAGAGGTGCCCATCACCGCCCTGGGTCTGCAGCCTGCATTCCTGGACGGAGCACACGACCAGCACCACAGGGTCTCAGCCTGAGGACGGCCTGTCCTGGCCTCCAGCAGCACGTGAGCCACTTTCCCCGGGCAGCGCCCTCCATGCGTCTGCATCCCTCTGTGTGCCTCCTGCTAGGTGCTGGCTGGGTCTCTCTGCAGGAGCCTAACTAATGCGTGGGGTGGGGACATGCCACTGGGGGATGAGAGCAGAAACGGCTCTTTCTGTGGGTCTTTCTGACGAGATGCTGGAGGGCTGCCCCTTGCTTGAGCACCAGGGGAACGGAGGCTGACCTCCTGCACAGGGACAGCAGCAGTCATGTGGGAATGGGCTGCGGCATCTCACTGCCCACGAGAGCAGGACGTGGGCCTCTGGAGCCGCTCTAGAGAACTGCCTCCCAGATCAAGGGGCCAGGAGGAGAGAGGGCGGGGCTGGGAGCAGACCAGAGGCCAGGCTCCTCTGGAGGTGGGAGGACGCCTGGGAGCCCAGAGACGGCTGGCCGGCAAGGAGGGTGGACTGGCTTCGGAGCACAGGCCTTGGCACCCAAGGCCACAGCTGGGTGAGGACAGGAGTCAGCAGCACAGCTGCTCACAGGGCCACTCCAGACAGGACGGGCCCTCCTGGAGGGCCTTCCCTCTGGGACAACAGAACTGAAAGAATTCTCCTTCATTTCAGAGACCATGACAGCAAAAAAAATTGCAGTGATTGGCGCCGGGGTCAGCGGATTAGGGGCCATTAAGAGCTGCCTGGAGGAGGGACTGGAGCCCACATGTTTTGAAAAAGGCAGCGACATTGGAGGACTGTGGAGATACAAGGTAATTCTGTGCTCCTTCTGTGAAGTGCCAGCTGTGTCTGTGAAGAGATGCTTCCTCTCTGACAGGAACCAAACTCTGTCCACTCTGAGCAATTCCTCCTTCACTCCTTGGTGTCCCTTATAAGTGGCTATGTCCACACTGAGACGAAGCTGAAACTCCCGGGGCTTGCAGGACCCTCTTTCCTGCATTTCCCTGACAGCCCCCAGGAGCACTTGGGCTTCTGCACATAAAACTGACACGTCCTTCTGCTTGGCAGACTTGGGGACAGGCCGGAGGTCACCTGCATGCGGACCCTGGCCCTTCCCTGCACACCACGGGTCACCTTTTCGCTGCTCTGTGGGCGGGTTGGATGCAGTTGAAAGCAGTGTGTTCACCATGGACCCTCCATGATGGACAGAGGCAGCTCACGCTTCTGAACAACAGCGAGACTTTAAGCACATGGCACACAGTCTTCACACAGTGTCCCCCTTCGTGGCCCTGCCTGACTTCACCTGGTGTGTCACTTAGTGAGTTGACACACCACGTGTTCATGACTGCTTCCTCCCGGGTTACGTGGTGCCTATTTCCAGGGCCTCCTCCTAATCCATGTTCCTCCAGCTGCGAGGCTGAATTTCTCCTTGGGAAACTTCTCTTCACCACTCGGTTTTATGTTTCTTCCTTTTGGGTTGGTTTAGAATTTGTTTCTTGTGTCGTGTTTTGATTACTTTTAATGTTTTTATTAGGGTGTTATATTTACAAATAATAGTGGGTTCATAGAGACATAGCCACAGGCATAAAGTTCATAATTTGCTCCAGTTCATTCCTGGTACATCCCTTTCCCTCTTCTCCTCCTCCCCCCTGTCCTTCCTGGGTTTTCTGATCTGTCTGGACATTTTCCTGTTGGGAGACGATCAGGGCACACTTAGGGTCCATCATCATGAAGAGGATCCTGCTCATCTCATCTCCACATGGGCTGACTCCAGCACCTCCTTCCTGCTCAGCTCCATTGCAGAGACCCACAAGGACCACTAGTCCCAAACCCACAGGCTGACGGCCCCCTCTCGTTCCCCACTGTGTGCCTGAACACTGGAGGCCACGGCCGGTTTGCTTCCCACAGGAGACCCCCGACACTGGACGAGCTGGGATATACAAATCCTTGACCTGCAACACCTCCAAGGAGATGACAGCCTTCAGCGACTACCCCGTCCCTGACCATTTTCCCAACTACATGCACAATTCCAAAATGATGGAGTATCTCAGGATGTACGCCAGGCACTTTGGTCTCATGCAACACATCGAGTTCCTGGTAAGGAAGGCAAACCCTGCTCAGCACCTCCACGTGGGTCCTCGCAAAGTCTTCACAAGCCAGAGCAGGCAGAGGAGCCCGTCCAGTGTGCATGTCCACCACAGTTCTAGAGAGACCTGGTGTCTCGGCACATTCTCTACATTAGTGAAGACATTTCCAACTTAGGTCCCCTCCAAGGTGCACTGTCTCTGCATTGGTCCCTAAGCTGAGGCTTCAGTTAATCATATTAGACGTAGAATACAGGTTTAGGAATGGAATTTCATGTATTATGTTGCCCAACTACCTCAATCCTAGGGAAGAAACAATTCTAGGAGGTTGTTGTGCATACAATTATAAAATCCCA